>NW_019718631.1:693323-757212 GCF_002891405.2 Cryptotermes secundus | reverse complement strand
TGCTGGCAAGAATTGACGCTAGCATGAGGGCCGAGAGGGAGCGCTGACTCCCCCGCCGCGTCACTGCTGGTGTGGGGGGGGGCTCGGATTTCGCAACATGTCACAATATCAGTGACAAAATTCTGAAAACAGAAGCGTAGCTTAAATGATACTGTAGCATTTACAGCCGTTGTTATGTAACGGCTGCGAGATACGCGAATAAACAACGGCCGTTTCTGGGAAACAGTTCTGTAAACACGTTCCAGCGGCAACGAATTCGCGAGCAACAACAGAAGAACGGTGTTTTCTATGTGGTCTGTGCCACCAGGATAGTTTACAGTTCAGTTGAGCGTTGAGTTCTGCAAGGGAGGCAGAGAAGAGATGGTGCCATAGTCCAGTTCTGGAGTGTTAACCAGCGGGAAACGGTGTGACCACAGAAGTTGAAGAATCTCCATTGTTAAGATTCATTACCAGGAAACGACTAATGAAAGCAGACTGAGAAGACTTAGCTTGTAAAGTGCGGAGAATAGTGATAGCGCTGTAGCCTTCATGCATAGGACCCAGCAGCTCCACTCGTCTGGCATTCTGAGGCGAGTGAAGAATGAAGTTAGTTAGAGCAAACTCTCCAGCTATGGGTCCCCTTCATAACTCGCTTGGTTCATGGAGCGATCACGTGGTTTCAATTATAACCCCTTCATAAAAGAGTTTTGAGTAAGCTTGCTAGCTGAATGGGTGGCGGAAGTCAAATCGCAGCTTCAAGAAGATATTTTCTGAATTGTGCGTTTCTAAATATTTTTCGTTAATATTCTTGAGTATTCTCAATGTTCTTGAGTAACTGCACAATTGGCGGGTTCTCAAGAAGGGCTCAGCTCCCTAAGTGATTTAATTACTATAAATACCCTTAAAGCAAAATATACTCGTATATTTATTTATACTTCCGTTAGTATTTCTGAATGTGCTCGGCTTATGTTCTGTAACAGATAAATTTCATAGCATTTATTGTTACAACTGTCTTCTTACAAAATGGCCATATTTTCAGACATCCGCGTGCCCAATTGGTTCTCCCATGATAATCTAATATGGGCCATATTCCGTACTAGGAAGTGTGTTACATTTTCGCGTCGCCTGATACTAAGTTAGCTCATTATGCTTAATGCTGAGAACGTCCACATAGCAGTGCCTTGGCTGACGGTTGTATATTGCGGAGGTGGTTATGCAGTAGCTGACGGTCCTCGCAAGTTTGTCTCTTGTTCGTGTCTCGCTACGTTTTTATGCTTTCTACAACCTGAATATGAAGTACAAATATATTGTATGATTATTAATAGCACTGTAGATAACAAAGCTCGAATTACGGTTTCGATAGTGTCTTTCAGATGCTACTCGCAACATCACAGCGTAAGAAATGTACTGAAGATGATATGAAGTCAGCTACTCCAGCTGTTAGAAAACAGAAAGTGGTTTTGAAGACAAACTCCATAATGTTCCTAGGCCAACCTTCTAGAAATACAGTGAACGACACCCCCTGTAAACACCAAAGAGGCTGTGGAAACTGCTCTGAGACCCAACACAAGTTTGCCTAGAGAAAACGAGGACCGTGTGTTCTGTTACTGCTGTATATGGAATACAGGTATTTTGGCTTGTCGGGTGCAGACGTACGACGCTTGGATTATCAGTTTAACAGTAAGACATGGATTTCCGCATCCATTTTCAGAAGAAGAACCTGCGGCCTGGAAGCTTTCTTCAAAAGGCGCCCTCATGCTCATATGAGGTCATCAGAAGGGATTTCTGCTATAAAATCTTAAAGTAAGAGGAAATCCAAATGGCAGCAAGTTTTGTCTGGATTCGAAGATCCAGCTCCTATCAGCGCCGCTGACGCCAGTGATGATGAGGGCAGTTGACGCATGTTTGGCGATGATGCATGTTCTCAAGACAGATGTGGGGAGCTGAGGGTCCAGTGCACACGGTGCAGAAAGTGGGGTCACCGTGACTGCTCTGGGAACTCAGAGAATGTTACTTTCATTTGCGACATGGACCTTAATGGTTAAAACTGTTTCTGCAAGCGTGTCCAGTCATATTTTGCAATAAAGTGACAGTGGCATTAAGTCGGTCAAGGGCCCATATTAGGACCACATGTTCTCCTAACACGGGCCACGTAATAGTTTGTGTTTACTGTTTTCCTTGCAACGCTGTTTTTGTTATGTTACAAAGTTGTATTGGTTTAATGAAGATCAGGCCAGCGACTTACATGCCTTAATGGGCTTCATAAAGTCACATATTCAATATATGTTTTTTTTAAGTGGTCCATATCTGGCGAGTTCATTATGCATATATTCTTCACTGGTATCAATCACTAAATGGTATCTTGTATACAGTTTATGACCTATAATATTGTCACGTGATTGCCTATAGATGGGGTTTGGATTTGTAATTGGATTTATTGAATTCTTGCAGAACGTAACCACAAGTAACTATAGCGCTATTGCTAATTCATACATCCTATTCTTCACTACAGCATGTAAGAAATCATCTCAGTCTTCTATATCCTCATCGATTATCACCTGGTAACGGCTTCCAACTCCGTAGCTTCCTCAACTTCCGTGTTAACGTCGTTACTGGCCGGCGACTGTCTCACAACTAACCAAACTCTACACTCGTCCTGTTTGTAAGACCTCGCCACGGACCGAATATAAATATCTCTCGGAACAGTTCTATTTTTCCAACACGTAATTATCGAACGGACCGTGTAGAGAGCACCGCTTCCCGGTTACTCCATTGTTGCCTGTTAAGAATCTGTCTAGCAACGGGCGTGTTTGCAGAGCCGTTCCCTAACAACGGCTGTCTTTGTCAGCTTCACAGTATTTGCCATCAGCAAATATGCCACAATATAATTTGCGAAGTATTTTATGTGTGTCGTGTGTTAATTAAGCTGGTGAGGAACATATACAATTATGTTTATGCCTGTATCATATATTATACAAGTTGCAGTAGATAACCAGGAAAATGTAATGACATGTTTCATGCTGTATATTTGTAGCCTACCGTGTAAGGGAAATGTGACGGAAAGTCGATACAATCGATACACTGGCCATCATGGTGGCCCATGAAAACAAAGCACATTAGCCTGTAACAGAGCAGTGTTCAAGTTGTTTTGGCAGTCTGCGGTCGTAGCTATATGACTGAGCCACGGTATTCTGAGCACGAAATGAATTTGGAGTAAAGAGAGCTGAAGCAATATTTTCTCCAGCTGACCCGCAGACTTGTGTCTGTGACAATATGGCGGCGCACTGTTACGTGGTTCCTGTTTATCATCTCATAATAGCAACTTGTCATCGCGTAGCGCAACGTATTTCATTCCAGTGTTTGCAGCTGAGCATTATAATGATTCCCCGAGCGCTGACAGAAATCTGTGACACTAACAATGGCATGCACCCCTCCCATAGCACACGTGTGTCCAGGGACTCGATAGCCACAGGGATGACCAAAACTTCATGGCGTCCCAATTTTCATAATCGTCTCGGAATTCACTCGCCCCTCATTTTTTCCCCTATATCGTCTACATTTCTTTTTCTATTGAAGATTCCACTATAAAATTTAGAACAGTCGACAGCCATGTTCCTATCAGACAATCTGTCTTTGATGTAATTGTTATATTCTGTCGCTTGACTTCCAGAAAATTTTAATACACCACAAGAATATTCGGTTTCTTCAGCTATGATATTGTGACGTGTTGCGCTATGGAGGACAACCCCTCCCCCCGCCAGCGGTGACGTGGCGGCATCGGAGCGCTGTCGTTGAATGTAACATTTCATAGGTTTGAATATTTTCGTAACAAGCTTGTGTTTTACGGTGAAGAGTTGTTAATAATTGTAAATACATTTCAAGTCATTACTTTAATGGAATGACAGCTCAGTTAATTAAAACGGTCCGATAAAAACGACGACATGATGTGAGTCACACCTGAAGCTCTTTACATGTTTTTATGAAGATGTGTGTGCATTGATGCAATTTATCCATCTACGGCGAAGCTAACGAGAAATTCCATGCTTAGAGGTTCATATTTCTCCTACCTTTTCGGACGCTTTCCCTCTGTTTCATGAACCGAGTCATTAAACCTTAACGGTTTCTCCTTCCACATACATTCGTTATTGCACTTAGATAAATATGCCTCTAGAATATGTAATCCTTCCTCCAGGGAACAATTAATGCCTCTATTCTCGGGTTGTAAGCCTTATTGTGTAGAGTATAATTCTTCTGTGCAATATAGGAACAAGTGACAGTGCGACGGTTGTTACAGAAAAATGCAAAGTTTAATGATTTTTTTATTTGCATCTACCTCGATGTTCTTTTTATTCGCCTGCTGAACAGTTTCCTGATACACTGTACCGCTTAGTCAGAAAAAAATAAGTATAACTGGTTTAACAACACAGAAATATCTGGTCTGTAACATGATAACTTTTGTTTCCGTGGTGGTTACTTGCGTGCTTGTAACGTCTCTACAGACCAGAGTACCTAATGTGAAGGATAGAAGAAGAAGAAGCAGAAGAAAAAGCTCTAACATCTTTAAGTTCTTGTGTCACTTATAGGTCTGTTCTAAATTCTTGAGAACAAGTTTCGTTAGCAAACGGCACTTGCTGCTGTTACGGTCCCCAGGCATTTGATACGAGAATTGAATGGGGGAAGAATTAACTTTGGGCCAAAAGCAGCACAGTTTTCCCAGAAGAGTTTGAATTCGGGTAACGCTTGCTACCGTTCAGTCCAGAAACTTTTGTCTTCCCATCTGTGCCTAAAAACATAAAAATCAGAATATTCATTCATTCATCAGTAATCTGTCAGACGACAGGTCCATAGTCTCTTCCAAAACAGTTCCTCCACTTAATGCGATCACAAGCTTTCTCCTTCAAATGAAAATGTCCTCTTCTGTCTCCAGGGTCATCCAGCATCTTCTTACGTCTTCTGGTCACTTCTATCCGCCCTTCCGGTTTGTTTTGTCTGCAGAGGAAATATCTCGCATACATGGTATCTCTGTTTTTGGAAAGAGACTATCCAGGAAAAGTGATAATGTGGTAGTTTTTCCATTTGCTTTCCACATCGCAGTACAACAGCCGTTCAAACCACTCTGGTCACGCCTGTTGCTATACGAACTTGAACCATCTCGAGCATCATTTGCTCTGTGCTTCAAGTCGCTGCTGATGACGCTGCTTCCGGCATCATTTTTTTTGGTTTTTGGTGTCTCTCTTCGTCTGATGCCTACCCTTTGACCTGTCCAGCAAGGGAGGCCCTGCCAGTAGCTACGCCACTGCTGGTATAGCTCTCAGGGTCCTTGGCATACTCAAACCCCCTCACCACGGTAAGGTGGAGACATCAACGACGGGTGTTTTTTATACAAAATTAGAATTTTGCCTGTGGTTCTGTATGGGTGTGAAACTTGCTCTCTGACATTAAGGGAGAAACATAGACTGAGGGCGGTTGAGAACAGTGTGTTGAGGAGAATATTTGGACCGAAGAGAGATGAAGTGACAGGAGGTTGGAGAACACTGCATAATGAGGAGCTTCATAATTTGTACTCTTCTCCAAGTATAATAGAATGATCAAGTCAAGGAGGATGAGATGGGCAGGGCATGTAGTACAAATGGGAAAGCCAGAAGGAAAGAGACCACTAGGAAGACCAAGACGTAGATTGGTGGACAGTATTAAAATTGACATTAGAGAGATAGGATGAGATGGTGTGGTTTGGATTGATCAGATTCAGGATAGGGACCAGTAGAGGGCTCTTGTCAACGCTGTAATGAACCTTCGAGTTCCGTAAAATGCTGTGAAGTTCTTGAATACCTGTACAATTGGCGGTTTCTCAAGAAGGGCTTAGTGCCATGAGTGGGTGAGTTAGTTCTCTCTCCAAGAAGAGCACATTTCGTATTTGCCATGTTTGCCACTGCGCGCAATTTTGGGGGAACAGTGCAAGCAGACGGACGTTCCAGTATTATATATATATACATACTGTGCATAGACAAGAAGCCGATCTCAGTGGCCGCGCGGTTAAAGCATGTATTGCCTTCGCCCGCTGAAACACTGGGATCGTGGTTTCGAATCCCAATCGAGGCATCGATATCTTTGTGTTTTATTCTGTATTTGTGCTGTCCTGTGAGTAGGTAGCGGCCTTGCGACGGGCTGATCCCCCGTCCAAGGAGTCCTACCTACTGTGTATAGGAATAAGAAACTGAAAAAGCGGTCAAGGTCCAGCAGAGGGCTGTAGCGCCAGAGACAGATATGAATAAATTAGTATGGAGGAATATAATGATAATGTGGATGCTTGCATAACGGATTTCGCATTTTAAATTAGCCTTAACGGACCACGATAGAGGTGAATGACTGGATTTTCTCATCTGTATTGATATCTCGGCTTGTTACCAGGATATGACAGTTGGCAGGGTACTAAATGTGCTCATATCCTACTTCATGTTTAATACTACATAGAATAGTGTCTCTTCGAGAAGTGACTTTAGCCCTCTTCTGCACGAGAGGACCTCTGTGTAGGTTTACTTGCTACGCGTGAACATCTTTCCATTCGTGCCTAAGCGGTGAACAGAATCGCAAGACATGAATATCATAGCCTTTCTTGGTTATTAGCAAGCAAGAAATTCAAGGTGAACTGAGTGTGAAGACAGAGATACAAGAAATGCGTACAGAATGTTTGTTGGAATATCTTCCGGAAAGCGGTCATGTGGAAAGCTGGAGAATATTAATACACGGACCTAGGCAAGTAAAATTGTGGATTATAAACTGGATTGACCTTATTCAGGGTAGGATGAGATGGCGTGTGTTAATATGTTCATAAGAATCCCGGCAAGGGAAAGATTATCTCTTCTCCAAGCTCCCAGACAGGCTCTGGGGCCCAACCAGCCACCTAGCCAATGGGAACCTGGGTCACAGCGACCGTGGCGTGAAATTTACCACTCATCTCAATCCAGTGCCGATTTCAAGAGTGGTGGAACTGTACTTCCACTCCACTATACGTCTTCAAGGCTTGCTTAATTAACTGAGTACAGGGTCAACTGTACCATTTTTTTCCTTGGCACTACAGCCCCAGTGGGCCTAGGCCTACCTCCATGAACTTCTCCATTCACTTCGGTTTTTCTAGACTTTACACATTCGGTAGGACTCCTTGGGCGGTTGATCAGCTCGTCACAAGGCCTCTACCTGTACACAAACACAGAAAGACGCACACACAAACTAAACATCCATGCCCTGAGTGGGATTCGAACCCACGATCCCGGTTTCCAAGTGAGCGAAGACAGTACATGCCTTAGACCGCTCGGCTACCGTGACCGACACTGTACCATTTTATTTGACATACATTTAGGCTAGCTTGGTTTGTTTGTTTCTTTGTCGGTTAGTGAATTGTTGATTTAGTTAATTAGTTGATCTGCTCAGGGTGTCAGCTGACGTTATGAACACAGAGTATCCAGCTGCTACCGATTTGTCGCCTCTTCCAGGGGAGCTTAAATTAATGAAAGCAATTAACGCACCAGGAGAAACTGTAGTATTGCCCTTGAAACCTACCGGACCCATTTACCATTTCATTCAGAACATTGCACCCAAAAGCAACAGTGGGACAAGCGGCATTTTAATCAGTTTTTCCTTCTGACGTCTGAAGTTAATCCAGATAACATTTAACAGTCCATTTCACACCACGTAGAGAAACACTGCCACTGCATGACGTAATGAGCTGTTGTTTAAGGAAATAATTATTTTTAGAATTGTACGAGAGACATAAACATGCTGTCGGAAGTACCCAGAGTTTTCTATAACTAAGTTTCATACCAAGGCTTAGGTGGGTGGACAATATTAAAATGGATCTTAGAGAGATGGAATGGGATGGTATGGATTGGATTGGTCTGACTCAGGATAGGGACCAATGGAGGGCTCTTGTGAACACGGTAATGAACCTTCGAGTTCCATAAAATGTTGGGAAAGTCTTGAGTAGCTGTAGATTAGGCAGCTTCTCAAGAAGGGCTCAGCTCCAAGAGTAAGTAAGTAAGTATTTTTTTATTGCCAGTGGAGTGGAACTAAGTCCCTTGTACTGCGGCCACTTCTGGCATATTGTACCAGCCCCAGATGATAGGTGAGGGTGATTGTGGAGAATTTGGTGGAATGAAGATTGGCAGGGGAAACCGAAGTACTCGGAGAAAACCTGCTCCAGCCCCACTCTGTCCACCACAAATCCCACTTGACTAGACCCCGGGATCGAACCCGGGTCGCCGCAGTGGGAAGCCAGCGACTAACCGCTTGAGCTATGGCGCGGCCAAGTGAGTAAGTAAGTAAGTAAGTAAGTATAACTGTGTATCATGTAGTAACCCAAAGACGGAATAATTCAGACAGTAAAACGACAGGCTACACACTGGATTACTTGGTTCGATTCCCAGCAGGAGCAAGAAATATTTTTCTTATCCACACCGTCCAGACCGGTTCTAGGGCCCACCCAGCCTCCTGTCCGGTGGGTACCAGGGCTCTTTCCCAGTGGTAAAGTCGCCGGGGCGAGAAGCTTATCGCTCATATCCAATTAGTCCCGAGGTAAAAAAATTATGGAGCTAAACCCCCACCCCTCCACACGTCGTCATGGCGTGGTGCCTAGTGACTTTACTTACCTTTTCATACAGTAACAGCTGTGCATTAAAGGGTTAAAGTAACGACCTCTATACTCATAACTCGCGATAAATACAGATGTTTCATTTAGGACTCCGTTATTGTCAGGTTAGACTGATTTGCAGGACGATCTCGTTAGATTTTCATAAGGTCAGAAACCTTGAACGCAGAACAGTTGTAATATTTGTTTTTTGGAGCGGTAATGTAGCATGACGCATGGACTGTCTGCGCTCGCGCGGAAGCCGGGATCGTGGGTTCGAATTCCACTCAGGGCATGGATGTTTGTGTGCGTTTTTCTGTGTTTGTGTACAGGTAGAGGCCTTGCGACGAGCTGATCACCCGCCCAAGGAGTCCTACCGAATGTATAAGATCTAGTAAAACCGAAGTGAAGCGGAGAGTTTCATGGAGGTAGGCCTAGGCCCAAATGAGGGCTGTAGCGCCAATGAAAAAAAGAAGTACCGTGACAAACAGGTCTGCTAATTTTGTATGCTGAGAGATGGTAATAATAGTACTATTTTATATATGTAGTTCTTCTTTGATGCAGAAAGTAACTATAAAACGCGACGGAGAAAATTATAACACTATATCTGACAGTTATTTGATCTGGAATTTTGCGTAATGGAAAATTTTTCCAGATGCCTTATTATACTTTTATAATTTTACACAAAATAATTTTGTTTAGTTCAGCTTAGTTTGGTTTAGTTTGTTTTTGTTTGGTTTAGCTTTTCTTAGCTTAGTTTAGTTTAGTTTAATTTAATTTAATTTAATTCAGTTTAGTAAATACGATATTTTTTCAGAAAGATAACTACAAAGTAAACACAAAATTGATGTCTGATTTTTTGCTTTCCGTGCTGCGTCACGGTAAATGGTAAGTTGGAAAGGAAGCAGACAGAAATGTCCGAGCAACTTCAAATATCTGCTAAAATAAGTAAAAGTCTGGGAACGCGGTCCGTCGCAGCAGGAGACGGAACAAGTTCCAGTTGATGTCGGACGCGTGACCAGGGGACATACGAGTGTCACTGCTCATGCAGTATATCTGCCTGCACTTTAACGACCGAAGATCGCATGAATCAGGCACCCGGAGGACAGATATTCCAGTAATTGGTTGGCGTCTTCTTGGTCCTTTGCCAGCAGAGTCCAGTAGCAGGCAAGGGTCGGGTGACAGGATATGTAATGGCCCACAGAATACACTGCGAACTTTGAGTTATAATAACCATTTCATGCTGTAATGGAATATTCAGAAAAGTAACGGGTTACAAGCTGGTTTACTGGGATTCTGTTCTCTGCAAGGAACTTTTCTATCTTATCCACCCTACTTTTTATCCAGTGCTTATGGAATGTAATTTTCCCCGGGGGTAATTCAAGAGGAGCGAGAAACTGCTCTTTATAGTCGATATTAATAAGAGTTTTGCCATATCTCAGGCGGCTAAGTCTCCAGCTTAACACTACAGCGGCCCGCGTTCGATCCGAAATATTTCATGTGAGAATTATATGCACAGAGTGTTCTCTCAGAATATTTTGTTTCCTGTTTCATAATTTTCCTGTCACCGACACTGCCTCTATACTGACAGCGTCGTTGAATAACCAACTTAAAAACACATTTTGCCTTCGTATTCCATGTACTGCTTACCCTCCAGGACAATGGATGGTCTCTGTCTTGGCCCGTTGTTTAAGATCTCAAGACACAGCCAGGCTAGAACGGCGATTGTTCTTGGAATTGCATGTATCAGGGACCTATTGAATGAGGGTTGGAATAAGATCTCTCATGGTAAACCTATTTCCCTGTTTCTGATGACCAGATTTACGGAAATGTTACTTATCAGTAAGAATTGGTGGAAACTATCTTAATTGCACCGTGGCCGCGCGGTATAATGCTGGGATCGTGTGTTCGAATCCAACTCAAAGCATGGATGTCTCTGTGTGCGTTTATTCTGTGTTTATGTTGTCCTGTGTGTAGGTAGCGGCCTTGCGACGGGCTAGTCCCTCCTCCGAGAGTTGTCTGTCTGTGTAAAGATTACGAAACTGAAGAAGAGGCCAGGGCCCAACAAAGACCTGCAGAGCCATGAATGAATGAATGAATCTTCATTGTACCGGCACCGCTTGGCGAATTGAAGGAGTTATTTACTGCTACACATTCTTATATTGGATTCTGATTTTATGCAGTTTTGTATGTGAACGCCAGACGCAAACACATATATTGCTCACCTTCTAGAATTACCGCCGTGTGTATTTAACCCTTTACAGCCCAATGGTTACTATGAGCACCGCGTTGTGTAACATACAGAAACTCTGCATACTGCCCACAGTGTGTATTTACGCATTTCTCATGGTTCTCACAATGAAGAGCGCTTTTTTCGTAATAGCATTAACCGGTTGATATATATATAGCAGAGAAGTAATGTGTTTCCTGTGAGGTGCGAACTGAACTTTATGCTATTTAGAAGAATTTTTGTTTTAAAGAGTTGAAATGACGGTTTCCGACCTGCAAATAAGGCCCCGATGCTCTCACACGTACATATGGCGTCATAGTGTCGGCTGCGCAGATCCGTTGCGCAGTGCAGGGTTTGCATAATTTGAACGTATCCCAGCGAGCGGAAATTTCCGATCTACAACAGGTCCCTGTGGTTTTGAAAGGGAGAATGATTTCGCTAATTTACTGCGAGAGGCTTCTTAATTTTTTTTTATATATTTCAACTTTCAAAATAATCTACAAGGTAAGACGCACAAAGTTTTGTTTTCTTGTATCTACCTTTCTGTGTAATCCAATCATTCCTTTCAGTAATCTCACGAAGAATAGTCATGGCGTGGTGAACTACAACATTATGAAGTAACTGCAAATATTAATACGAGCCGCGATAGCTCAGTCAGTATAGCGACTACCTACGGGCTGGACGACCGAGGGGTCGGAGTTCGAGTCCTGGTAGAATCAAGAATTTTCTCTTCTCCACATCGTCCAGACCGGCTCTGGGGCCCACCAGCCTAGTATCCAATGGTTATCGGGTGCTCTTTCCCCGGCTTAAAGCGGCAGGGGCGTGAAGCTGACCACTCACCTCCAGTTAGTGCCGAGATAAAGAAAATGTGGATGTATACATCCACTCTCCCATACGCCTTCATGGCTTAGTGCTTAATTAGTTAAGTACAGGAACAACTTTACCTTTTACCTTTAGCTGCAGTTATTAATAGGCCTGTAGATAAAAACCTGCAGGTTTTGGGGCCAGTCCTTACGTCAGTTGGTGCCAAACTTGATAGCGATAGCCTTGGCATACGAGAAAGTCATCCGCATTTAAAATGCCCTGAACAGACTAATTTATCACTGCCTTAAATACTCACCAATTCCTTCATATTCAGTAGCTTCACTTACTTCGAAAGGTACGATATTTCTGGCTGAAAATAACCGTGAAGCAGTTATAATTTACTGGAACTTTTTATACTGTAAGTAAGTTTCGTGCAATCGATGATTGATCGAAAGTGGCGAGGAAAATATCTTCCTTCATCAAGCAGGATTTTCCTAAATGATTGATTAGGAAATATAATTTATATCACGCTCCTGCTAGAAACGCTGCCGGACTTAAATTTATTGCCGTGTCCATGCATTAGGAAGGCCATAAAAGACGCTCCGCGCTTCCTAAGATAACGGGGGTAATCATTAATGCGCAAGTACCAGGCGGGGTACTAAAGGCACTAACGCCTAGGCAGGTACATCCTTGAAGTCAACGTTAGTCTGTTGGCCGTTATTTCGACACCACGCGTAGCAGTAACACTAACTCGCATTTATATATATCCAGTTCGAATCCTTGTTTGAAATCAGCTGTCCTGAATGTCGACTGTGGTCGCTTGTATCATTCCCGCCAGACAGATGCCAAATAGGCAGGGGCATCGCACGTTCTCCTTGTTCGAAATTTGCAGTCACCTCTCAGTCTCGAGCGATACTACTTAGCCTCATCATTTGATACAGCGTGCACAAACAGTATGAACAAACCGATGGTCAATAGGTAGTCACATGAACAAAATGTAGGCTTACGTGGCACAAAGCATTTTCCATGTCAGTTGTCAGCTGTTGTCGGAAAAAGATTCCTGCTATGTCCTGTGTTAAGGAAATATGCCTTGTTGTGTCTTCACATAGATCTGTAGTCCATGTTCTCCAAATTACACTGAACGAGCTGGTTAAAATTTCACGTAAAATAACACCTGCATTTGATACAGTGTTATTAAATAACCCACGATCTGCACATATTGAACAGCGAATTTCGGTTTTGGTCTGGATTGAGTTTCAGTTTGCTAACCGTTCGCATTATCTGATTTCGTGAAAACCATGTCACAGGAACTGTACAGACGAACGTGTGAAAGAACACAACCCGTATTACAGGGCTCTCCTGAGCTAGGCAGCCCTGCGCTGCAAGTTAGTGATCACTCTAATGCCACGGACATTTCGTATCACGTTCATTGTCTGTCCTGTAAAGAGATTTATACTCGGCTCCTCCACTGGTCTATTTATAAATTATGATAAATCATTAATTGCAAGTTCTTGCCTACAGATCCAGATGTCCCGGGTTCGATACCCGGCACTACCAGAATTTTCTGAGAACTAGTGAACCTGGAACGGGGTCCACTCAGCCTCGTCAGGATAACTGAGGCGCTATTTGAGGAAATAGCGGCTCCGGTCTAGAAAACCGAGATTAACGGCCGTGGGGAACCGTTTCGCTGACCACGTGACACCCTTTAACCGCAAAAGTTGGCACTAACTTCGCCGACAAGCGGCGGTCACTCAGTCGCTATCGTTTGCTTGCGGACTACAGGCGACGGAGTTTTTTTTTTATTAACTGCAATACATTGAATGCAGTTGTAAAGTGTACCCTGCCGTTTGTCTTGTACTCAGGCTTGCATTGGTCCACAAGGACGGAGAGGAACGTCCATGTCACCTCTCATTTAATTGTTGGTTTAAAGTGACCTCCAGGTGGGTGTGGGTAGCCAAGTCCACTGCCAACACGCTGCCTCGTAAACGCCGTACAGAATTCAGCAGGAGGCGGGGGGATATCACTATATTTCCATGGCTCTACAGTCTTTTTGTTGAATCCTGTCCACTTTCTCAGTTTCTTAATCCTATAGTACACATTCATAACTTTTGCTCTTCTCCAAGTACAATTAGAATGATCAAGTCAAGGAGGGTGACGTGGGCAGGACATGTAGTACGAATGAGAGAGAAGAGGAATACATTTAAGATATTGGTGGGAAAGCCAGAAGGAAAGAGACCAATGGGAAGACCAAGGCGTAGGTGGTGGATAATATTAAAATGGATCTTAGAGAGACAGAATGGAATGGTATGGATTGGATTGATCTACCTCACGATAGGGACCGGTGGAGGGCTCTTGTGAACACGGTAATGAACCTTCGGGTTCCATAAAATCCTGGGAAATGCTTGAGTAGCTGCACAATTGGTGGCTCCTCCAGAAGGGCTTAGCTTAATGATGTTAGTTTATGTGTTGCCATAAAAGGCGGAATGTTGGTAAAACCAAGGATTTACGCGTCGAACCTTGGCTTTACCAAACAGTGTTGGAAGAAGCTTGGAAAGAAATGCTATTTCATTTTAATAAGTAAGTCCACTATATGAACTGGTAGCCCGTGAAATTGCAGTTTTCATTAAATTTTATCACAAACCGCTGGAATACCTGCAGTGTTAAATGTATATGTCTCTTTTAGGCTGGGGCCACACGAGCGCACAAAACGCGCCCGTTGTAACGAACGTCGTGACGTTTGTTGTAGAAATAAACAAGAGATGGGAATTCTACGCTTTCTTCTGGCTCCATTGCAGACAGAAAACTACGCACCGTATTCTGCAACTGTGCGGGGTCCTCAGCAACGTCCGTCATAAAGTACGTTCGTCGCAAAAGATGCATTTTGTGCCCTCAGCCTAAGTCATGCTTCACGCATGTTATGCTGTGTCGTCGCGTTGCTCATCAGATATTTTGCTTTTAATGCATTTTAATTATATCGCTTTTATATACAACTAGCCTTCTCTTTGAATACTTTTTGATGGGGAAAAATATTGACTGAAGTAAGTAGCAGTTCCGATTAACCAAAACAGTTTTAAAATATAAATTCATGCTTTTGCTTTAATAAGAATTCTAAATGTGTCTCAGAATACTGTTAACCTTGACAGCAGATTGCAAGTTACTGGATTGTTGGGCAGACAAGTCTCGACATTTGCACTTAACATAAAAATGCCCAAAATGAGGGATCGGCTTAAACGTTTCTTTCGCTGCTTTGTATGTTCTCGAGATAAGAGTGACGCCAACTTCTGTGAATGCGCCGATGACTGGCATGACGACAGCGGAAATGGAAATGTGAGGCAATAAAACGCCCATCGTAACTGGACCGTGACTGGCATTTCAGTCAAATGTAACTTCTGAGCCTTGGGAGGAAACGTAATTAGTTTGGCTTGACAGATGGAGGGACGAGTGTGGGTCATTAATCGCAATTGATGTCGGAAAACTCGATCCTGGCCCATTTTAAGTTAATAATAAGTCATTTGTCTTTGGACCCCATCCCGAGCCACTTGAATCCAGCTTATTTCTACCTTTCGATCATACCCTGCCTATGGTACATTTTTTTTAGTATGGATCTACAGCCGTCTGTTGGGCCCTGGCCACTTTTCCAGTTTGTTGAGCCTATACATAGTCGGCACGACTCCTTGGACAGGGGATCAGCCCGTCGTAATGCCTCTACCTACACAATGAACAACACAAACACAGAATAAACGTACCCAATACAGAAATCCATGCCTTCAGTGGGATTAAAACCCACGATCCCAGCATTCGAGCGAGTGAAGACAATTCATACCGAGACCGCGCTGCCATTGTGATCAGCATAAAATAGATTCTATCTATCTATCTATCTATCTATCTATCTATCTATCTATCTATCTATCTATCTATCTATCTATCTATCTGTCTGTCTGTCTGTCTGTCTGTCTATCAATCTATCTATCTGTCTATCTATTCCTGTTGCTCCAACTAGGGAGGATAGGGCATCCATGAAACGCGTCGTTTCAATTCATTTTCCTAACCTTAGATAGTCCGTAGGTCTCTTTGGATGGGGTTAAGCCGGTCGCAAGGCCATTACTACACAGGACAACACAGACACAGGAAAAAAGCAAACATTCATTCCTTGAGTTGGATTCGAACCCACGATCCAAGCGTTCGAATGGACGAAGACATTTCAGACCGCTCGGCCACTGTGATGGGCCGTAATAGATTGGCTGATGAAATAACAAACGAAGTAGACAATGCCACTGGATGTCTGGCAGCGCTAACATCGCCATGTGGAACAAGACTAGCCTACGGAGGGTAAACAGCGATATATAGATCAGTAGTGAGGCCCGTTTTGGCATATGGCTGTGAGCGCAGAGCGGAAACGCAAAAACTAAGCAAATCAGTGAAACCACAGAAATGAAAGAACTGCNGTGTGTGTGTGTGCGTTTTTCCGTGTTTGTGTACAGGTAGAGGCCTTGCGACGAGTTGATCACCCGCCCAAGGAGTCCTACCGAATGTGTAACATCTAGAAAAACCGAAGTGAACAGAGAAGTTCATGGAGGTAGGCCTAGGCCCACTGGGGCTGTAGTGCCAAGGAAAAAAAAACAACAAATGGATTAATAGTAGAAGAGGAAATAGGTTGAACACATTGACAGAACGGACGGTATCAGAGTAGAGGGTTAGAGACTGGACAGCAAACGGCAAAACGAACTTGGGAAGACCAAATTAAGAAGAAAGGATACATACAATGAAGCAGGTAAACTCAGTGAATACAGAAAGCTTAACGCATTAAATGAAAATGGGAATAGGAACCAAAATATTGCGTGTTGTTTCCCATTTGTTTGCTTCCTGTCTGCTCCATTTATGGTAATTTGGTTACTGTTTTCTAATTAAGCAGAGTGGCCGGGCAGTCTGAGGCATGACTTGTTTTCGCGCTCTCAGACACTGGGATCGTGGGTTCGAATCCCACTCAAGGCATGGATGTCTGTGTGCGTTTATTCTGTTTGTGTTCTGTGCGTAGGTAGCGGCCTTGCGACGGGCTGTGCCGACTGTGTATAGGATTAAGAAACTGAAAAAAAAAGCGGCCAGGATCCAAAGGGCTGTAGAGACAAAGAGAGAATGAAGTAAACAATAACAAAAGTTGAGATCAGTCAGTGACGAAACGGGGTTCGACTCGCGACATGGGCAGGAATTTTTCTCTTTTCTCTAGAATCCAGACCAGTTCTTGGATGCAAAAGTTAAAATGTAAAGCTATCCTTGTAACAGGCCGTGAAGGCCCATAGGGTTGTGAGACGTCGAGGCTCCCACATTTCTATAGACAGTCGGCTCACAGATGGCGGTAAGGTTGTCAGGCTTACGCTCCGGCCGCCCTTTACCCCGCAAGAAGATTCCCGGTACTCGTTTATTTTAAAGGCTGAGTCGATCACAGGGCCACAGTGCGGCTTGAAATATCAGGTGAATTGGAAAAATTTCACTTCATCGGGACTCGAAACCGCGACCTTCCGGCTTGTAGCTTACTGCCCCAACCAACTACGCTACTCACCCAACTTAATATTCAGTGGGTAACGTGGCTTCTTCCCCAGGGGTATAGTGATAGAAGCGTGGAGTTGACCAATCATCTGCAGTAGTGCCAGGTTAGGAATGTGTGGAGCTATGCCTCCACTCCTAATACATGTTCACGGCGTAGTGCTTAACTTCATGTGAACAATGGGTCTACTACCCATGTATGCTGCATCCAGTCAGTTACCTGCCTGTGTCAGATCAGCAGACACTGCGCGCTGACTCAATAGCAGACAGACACGGGTTCTGCTTCTGACATTTGCTGAAAATGGGAGCGATGTGTCATGGGCATAAACGGCTTTCTTCCCTTCCAAGTTTCTGTGCGACTAAACACTGTGAAAAGGATGGAGGTGGTTTTGTACACTGTCATTACCATAAACATTATCATTATCGTTAAACATAATGTACGTACGTCTCGGTCCTGCTTCTGGTATTTTTCTTTGTGAATAGCCTCCATTTTGTTTGAAGGAAGACGGTCAGAATCCCGAGAAATACAACGTTACTTACAGCCATTGGGATATCACAAGTTCCATACCAAGGAATGAAATTTCTGTTTCGGCTCACGTTAACGTCTGAAGGTTCGTGTTTGCAGCATGTCACGATAGGCCTACATAGTCGCGGAAAATTATATTTCGGAATAGTTCTTCTCTACATTACCACTTTTCGCGACCCCCAGTAACATGGTGTATAGACACCCGCTCAAACACTGGGATCGTGGGTTCGAATCCCACTTGAGGCATGGATATCTGTGTGCATTTAATCTGTGTTTATGTTGCTCTGTGCGGCCTTGTGACGGGCTGATCCCCAATCCTGTGAGTCCTACTGATTGTGTAAGAGATTAAGAAACTGAAAAAGTGGCTGAGGCCCAACAAAGGGCTGTAGAGCCACAGATAGATACTCGTCACATATGACAGTGATCTTGAAAGTAACCGCCCAAAAAAATTAAAACTTGAAGCTGTTATTTTCAATTTTACAATTTCCAAAAGATCTGTTCGAACATCGAATGAATGGCAGTTGTTTTGCAAGTCACAGGTTTGCACGACCACCATGTTGTTGTTGCTAATGACATGGAGCACTTGCATCCAACTAATTTCCATCCGAGTTTCGTGAAGATGGGGCAGCTGACTTGTCAGCGTGTATGATACATGCTGCTGAATCTGGTGGGAATGTTTCGACAGCCGAACGCAGCACGCCATCAGGATTCCTCAGGCACTGAACTCTCCTCTTCTGGATGCCATTCATAGCATCACCGTTCGGTGGGCAGTTTAGTATGGTCTCATGAAGGTTCTTCTGCGTATGTCTCTCATTTTTTTACGAAAACATACAGAATTATCAATTTACTTAACACGGCGGTAGGCCTACAAATTTGTCGATGGTTCTCCAAATCTTCAAAGAATTTTCTGGTTTATGGAATCGAAGCCTAGTCATTTTGTTCACAAAAACCGGCCATTGGATCATAACTAAAGAATTCTGAATCTAATCTCCGATTTGCGCATGATCCACTATAATAAATCCTCTAATATCTACCTGGATTAATTTAATTTCTCCTTCCTTTTGTGAGTTTTGAGTAAAAATTTTCTATCCTTCTGGAGCAAACATGTTCTGCATGGGGTCTCACACAAATCTTGCTGAGAAAATGACTCAGGCCGTAATGTTTCGGACTTGAATTCGAGAAGTTCACAGTTCGAATCAGGACCAGGGACATTGACTATACTAACCGAGTATTTTCTGTCTCTTCTTCCAGGCAAATGCTCGGAGAGTCCATGTAATTACTATACGGCTCCTTCATTCCATATCCCTTCCAATTATACATATATGTATCGCTATGTAATCTGAACTAACGAATCGTCATTAAATAAGCAATAAATAAATTAAAGGTAACCCTATCCCTGTAACAGGCCATGGAGGCCCATGGGGTTGTGAAACGTTGAGGGTCCCACATTATCTAGACAGGCGGCTCGCAGATGGCAGCGTCACATCCTAAAAAGCGGCAGTTTTAATCTTTACTGCCACGAGCACTTCACCCCTCATACGAAGATAGACTGACAAATGAATTACTTGCTACGTATCGTTTAATATTTATAAACTTTCATTTCATACGCCTGTGGATCACATTTGGAGGTGAGCCTCACAGTTGGGACGTTCATGGACGCAGTTTATACGAGCTCCATTGAATGGGTTAGCACCTTTCATTCAGCGAATGAAAGAAGGAACAGGGGAAAGTAATTAATTGGAGAGTTGGAATAATTAACAGTTGTTATTCGACTCCAGTCAGGTTTAATTACATTATCCTTGATATTGCTTCTTGCAGAGGACGTCTAACGCGGTGCGTCTCTCTCTCCGGCCAGAAAGGATCGCTGCGTGAAGAACGAGTTCCAGTTTCTTTCTTCCCTTTGTGAACACAAACTTTGAAGGGAAATTCAGTCGTTTTGAGGATTAAAGCTTTCTAATAATATTGTATTGTAGCGTTCTGTTGCACTTCTCACTTTATGTCCATCATTCACCGTTTTACATGCAACACTACGTTCCACAAAACTTATCACTTTTACAAGTTTAAAACTTTTTTACAATTTTAAATGCATGGCCATTATCAAGTGTTAAAAATATGTCTCATAAGAAATTCGCTACTTTCACTTGTTGCTGATGCATATGCGTGTTCCTCTGATGCGCGTATGTGTTGTGAATGGTGTGTTATGCCCCTCCCTCTTGTGTTCTTCGTTGCCTGTCCTATTCTAAATATATACATGTATTACCAGTTAAATGTAAGTTACAGTGAGATGAAATGTCCAGTTGACAAGCCTGCCCATGAGAAATATCAACGGAAGGCAGGCCGAGTATGCAGCATTCTAGTAGAAATAAAGATTGGGCCTAAAACGCTCTCATGCATCTGATCTTATCATTATTATTATTATTATTATTATTATTATTATTATTGCTATTATTGTTGTTATAATGGGGGCAGGCAGTAGCGTAGTTGGTAGAGGAACTGTACTACAAGCCGGAAGATAACGGGTTCGTTTCCCGATGAGGCCGTAGGATTTTTCAATTGATCTAATTCTTACAGCCGCACTACGGCCCTGGGGTCGGTTCAGCCTCTAACAGAAATGAGTACCAGGTAACTTCCTGAGGGTAAAGATCGGCCGGCGCGTAAGGCTGACAACCTCACTGCCATCTGTGGACCCATTGTGTAGAAAATATGGGAACCTCGACGTCTCACAACCCCATTGGCCTTCGCAGCATCTTACAGGGAGAGCTTTACCCCTAATATTCAAATGACATAAATTTCCTTGTTTTGTGTTTTGTTTCCTTCCTTTGCTAATGCTCACTGTGTAACTGGCCTATGAGCTGTTAATTTAGCGCGCAAATAAATAAGAGTTGAATGATTATTATTATTGTTTTGATATTATTATTCCGATCAGGGTTATATAAGGTCTTTTATTACCCATACAACTGAAGTAAATGCAAACATACAACCAGTTTTAAGCCTTCTTTTTGCTTTCAGAATCAGTCCCACTGTCTGTAATTCACAAAAAATTGATTTATTTCCATTGACGTGCCTCAGAGCCGAGGTAGCGTAGTCAGTATAACGACTGACTGCGGGCTGGACGACTGAGGGGTCGTAGTTCGAATCCTGGTAGGGTCAAGAATTTTCTCTTCTCATGTCGTTCACACCGGCTCTGAAGTCCACCCAACCTCCTATACAATGAGTACCGAGTTTCTTTCCCAGGGGGCAAAGCGGCCGGGGCGTGAAGCTGACCACTCACCTCCAACTAGTGCCGAGGTCAAGGAAATGCGGATCTATACATCTACTCCCCCATATTCCTTCATGGTGTAGTGCTTAATTAATTAAGTATAGGGACAACTTTACCTTTTACTTTTATGCTTCAGAGCATCCACTTTTGCGCACCCTATTTCAGAAATATGCATAACGTAAAATTTACTAACGAAGTGATATATATCCCAGAGATAAAATTGTTCTGTTGAATTGTATTTGGGCGGTAGCCAGTTCGAGTCTTTTGCGGGCAAATTCCACGGATTAAGCGCTTTCATGCGAATTTCAGAATAATATCTTAAAGTATACGACAACCGTTTCCTTCCATAGCCATCCCAATTCATCATGATCACCATCCTAAGGTGTTAACAAGATGTAGAATGAGCTCCGACTTATTCCAGGCGTCTGTGAGAACCTGCGTCACAGCTAGTATCCAGCCTGCCACGTAATGAACTTCCTGTACATTAAACACAACAGACATCGCTCAGTGAACTGTATTTCTTATAGGGGCATGAAATTATTTATTATCCGTGAAGAGGCAGTCTGCGAGTGGGAGGAGCTCACACAGTCGGGCGTTATCGAGACAAGCGTTTCCCAGCGTGGGAACCACTGTCCCTCTCCCAGGGATCTTTGAATCTGTCTTACGGGGGTTGCCGAAAATGATAATTGTCTAATTACTGTACATGTACATTTGTAAGAAAACGTCGCATTAAATTATAATTGTAACGGAATTACTCAAAGCTTTTCTAGGGAACGGCACGGTAAACACGGTCAACGTGTCAATGGAAAATGTGTCTCAATAGACGAATGTTATTGCGCATTGCTAGGCAACAGTGCACCAGTGAAGACGCTGGTTAGGAATCATGTGATTTGTTCTCTGTGTTGTCTTCCTTACAGAACAATAGAACTGGGTTTTCTGTGCGTGGTCCGTGCGGAGGCTATATAACGAGGTTTACAGAATAACACCAGCATTTCAGTTCAGTTCAGCAGTCGTAACCTGGAGGATTTGAGGATTCTTAAAGAAGACATCCTTAAAGGCAGTTCAGTAGTTGATGTGTTATCCTTGAGAGTGTTATAATTGTTTGTGTGTCATAGATACAGCAGTCCTGAAAGTGTAATAACGAATTGTATTTACGTGTGACATCCAATAAATCGAGTTATCAAATCCGGAACTTATTATTTACTGTCGTTTTACCAGGATACACGCGATATAAGCTTACAACTTAATAGAAAATGAGCGGGGATAGCGTGTTCAGTATAGGGACTGGCTAAGGGCTGGACGTCCGAGATGCGGAGTTCGAGATCCGGTAGAGTAAAGAATTTTCTCTTCACGTCGTCAATACCGGCTCTGGGTCCCGCTCAACCGCCCACCCAGTGGGTACCGGCGATTCTTTCCCGGGGTTAAAGAGATCGGGGCGTGAAGCTGACCACTCACTTCCAGTTAGTGCCGAGGTCAAGAAAATGTGGACTTATACATCCACTCACCCATACACCTTCATGGCGTAGTGCTGAATTAGTTAAGCACAAGAACAACTTTACCGTTTTTACCTTTACAGTCTAATAGAAAGAGTAATTAATTTTTGTAATTAATGTTAACTTGGAATTATAATTTAACTTCCCCAGTTACAATTTGTTCATATTAGATTGGGTGAACTCAGGACATTTTCATTTCCACCAAGCGAGCCCCAGGCTAGAGGAATTTTGGAACCATTCGTCTAGACTCTAGACAGTTGGATGCACCCACTCTTGGAGGTTTCTTGAAACCACACTCCGTGCAGAACTGTGTACGTAGCTATCTTATGAATTCCTCACTCCGAGGTTATGAATAGATCGTGTATGTGACTTGAGGTTTCCACAGCTGTGAAGATTCATGTTGCGGTCCTACTGGTCATTACATCGTGTAGTCTAGGTGCGTATGAACGCACATCCTGTCTTGGTCTTCATTTGGGTTTGAGGTAGATTCAGCTACGATAGAGATAGTCTGCACTATTCTTCTTCTTCTTCTTCATTCAGAGTAGTCCCTCTGGCATATTTAAGTTCCGAATTAAATTCTGAAACTTCAGTTCTTATAAGATATTTTGTAAGAGTCTTTTGGTGGGGTATCGGCCCATCGCGAGGCCTCTACCTACACAGAAAAAACAATTACAGCCTCTACCTACACAGGAAGAAACACAGACGTAAGCATCAATATGTCTCGAGCCCACGATCCCAGTGTCCGAGTGGTCGAGTCTGCCATGTTATTTTGGTAAAAGCAAGGAGGCGACTCACGTTATCGTGTAAGCAAACCTGACTTTCTCAATCTCGCACATTTTTAAAATTTGTGTTTCTAATAGTTTTCAGCACGTCCCTCCCACCTGCTCCATATCCATCCCAGCAGTAATTCCGCTAGAGGCTCAACAATAAAAATGTTATCTGCATATATTCTTTCCCCCTCCCGGGACAGATATTCACGTAAATAAATGTTTATATTAGCGGTCGTTGGCGAAACATAATGGCCAGTTTAAATTATGTATTTTCAGTTCATCATCGAAACAGCAATAGCTGGGTCGTCATATTTGCTTTCGTGACCCCACTGCCGCTAGAGGGTACAGAATTTCCTTGTAGAAGCAATACGCTACCTTGTCTACCGCAAAAATAACGACGCTGAAAGCTCACACAAAAGTTCGGTTCACGAGAATAGATGGGCTGACTCCACTTAAACCGAGAAAAATAAACGCTGATGATTGAACCCACATACACGGGTATACGGATAGTCTTCCTTTTGTATGAGTTTACAAATAACATTTTCATTACGTAAACTTTGAGGTTTTCACGGCGGTGACTATGAAGAATGCCGTCTTCTGGGATGTGGCGCCCTGTAGATCCTATGTAAACCGACCTGTCCACGCTGGTTTCTCGCTCGCGGATTTTTATACCCTGAAGATGGAGGCGATACGTTCCTCAGAAACGTCGGTTTACAGAATATCTACCCTACTTTCACATCCCAGAGGGCGGCAATCTTAAACTTTTTCATTATTTGATCATAAAATTGATTAGTCCTCTACTATCATATGGAGCTTAGCATCTGAAGTTCTGAAGAGGTGAGTATGGTGTAAGAATGATTAGACGTACGTCCTGCAGACTGGAAGGAATAGGGAAGGAAGCAGTAGTGGCCTGCTATCCTGACATTCGTTGCAGGCCCACCAGTGCTACATAAAGAAACACATTTGTCTTGGTGCTCTTCAAAGACATGACCTATCGACCGAGTCGACCATTTGTCTCAGATGTTACTAGGATGTCTCAGATTGACATGTACCACGGTTCAGGGAATTTCTTCGGAATAAAGCCTAAAATGCAATATTTTTTATTGCTAGTGGGATGGGACTATGTCCCTTGTACTGCGGCCACTTCTGGCATATTGTCCCAGCCCCAGATGATAGGTGAGGGTGATTGTGGAGCAATTGGTGGAATGAAGACTGACAAGGGAAACCGAAGTACTCGGAGAAAACCTACCCCAGCGTCACTTTGTCCACCACAAACCGCACTTGACCAGACCCGGGATCGAACCAAGGCTGTCGGGATGGGAAACCAGGGACTGACCGCTTGAGCTATGGCGCGGCCTAATCAGGGCACTACATCATGGCAGTGGAAGCAGAACCAACCCGCGTCAGTAACACTGGATGTGTGGCCTCACGGTCACTGCAGTCCTGCTGAGGAATAGCGGTCGGTGGTACTCGACTCTAGTCGCAGAAACCCCGCGGACGTCACGAAGCATCTGCCTTCATTTTTTCCCCTTCAGCTGTTCGAGCGGTTCACGTGTCTCGTGTCGCCCCTCATTTGTTCACGGGGCGTTGGTTCGCCCATGATTGATTACCTTCACTTAACACAGACTACAGGCAGACCAGTAAAAACATCATCATTTTGAGTACATGCAATACGTTCCCAACATTTAGCAATTTTACGTTTTCTCGGTGGTTAACTGTTCGTGTTAATTCAGTTCTTCAGTAATTACACCGTATCTATGTCGGCGATGTTGCCGACGTTTCGGAGGTCCATGCTACCTCAGTATTCTGGGTCAGTGTGTGTAGACATTGTGAGTTTGTATGTGTGTGTATGTATATATATTCATTCATCAGTAATCTGTCAGACGACAGGTCCACAGTCTCTTCCAAAACAGTTCCTCCACTTAATGCGATCTAGAGCTTTCTCCTTCAAAGGAGAATATCCTCTTCTGTTCCCAAGGTCATCCAGCATCTTCTTACGTCTTCTTCCTCGTCTTCTTGTCACTTCTATCCGCCCTTCTATCTTTCCTTCGATAGCTTCTTTTAGAAGGCAGTTACTGCGTAAGATATGACCAATGCAATTAGCCTTCCGTTTTCTTATTTCATGTAGGATATTCCTCTGCTCACTGACTCTAATTAGCACTTCTTCATTTCTCACATATTCGGTCCAACTGATCTTCTCCATTCTTCTCCAACACCACATTTCGAAGTTTCCAGATGTTTCTGATCTACTGCCCTAAGTGTCCATGTTTCAGCCCCATACAGAGCCATGCTCCAAATGTAGCATTTCACTAGTTTCTTCCTCAAATTTAAGTTCAATTTGCTAGTAAAAAGATTCTTCTTCTTGGTAAATGCAGCTTTTGCCATGGCGATCTTAGATTTAAGTTTATATTTAGAAAAAGAACCACCAGGCGAAGAGTTGGTACTTTATCAGTGCCAATAGGGAAAGTGAACCTGGAAATTTGTGCAACAAAATAATAGGCCCTTTTAAAGGCAACAGAGTGTATCAAAATTCCACCGTTAACCGATCTTCCCAAGCGGTCGCCCATCGAAATGCTCTCCAAGAACCGGTTCTTTTTTTGCACAAATTTCCCAGTTCACTGTTCCTATTCGCCCGTACAGAACACCAGTTCCCGTCCTTTGACCATGGTTTTATCGAAATATAAACCCATATATATATATATATATATATGCACACATAAACTCACGCACCCCAACAACTTCGATCTTAAAGACGGAGGCAGCATGTACCTCCGAAACGTCAGTAACATCGCCCACATCCGCACAGTGTAACAACCCAAGGACAGAGTTAACATTCAGAGTCTTACATTAAATTCTAATAACTGGAAAACACTCAACAATCTGAGCGGTATACTCGTACATTATCCTGATGGCCCGTTAGAAATTGACTTCCAGCAACTGAAATTCAGAAAAAAAATAGTGTGTACTCTATAACAATCTTCCATTGAACTCGCATTCATATTGCGACATGACGCCTGAAAGCCGCAATAGTTGAGTCTGTGCCAGGCTAAAAGCCGGAATAGTGGAGCTAGACAAGGAACTACCCATTCTGCCAGGCAACGGCTTATGCACGTTTCCGAGACAATGCGTACGTAAACAAACAGTCACAAAGGATACGAGAAACTTAACCTTTGACTTAGGTGTTCTGTACACGGTCGGCCGAAGGTAATAAAACACGAGGAGTTTTCCAGACAAGAGAGTAAGTATGAGACTCAAGTTCTAGAGACTGCAAGCTCCTCAGGATTCATCGTGTTACCAAGTTGAGTTATGTGTGAGGCATTCAGTCGCAGCTGAGAAGTCAAAGATAATTCAGAAGGCAGCTGCGTAGTTGAAGTGTTGAAGGCGTTATTTCATGCGTGTAATTGTAAAAGAACACCAATAAATCCATTCGTCCGATGTAGAACCCGTTATTTTCGTCACGTGTACCCCCCTACACGTGACAATATGCTGCAAAGAAAGAAAAAAGAACAGACTCAGCTTGTACCATGTTCCATTGTTGCACGGAACTCCACCCGGAACGGGAATTGGCAGTAGCAGTCATGGCCTGGCAATGCAATTCAGAGGCATTCCAGCCGGATATTGACGTTTATGCATTTCAGTGTTTGTGTATGTAAACCCATCAGTGTTAGCTTTCACTGAGGACAAGAGACATTGATAACAGACGAAAATCATAGAACAAAAGATGTGTAAAACGACAGTAAGCAAACCTGTATTTTCGCATCACGCTTAATTTGTTAATCAGAGAAGAAATTGTTACATGCAGGTGGTTGTAGCGTAGTTGCTTGAGGCACTATACTACAAGCCGGAAGGTTGCGGCATCGAATTCCGATGAGGTTGATTTTGTCAATTTACCTAATCCTTCAGGCCTCATTATTGCCCTGGGGTCGATTCAGCCGCTAACAGAAATGAGTACCAGGAATCTTCCTGGGGGTAAAGGGCGGCCGGCGCGTAAGGCTGACAACCTCACCGCCATCTGTGAGCTGATTGTCCAGAAAATGTGGGAGCCTCAACATCTCACAACCATATGGGCCTCCACTGCCCTTTTACAGGGATACCTTTACTTTAATTTTTACAGTAGGTGGTTATTGCGTCTGAAATTTAATCATGAAGTGTCCTGCAGATTTAAAAGGTAAAGTCCTTCTGCTTGATTCAGGACCCCACCATGAGGATATATGGGGCGATGCAATCTTAACTTCGGCAATAGATGGAAGTGATTGGTCAGCTTCACGCTTCTGGTCACTTTATCTCAGGGGAAACAGCCCCGGTACCCGTAGGTCAGGAGGATGGGTGCTCCCCTGATCTGCTCTAGGTATGCATACGGTGGCGAAGAGAAGAGTTTCTTGCCCTCCCGGGAATCCAACCTCGATTCCTCGGTATCGGAAACTATGTTACCGCCAGCGAAGAATACAAATATATATTCTGATCATGTAAACAGTTTTCGAAGCTATTTTTTTTAATATTATGAGATTGTCACTTCATTAATTAGTTGATGACCGTTTTTCGTTTCACTGTTTTCTACTGGTCGATAATGGAACCGGTATTTTGGTCACTACCACAGTCACAGGTTCCCCGGGTTCGTTTTTGACTGAAGATGAACCTCCTACCTGAAGACGTCATAGCATCGCGGCCTCCCGCCTCTGCCACCCACGTGAAAGGCGCTCTGTAACTTACCAGCTCCATTAACTAATGTAAAGTAGCTATAGTCATGTGATATATCGTGTCTAGTTGGCTTTGGAAACGCGCGAACTTAACGTGCGGTCAGTTTGGTTAGTGTGTGAGCTGTTTAATAACGCTATATCAGCTGAGGAGGTTATTTCGACCGAAGAGAGACGAAGTGACGGGAGGTTGGAGAAAACTACTTAATGAGGAGCTTCATAACTTGTACTCTTCTTCAAGTATAATTAGAATGATCAAGTGGAGGAGGATGAAATGGGAAGGGCATGTAGCACGAATGGGGGAGAAGAGGGATTGGTGGGAAAGCCAGAAGGAAAGAAACCACTGGGAAGACAGGTGGGTGGGTGGACAATATTAAAATGGATCTCTGAGAGATAGGATGGGATGGTATGGATTGGATTGATCTGGCTCAGGATATGGACCAGTGGAGGGCTCTTTTGAACACGGCAATGAAAATGGTTCCGGTCTGCCTCAAGAACGTTTCCGGAAGTTTGATAGAATTTGATTCAATTACAGAAACAACGGAAATCTTGCACCTCGGTCGAGATTTGAACCAGGAACATGCTGAATACATTTCGGGCCCTTTACCGCCATTCTAAATTGTTCGATCGTAAGGAGGAGCAGGAGAGAAATTTTCGAAGTCTCATTTAATTTTTTTTGTTTAAGTCCGCTATTTAAATTAAATAGAAAAGAGCTGAGTCAGGGAAATGATGTGCACTGACTCTCCCTTACTCGGCAGCTCAGCAGCTCTGTGTAACACCCTTCAGTTGTAACTTGTATTCTGGCCTTTGTTCTGTCTACAGGTTCTCCGTCTGTCTTCTCACTTGTTACTGGTGCTGAAGGGGAAATCTGCAATGCAATGTTGGTATGGAAGGAGACAGGCGACCAATTTGAACTGCCACTACCCATGTTAAAGTGTTCCCTGACCTACTCACAGCACGAACATCCTACGACTTTAAGCAATTATAACCAAATTTGTAACAGAATTTGATTGTCTTAAAGTCCAAAATTGTTTCTCTCTCACTCTGTGTGCTACCCGCCACTGTTTCATTGAGAAGTGCGTATTAGGAAATACAAGCACTGCTACGGGGCCTGGCACGAATACCGAAGCTTTCCAAAACTTTATAATATGAAATTATTCGAACACTAGTTTAGTTTAGTTTCATGAGGTGGGGTGAGACTGAGTCCACTTGGTACGTCGGCCTCTAATTGGCCTATTGTACCAGCGCCGGGATGATAGATGGTGATGAATATGGAGCAGTCGGTGGAATGAGAATTGCCAGGAGAAATCGAAGTACTCGAAGAAAAACTGCCACAATGCCACTTTGTCCACCACAAATGCCACATGACCTGGGCTCGAACCCGGGTCTCCTAGGTGGGAAGCCGGCGGCTAACCGCCTGAGCTGTAGCACGGCCAACTTGAACATTAATCCACACTTTGATTCCATTGACAGATTAGGTTACATTTAGGAAAACAATTGTGCGAATTAGTGGCGTTCGGGCTACAGGCAAATATTTCATATACATTCCCCCGAATCTTAGTGTCAACTATTAAAATGCACGAAACACTCTCCTATTTTCATCTCTGGAAGTTTCTGGTGAAGATGCATCCCGGCCTCTATCACTGTCTCCTCTAACTTAATCATTATCCATTATCCACATTATCTAGGTCCGTATACACAGAAGTCAGGATAGCGCAGTCGGTATAGCGACTGGCTACGGACTGGACAACAGAGCGGTCGGAGTTCGAGTCCCGGTGGGGTGAAGAATTTTCTTTTCTTCACGTCGTCCAGATCGCCTCTGAGGTTCACCCAACCTCCTATCCAATGGGTACCGGGGGCTCTTTCCCTGGGGGTAAAGCGGTCGGGGCGTGAAGATGACCACTCACCTCCATCTGGTGCCAAGGTCAAGGAAATGTGGATCTATACATCCACTCCCCCATATGCTTAATTAGTTAAACGCAGGGACAACTTTACCTCTACCTAAGTTCATGTTTATGTTTCAGTACAAAACACAGGCGGTGGATGATGATGTCCAGGGTTGAAAAGTAGCACTTGTCATGCCGTATTATAAATCTTTCTTCATTATTAGATTCGTGCTTTTAGACAGTGCCGTATGGCTTTCGCCTTTGTCATCAAACGCGCTTACAGGGACGCCTGTTGTTACGGCGCCATGTACAGTTGCGTGTACAGTCCGTAATTACACTGATCTCAATGTCGCGTGTTTTAGTACAAACGACATTCCCTGCATGAACACACATCTTCGTCATTCATTTGTGTATAAGCGCATATCTGTAATATAACATCAGGTGTTAGGCATCGTCGTGTGTTTCAGTTTGTTGCTGAAATGTGTAGCAGGAAGTGCCAACTGTTATCATCACATGAATATAATTATATTGAATATATTTAGACACTGTGATTATACTGGCGCCGATTACAGTGACCGTTCAGTCTAAGCATTAACTGTGTTCCCTCACTTCTGTTAGAGGCTGAGTCGAACCCAGGGCCATAGTGTTGCTGGAAGGATTAGGCAAATTGAAAACGTTCACCTCATCTGGAATCTAACCAGCGACCTTCCGGCTTGTAGCATAGTGCCTCAACCAATTACGCTACCGCTTGTCCCCGTTCTGCTAATTAACTCGACTTAAGGTTAATGGCGAAAATAAGTAATTCATAAATTGGCACTACAAGCGTAACAGTGAAACTGGTGCATTGCGATATAAGTGGTACTCATTTTTAACATATTCTGAACTGTTTACCTGATTCTGATGAATTCGGGACCTACACCAAGCGCAGTTGATACGCCATGTTCACAACACGCAAGTGTGAATGTGTAGGTTTCTGTTGTCATGAGCAGCTTCGTTCACTTAACATGAAATGTGAGTGTACGCACGCATGATGCGGGCTGAAATGCTTCAGGTGAAACACCGCAACCCGCAGCACTTCCAAGACTGCCTGCGGGCGGCGCTCTATTAATGCACCTGCTCTTGCAGTGGCTATGTACAATGGATGTCGCCAGTATCATGTGAACAAGTGGCCAACACTCATGTACCACACTCTCCTTAGATGGTTATGTAATGTGGAATGCTACAGTTCAGTAAGAAATATTTCGGGCTCGTCGCGTGGTGCTCTCCCTACAAAAGGACAAGTGGAGAGAGACACGAAGAACGTCGGTAGGTCACACGGGCGTCAGGGCGGGATAAACCAGTACCTTGGCAGTGCCATGGCTCAGGCAATGTGTTTAGATGCTGCAAATTCTGGTGAGCCTATATGAGTTACATACAACACTCTGCTTATATCAGCTACCCACCTACCTACCACTCGGTGCTACAGCCCTGGGTGAGCCTCGGTCACTTCTACAACCAGTCTCCATAACCAATGCTTGCTGCCATAGAAATGGACCCACACATGATGACCTGAGGATGGTTATTAGGTTTCTGAATAAAATCCTTTTTACAGGATGAGGTTGTTAGCCGCATGTCCAACCCCCCAGTCTGGAGGACCAGGGTATCTCTCTTAGTCTGGACCCTACCCTTTGACATTTCCGGCATGGGTGACCCTGCTGGTAGTTAAACTACCGCCAGCATAGATTTACTTATATCAAGTGTATTAAAAAACATCAAGAAATTGCTCGGAGGTGCAGACCTGTTCACCTTTCCCGGATTATGAAGTGTCCGAGGTAGAAATTTAGGACTTGATTTGTGCACTGACTATAAGATTCGTCTTCTGCCTGAAAGTGCTTTAAAAGTGTATGACTGACAGATAAGCAGATCTGTTTTGTAGTTGTTACACCATGTGACACTTGAACGTCATGTTTACTTACGCTTGCACTGAACTACATTCTTAGCATGTTTAATAATGAATGCAGTAAATGCATGCACAATTTGTTTCAGTTTCCGTCAGACTTGGCACAGAGCTGTGCTATTGGGGGCGCCTCTCGTTAAACTGTGGGAACAGTGACATGTCACGTGACGTGTCTGCAAGCCAACCTCAGGTATTCTGTGGGGATCAATAGCAGCGTTGATGACACTTGAGAGATGTTTGACGTCATCTCTTTTCTCCTGCTCTGTGAGATTTATTTACAGATACAATATTACGCCGCCAGAGTGAAATACGTCATAGAGCGTCCATAACGGTTTTTTGTAGGCATAAAGAACGCAATCGATCACGGTGGCCGTGCGGTCTAAGGCATGAATTGTCTTCGCTCGCTCGAGCGCTGGGATCGTGGGTTCGAATCCAGTTCAAGGCATGGATGTGTCTGTGTGCATTTATTCTGTGTTTGTGTTGCCTTCTATGTAGGCAGCTGCCTTGCGACAGGTTGATCACTTCTCCAAATATTCCTACCGACTGTGTAAAAAGGTTGCGAAACTGAAGAAGAGGCCAGGGCCCAACAAAGGGCTGTAGAGCCATTCATGAATGAATGAATGAATGAATGAATAAAGACCGCACCTAATATAATTGTATTCACAAGTGGTCCATAGGCCTAATCGTGGTATTAGGAGTACGTTGCCTCATATAGGGACAGACATAAAGATCTTCATGCCCCATTTCAGTGACAAGATGCACACATGAAGTTAAAGACGCATGGTATATGCGATATAATGTTATAGATAGTATATTTACCGGTTCTGTTTTTCAGCACAACACTACTTCCAGCAGATGAGGTTGCTATATAAGATGACATGTTTCGTCATACTTGTGCCATCCTCAGGTCCTGCTTATACTCGTAGTTACTCTTAATATATCATACACGTAGGGAAAATTTACACAACAGGATGAAACCATATATAATAAAATGTTAGTTATAATGCTATTCTGAACCGTTAATGTCCATGTTAGATCTTCAGCCTCCTTTCAGTTTCCCCATAGACAAGAGAACTCTCTTCTAGGATATGACTGCATGTAGTCTGAGACAAGTTTGCAGATGTTTCCGGGGAACTTCCTGCTTTCATCTTCAGAGTCGAACCGCAAGACAAGTAGGAAGCAAGCAAGGGCAGCTGCCATCTTGCTAGGTGCTTTCTTCAAGCTTGGTGGTGGAAACAGTATGTTGGAAATGTCTACCAGACTACATGTTGTGAGCCGATTATCTAGAAACTGTAGGAGCCTCGACGTCTCACAACCCTATGGGCCTTCAGGGCCTCTTATAGCGATCCTTTTGTCTTTACATTTTACCTTTTTACAATAATCCGTTGATATTCAAAGGAAGAACACAGAAACATACGAAGCTTCCAAATGAAGTTATACAGTCAGCCCTGATTTGTCGCCGAAGTGTTTCTACCTTACCCAGCAGTTGTCATTGTGCAGTAGCGCCATGGACTGATTGCGCCTGTAAGGCTTGATAGACGTCTAACAACATTGCTTTTTGAGTTTGTTGCTATGTTTCAAACCTCGTATGTGTTCCTTATACAAATACAAAATTGAAATATGTTGCCTGGATACTCGTCGAGACGCTTGTGACTGGATTGCGAATTCTAGAGAAACACCGCGCTAGGCGGGAGGTAATTCGAGTGGCAGTGACTTCATTTTAAAAATTCCTTTGATCTGAGGAATATGTTTTGAAGCTCCGTGTTACTGATAACCGTACACTAAAGTACATGAACTATTGTCGGAATAGATTAACCTGCGTTGTCTTCTAAGACGTAGGCAAGGAGAAACAGTCTCACAAATGCTGAATAAAACGAACTTAATATTCACCTTCTGCGGTGTTTGTCGCTTGGCGTTATTTATTCTTGCTCAGCATCCTTTGTGATGATGTCAGATGTCAGGACTTTATTCTGATGCCTCTTTATTTTGCAAATTTCTTTTGTGTGTGTGGCTTGTTCGTTTGGCCTCTCCCCAGCGCGATTGATGAGTGAAGATAGAGCTTACACGACTCGCGTGAGTTGTACCGTATGGCCCCAGGATTACTAAGGGTGGAGATTCTAAACTTAGCTCAGGCGATGTCTGATGTGTACACGAGTCACTGAAGAAGAACTGGAACTTTCCTTGGGCGTCTTGAGCAGCATTAACATGATAATAAGAATTGAAGAAGAATAAAGGTTATGCTTACTTGCTGGTTCTTTTTCTACGCTGCATTCGCTGCCCAGCGTCAAGTGGGAAGTAACAGCATCAGCAGGCCGCGCCATAGTCGCTGGCTTCCCACCGCGGCGGCCCGGGTTCGATCCTGGGTCTGGTCAAGTGGGATTTGTGGTGGACAAAGTGGCGCTGGGGCGGGTTTTCTCCGAGTACTTCGGTTTCCCTTGCCAATCTTCATTACACCAATTGATCCACAATCTCCCTCACCTAACATCTGGAGCTGGTACAATAGGCCAGAAGTGGCCGCAGTACAAGGGACTTAGTCCCACCCCACTAGGAATAAAAAAAACGCATCAGTATGAATTATGAGTTGGAAGGTATGAAGTGGGAACCAGTCGCGACTTGTTTTAAGATAATATTGTCATGTAGTGGGGGTTGGCGTGACTAATAACAATGAGTTCTCGATTTGATGATTGGGTTTAATGGCACTTCTTTACAATTACAGTCAATTATAAGAGCTCACATATTGAACTCTTTCTGGATAATGTGTCTCTAACGAATGTCTTACTGAGAAGAATGCAGTCTTTTGGGATGTGGCGCCGTGTAGATATTGTGGTAACCAACGTTTCGGAGGAACATATCGCCTCCATCTTCAGGGAATAAGAATCCCCGAATGATTAACCAGCACGCGCAGGTGGCTGCAGACAGAGTGAGATTAGTACTCACCTACTGAAAATTGCATTACTTCTTATGGGGAGAGGAAGTTTCGACTTAAGACTGACTAGGCTTATGAAGGAAAAGGCTTTCGAAGATAACCTATTCGTAACTCGAGGATCAAGCAGACGGTGCAAAGAGCAGCCACCTGCTCATGCTGGTTCATCGCTCGCGGATTGTTATACCCTGAAGATGGAGGCGATACGTTCCTCCGAAACCTCGGTTAACACAATACCTACACGGCGCCAAATCCCAGAAGACGGCATTCTTCATAGTCACCGCCGTGAAAACCTCAAATCTTACACTAATCTCTCACTGCTGTCTGGTTCTCGGAGTGGTCTCCACTCCTCGCATTCACGAATCCACTCCTTTTATAACTTTCACGCTGCCCGCATAGAAAACACCAAATCGAACAATTAATTGACCTCTGTTATTCTGTTGGTTGTCGCGGGAATCTAGTATACTGACTTTTGGCTATTAAGCATCCGAGGTTCTATTGTAGCTTGCGTTACCATGGGATTATTCTTAACGAAGCGTTGCCTAGCAGATGGTCATATTCCGTCACATTATTATAACATTTGTTTGAAGGGATTAGAAGACGTCAGTCTGGTTAACCGGCATGCCGGTCGAGTTTAGAACCCATGTCGTCCCGAATAATGTGGTAATACTCCCAGTAAGCACTGCATCTCTGACTTTCTGTTTCAATGTCTACGTTCTTGACTTTATAGAGGCAATTTTCTTTTGTCTGATTAGGAGTTGAATTGATCCGAGCTGCTGGGATGTGAACAGACCAGTGCTCAGAATATTACATTTTGTTTCCGTCCCTTTCTGCTCGAGTTACGCCCAACATACATTCAGAGAGCGAGTCACTGTGGCATAGAAATTCGTGTTTCCTAGCAACGGAAGACGATTTCACTGAAACTTTACCGACCAGGAAGATAGCCGACTTACAACGGCCTCTTACTTTTGGTCTTCAGAAATGAACTAATTGCTTGAAAAAGGCCGTGCCATAGGTCATGATGTTACCCTCCGGCTTCCCACCCCTGCGGCTCCGGTTCGATCCCAGAAGAGGTTTTGTAAGATTTGTTAGGGACAAAGTGGCATTGGGACAGGTTTCGTGCCCTGCCAGTTCTCACTCCACAAAAAAATTCGTACTCATCTACAGTCCGGGTTTGGTGCAATAGACAAATTGGTGTTCGACATACCAAATGGGCTCTGTCTCACCGAACCCTATGAAAAGAAAAGACGTACGCTTGAACAGAATATTCATTTCCATCCTGCTTTCTTAGTCAGGGTAGTTTCCATATATCAAGGCTGAATACGCCGGTCACGGTAGCCCAGCGGTCTGAGGTATGAAGTGTCATCACTCGCTCGGAAGCCGGGATCGTGGGTTCGAATCTCACACAAGGCATGGATGTTTGGTATGTGTATGCGTTTATTTTCTGTTTGTGTTGTCCTGTGTTTAGGTAGAGGCCTTGCGACGAGCTGATCAGCCGTCCAAGGAGTCCTACCGTCTGTGAAAATAATCAGAAAACTGAGAAATCAGCCCTGTGCTCAAAAGTGGAAGCAAGAGGAGGTAACAAATATAGCGGGCTGAACACGCAGCACTTGGAAGGTCGGGATACAGAGAGAAGAATAAAATTACAATGGAACATAGCGTAGTTGGTTGAGGGGCTATGCTACAAGCCGGAAGGTCGCGGGTTCAATTCCCGATGAGGTCATTGGATTTTTTTCAGTTGACCTAATCCTTCCAGCCGCACTAGGCCCTGGGGTTTACTCCACCTCTAACAGAAATGAGTACCAGGAATTAATTAAATAATTTTCCTGGGGAGTAAAGCGCGGCCGGCGCGTAAGGCTGACAACCTTACCGCCATCTATGAGCCGATTGTCTAGATAATGTGGGACCCTCAACGTCTAACAACCCTATGGGCCTTCACGGCCTAGTACAGGGATAGCATTACTTTTTTTTATGGAACTTAAGGAAATCTGTTTTGTTGGGAGAATCGGCGTTAACCAGCACATGATTGGTTCGAATGAAGAAGTTTTGTGTTAACGATGCTGAAACTGAATTAGTGGATTAGTCAGTCGGTCAGTCACCAAATTTTCTTACTAGGAACATTTCCAATTGTACTTAAAACATCCATTTTAATTAAATTAGAAACACGAAGAGCAAATAAGTGAATTACAATATGAAAACACGTTACTGCTATCAAGTAGGGCGTATCTTGCTATCTGCTTGAATTAGGAGTTTTGTTGTGCCCCACTTACGTCAGGGCTCTTCTATATTTCTGTTCGTTTTATGGCTGCCGCATAAAAGCAACCGCGCCCTTCGTAAACAATCCGCATTCACGAACAAGACAGCGTGTTTCAGTAGAAAACGTCTCATCCTTGGATATAAAAAAGAAAAATATTTCAAGTAAAATGTAATAGGAAGGAGTGTACACATTTATGATCTAAATTTAATTAGGCATTGCTTAACCTTTAATTAATTCAGATCTTAAATCCTCATAAGAATGCCGCCTTCTTGGATGTGCAGTCGTGAACCGACGTTTCGGAGGAACTTGTCGCCTCCATCTTCAGGGTATAAAAATCCACGAGCGAGGAACCAGTGTGAGCAGGTGGTTGCTCTATGCACTTTACACTTGATCCTCAAGTTACGAATAGGTTATCTTCTAAAGCCCTCTTCATAGGCCTAGTTTGTCTCTTTTTTTTTAATTCACTTAGTGGGGGTGGAGTTCAACTGGGTCCACTCGGCACGGCGGCTATTGATTGGCCTATTGTAGCTTGCACCGGGTGATTATGATGATGGAGAATTTGGTGGAATGAATATTGGCAGGGGAAACCGACGTACTCGGAGAAAAACCGCCGCAGCGCCACTTTGTCCACCACAAATCCCACTTGACCAGACCCGGGATCGAACCCTAGTCGCCGCGGTGGGAAGCCAGCGACTAACCGCTTGAGCTATGGCGCGGCCATCTAGTCAGCCTTAAGTCGAAACGTACTTTTTCCCCCACAAGAAGTAACGCAGTTATCAGTAGGCGAGTGCTAAGCTCACGAACAGAATCTGTTTAGCCTGAAATGCTTCATGTAGTTTACCTTATGAAAGAGCATTACAGAGCACGTTACGCGGCCATTGACAAATGAACAAAACAAACCAACAAACACTGTGGTTTTAGTCCGCAAGAGAACTATACCGACCGAGCGACCGCCGTTTATCGGCGAAGTTAGTGCCAAGTTTAGCGGATAGAGGGTGTCTAGTGGTCAGCGTAACGAATCCCCACGGCCGTTTATTCCTGTTTCTAGACCGGATTGACATATGAACAGAGAAGACTAAATAAATTAGGATAAAACTGAACAGTTCTTATCCCGAGGAGTACTGTCTTCTGGGATATAACGCCGTGTAGCCAATTGGAAGTCGACAGACGTTTCGGAGGATCATATTGTCTCCATCTTCAGGCTCGAATAAGCCGAGCAAAATACTAGCATGAAAGCGGGTGGCAAGCCTAGATATTACTCTTCATAATGGCTGCTGTGAAAGCTCGGATCCTACATAATTCGTATGCTGTTTGTGTGCCGAAGCATAGAGATCAGACATGAGTAGTGTTTATTGTGTTACTGCTTCACAGCAGAGCATGAGCACCGTCATCCAAGAAATTATTTCCTTATGATTTTGGAGGCCTTGCTTACTGAAAGGTGTTGGGTGGTGGGTTAACTGTTGTCTAATCACAGTGGATGGCAAAGGAGAACTTTATTTGTAACAGGTACAAAGATGATTCGATGTAAGAGACATATAAACTCTGATTTCGAAAATGATCTCACAATTTGTCCATAATTTACTAATTTTACATGACTAGAAAATGGAATTTGGACCAATCTGAAGATGTAATAAAACATCAAAGTAGAAACTGAACATTGAACTAGTCTAAAATATAGCCACAGTTGATTGATGTTTGTACGTTGTGCCTGGGACGTGTGTTACCAGTGACCAGCAGCCTACATACTGGGCCTTCCACTTGTCCTGGTGTCGCTTCTCCATCATAATTAATATGTGGTGAAAGCGTTTTCCATGTTCATAACTACGAGCAAAGTCTTGATGTGAGTTCAGACAATAAATTCCTAATGACATTTTCTTAGCACTGAGAAGCTCTTCAACAAGTGATCCGTTATTTTCGGCCTTGACGTTGCCGGAGGAATTTTTATCTGACCTTAAATGCTCTCAATTCTGCTCTTTCAACTTATCTGACACATTATTTTCTGTGACTTATTTGCAACAAATTTATCTTCTTTGATTTTTCCTCAGAAATTCCTCTTTTGAAAATAAAAAGTTTGGATTTACGATGGGTGGACTGTTTTGCCCTGGAGTCAGTTCTTGCCGAAATGACCATTGATCCTTTAAGCAGTGGTTCCCCATTCGCAGACTAGAGGACAACATTTCGAAACAACCAGTAGTAAAGGAAGTGGAAGTCCCACAAATTTCAAGTCACCACAGATACGTGAAGAACACATATTGTATTAGATGTGTTTCTGAAGAAGGTGCATATTATCTCATGGTTCCTTCATATGACCTACACGTGCTATTGACTCTGTAGGTTATTCATGTCCATCATGAAGCATGAAGCTCAGCTTCCACGAAACCATAAATAGCTGCTATTCATACTCGATCATGCTGCAGGCCAAGGGCTTCCATGAGAGAATTCATATCATCACACTGAATTAAATTGCTTTCCTGAAGGAAAAGAAAATTAATACCGTGCTTCCTCGGCTCCTAGAAATGTTAGCCTCTTCAGGTTTTTAAATTCCTGAAATCGTGGTGCGTTTTTCGTTTAATGGCGTTTAAAGGCGCGTCCACATTACTCGTACTCGTGCTCGTATGACTCGCGATGCTCGCGAGTAATGTGGACGATATGACAAATCACAAGACAAGCAAATTTTAAATTTTTAATTTAAAAACTATAGCCAACAAATTAAAATACCACTACAGCCTATACACACTACGAGTAAATATACGGATCCTCACGCGCCGAAGCCTGGCCAGCAACTGAAGTAGTGTGGACGAAGATTTACGAGCACAAGTAAAAGCCAGACGAGTCTCCCGACGAACACGAGTACGAGTAATGTGAACGCGCCTTAAGAATTTTTGTCGAAAAATTATATTGTATGACCAAAACGGAAGGAATGTCTTCATACCCTCAATGCTGGTTATGGGATAGTAAACACAAAGAGAGCAACAGAGAATTCGAATATATTGGAATGTATTTCCATTGTTGAAAATACCTTTAACGAGGAACAGTGTGCAAAACGGCCGATGGAGGCGTAGAGACTGAAAGTGTAAGCAATTTTAATGTTAATTCTGTATTTCAGCATCCCGTTGCAATTGTTCAAATTAGCGTCCATTGTTATCTTCCGTGAAAATTGTAACACTTTCACATTCTACACTTCAACACTATATATTTCGGCCCAAAACGGCCATCTTCAGGTGTTTTTATGTTACAGATACTTTACTAAAACTGTATTAAAAGCTGATACACTGTTTTAATTCGTGTTGAAAACACACGCTGTAGTCTTCCTTTTAAGTAAAACGAGATAAAATTCTTTAAAATTTCTGTTGCGTATTATTTCACCTCACCCGGGGTGTCGTCATTTTCGTAAATGTATCAAGGTGTTTTTCTCGGCAGCTTGCCCCTCACGTTCGTGGTCTACTTTCAGTTTTTGACTGCCATATGCTCTTGGTTTGTGTGCGCTTCCTCCACAGCGTGTGGTGTTATCCTTACTACTCAATGTTAACTGTTGCTGTGGAATGAAATCACCTTTCAATATTACACATACCCATATTGTTGAGTATTAAAATTCAAGGACGCATCTTACAATCCGTGGCGTCGTTTTTCCTTAAAACCTAGTATTAAATCAAGCTTCGTCATATGGTGGTGTCTTAGGCTGGGTATCGATTGCGCGCTCAGTTGTTCGTGCGCGGCAGTCGTGTTCGCTGGTGATTGACGCTGTTCCTCAGTTCTCAGAATGTCTCAACCGAAAGAGCACAGCACACTGAAATTCCTTTGCCGCGGGACAAAGGACCGCTCCGTTTTGTCTCGACACGCGCCTCGCACGCGGCATTGTTCGTTCTGCCGTACCCGATAACACTGTAAAGCAACGTACATTGCCTCGCGCGGCAGGCGCGCGCAATCGATACCCGGCTTTAGAATGCAAGAAATACTATGAATTTATTTTTGACATGCTGAACAAAAATATCTTAGAATATTTCACTTTTACAATCCAGAAGCCAAAATTTAAATTCATTTTCTGACAAATTTTATGCAGACAGTGTCACTGAGGTCTGTTTGAGACACGAAATGAGGTCATGTTGTTGAACGAAATGGTTCAAAAATAGATGGGACATTGTGTTGGTTTTCCGCCAGAAAATCATGTTGAACTGCGTCATTGCATCACGTTTGTACTGTCAAATCTTCAGTCTTTAATATATGCCTTATGGATGGTGTTAAATTTGGGCATTTTACCGCGAGACCCATTTAACGAGTCTTTCAGATGCATGAAAACGGGTAATGCATCGTTCATGAGATGCTTCATCTTGTCAGCAACCCCAAACATTTAACAAAATAACCAATTACAACAATTAACTATGAAGTGAACTTTAATACAGAATATTTTACTGAACAAAGTCAGGGTTGGTGTCTTAATTCCAGACGAATGCAGCAAAAGATTTTATATGCAATATGACCATATTAAAGGAACACAAACGTGGATGCAAATCATAATTTTAAATATAATCTGGATAGATTACAGGTTAGTATCTTCCATCGTAGGTTTCATGGCGGTTTCAACGGAGGCTGAAGTGTGTGGATCCATAAGAAACATTAGTCCGTGAGATTGACCTGGCACGTGTAGATTGTGAGGCGCCATGCTTGGCACGTGCTGCGTGCGACTTCTCGTTACATCACGTGCGCTGTTCTTGAAGCACGTGGTTGCAACGCACTGAGCCAAACACGTTTATTGGCAGGCGAACGACTGTTGTTTAATCTAATGGGGTAAATGAAGGAAGGGCATTTCGGAAACGAGTCAAGTAACACACTTAGATCTAATGTAAGTACCACTCAACGAACCGGGGTTCCGTTTAATGGAGCTGTAGATTGAAATAGCCCCCTCCCCAGAAAATAGCTGGGGCGGTGTAAATAAAAGGAAGGGGTTTCATTTTGGAGTAATATAGGAGAGGTTTGATGTTGGGGGGTCGGTCCAGGATTTGTCAGCATCTAAGATTATTTGCCAATTTTAATAGCAAATTAGCGAGAAAGTATTTTCGCGACAAGAAGGTTATCTAAGCAGAGAACTCATTTTCTTGTTTCTGGGATGTGTTCGATTCGGACGGCGGCCGAAAGAGACGCCGTGTCAATGGATTCTCTCGGACTCTTCAGGCCAGCAAATTTGAAATGGACCACGATAAATTATTCTGGAAGTCTCTGTGTTCATCATCACAGTGCATTCGCTTCTGAGTGATTCATGAATAAATACGGCGTTGTGATATAATATACACAAAGTAGACTCGACACATTGCCCTTTGTAGTGCTGTAAACAAAGCGAAATGTCAACCAAATAAGAAATCTTGCATCACATATCATGCGTGTTTTCAAATGTAATTACTTTAATTGGTACTGGATACTGTAATTGCTTACGAGTTGGGATAGTTCACTTAGTACGGCTTCTGGTGGGGCGACCGGAACTCAGTTCCCTGAGGGGAACAATTTTTTCTCTTCCTGACCGTCTCTGGGATCCGCCACTGCAGGGATGGGAACTCAAGTCTGGCTCCTGTTTCCGTAGGTTCTGCATGTGTTGACATGCGGAGCCACTTGCCAATTTAGTAGTTTTTCTGTTTAAGACGAGTGTTTTATGTTATGTGGCTGTAATAGAAAGTCCAACTAATTCAAGTATGCTTAAAATGGATGACCAGGAATTTGAAAAGGTGAGAAAATTCGAATATCTTGGATATGACCTAACAGAAGATAATAACACCACTATTGAAATTGCAATGACAAATTGAGCTAGTTATGACCTAAAGAAACAATTCATTTCACGATATTTTGGGAGGTAGACAAAATGTTCTCTATATAAGACGTTTGTAAGTTCTGTAGTTACCTATGGAAGTAAAAGCTTGCCTCTCAAAAAGAAAGGTGAACATATGCTCTGAATATTTGAAAGAAAATTTTTACGAACAATTTACGGCACAATTAAGGAATATGTTATGCAGATCAGGGTGTAAACACGAACTTTATAAATTACGTAATGAACTATATATAGTTGGGGCACGCGGTAGCGTAGTGGTTGAGGCACTATGCTACAAGCTTGAAGGTCGCGGGTTCAAGTCCCGATGAGGTCATAGGATTTTTTCAATTGACCTAATCCTTCGAGCCGCACTATGGTCTTGGGATCGACTCAGTCTCTAACAGAAATGAGTACCAGGAATTAATTAAATAATTTTCCTGGGAAGTAAAGCGCGGCCGGCGCGTAAGGCTGACAACCTTACCGCCATCTTTGAGCCGATTGTCTATATAATGTGGGGCCCTCAACGTCTCACAACCGTATGGGCCTTCACGGCCTGTTACAGGGATAGCTTTACTTACTTACTTACTATATGTAGTTCCAACTAGTGCCGATGTCAAGAAAACGTGGATCTATACTTTCACTCCCCATACGTCTTCATGGCGTAGTGCTTAATCACTTAAGCACAGTGACAACTTCACCTTCCTGGATATAGCGAAAATAATCAACGTGAAACCAACATTGAGATGTCTGGGACATTTCAGAACACAGGTTCAGAACCCTTGCAGAAAGTTAACGCTACATAAACCAGAGGGTGTTCGACGATTGGGCAGGCCTGCTGTTAGGTGGTTGTTATCAGCTGAGGAAGATTTGAAGACAATGGTAAAATGATAAAAAAAGGTAAAGGTAAAGCTATCTCTGTAACAGGCCGTGAAGAGGTTGAGGCTCCCACATCTTCAAGACAATTGACTCACAGATGGCGGTAAGGTTGACAGCCTTACGCGCCGGCCGCCCTTTAAAGACAATGGGCTTTAGAAACTGGAGACGAAAATGACGGAATCGGGGCAGATGGCGAGTAATCGTTAAAGAGGACAGGGTTCGTCATGGACTGTAGCGCGCGCAGAAGAAGAAGAAGGAGGAGGAGGAATGTTATGTTACACTATGCATCCATCTCGATTACCGAGAAGTATGGGCAGCGGGAGAAAGACAGCCGAAGAAAATTACGACTCTTTACTGTTTCATCGATTGCTTTAAGCGTGAAATACAGAGAGCCAGCTGTAAGAAGCAGTCTCTCAGATGAAACAGAAAACTACATATAACCTAAGAACTGAAGAACTCTCTAAAAATCTGCAGCATGTAATAGGCGTATATTATTAAACCTCCACGCAGCACCGGAGCGAACATCACGACCTACTCTTCCTGTCGACAAGAAACTTCTGATGTCAGACTTGTACCGTTCATCAGAATGTTTCCTTTCCCTGGTGAAATAGCTACTGAGGGCGTTTTCTCCAGGGTTAAGCTGCTCGAATTCGAAGATGTCAAATACAGCCAAGTTCAAGAATACATGGAGCTTAACCTTCATGTCCCCAACACGCATTTATGGTATGGTGCTTCAGCTCATATGCAGCGCTCAGAAGATGCAGTGTCAGAAATGGGAATTGCTTGTGCCTCGCAGTTTGAAACCATTTCATCACTAAAATACTCCTCCCCCCCCCCTTTCCATCAACGCAACTGTACTCGCTATAGCCGGTTTTTTTTTGTTACGTTTTCCGGTTGCCAGCTTTCAACCTTCATTTGTCACCGATGTTTCATACATCCACTGCCGGTAGACGGCAGCACTTCCTGCGGGGAGCGTTGAATATTTTATTTAGAGGCCGCGCGTGTTGAGCGGTTTATATGTCCGCAAATGAAATGAGATGAAGTGTCTAGTGGGAACTAGTGAATCGGACAGCAGTTCGCTGCACACGCCATCGCATGAGTCACGTGACCGAGAACGTTCGCAAGTTACTCTGCTTTCTGCGAAAACTCCAACTCAACTTCTAATGATCATCACTCCTGCTCCCTACTCAGTAGGTTCGCGATCGAATCTTAACCCTTTTTGAATTTCTTCAGCCCTCTTACCTGAAAATGTATACAGACATTCTCATCCTTTTCAGTAACGTTTCAGAATCAATCTGTTCTCTAGTTTGATGTTCTGGGGCGCTGGGATTCGGTGCAGGTGGGTGAAACCACGACAGATACATGGATATTCTGTATCTGACCTGTGATAACCGCGAAGTCTATCCCATCTGATACTTTCCCCGATAATAAAGCGGCCAGAACGTGAAGTTCAGCGCTTAGCTGCATACAGTGGCCGCGCCAAAACTCAAGCGGTTAGTCGCTGGCTTTCCACCGCGGCGGCCCGGGTTCGATCCCGGGTCTGGTCAAGTGGGATTTGTGGTGGACAGAGTAGCTCTGGGGCAGGTTTTCTCCGAGTGCTTCGGTTTCCCCTGCCAATCTTCCTTCCACCAATTGCTCCACAATCACCTGCATACAGAGTTCCATAAGGCGTGAAATCTAGAAACGTCGCTTCCCTTACACGCTTCCGTGAGCCTAGGCGCTGCAAGTCTGTTTCCAAAGTTGGTGGGCAGATAAACGGAATGAGAGATAATTGCGGTGGAGATGTTAAATTGACCGCCTCAAATCGGTCACAAGTGAGAAGCGAAGAACAATGGGTAACCGCAGACAAGTAAGAAGCACCACTGGCAGAGTAAATGACTTCTTGCAACCGCTCCTTAGCACGGGCGGTTAGTCTCTGACTTCCCACCCCGGCAACCCGGGTTCGATCCCAGGTCAAGTCATGTGGGATTTGTAGTAGACGAAGTGGAGCTGGGGCAAGGTTTCTCCGAGTACTTCGGTCTCCCCTGCCAAATCTCATTCCACCGACTGCTCCACATTCATCATCTATCATCCGGGGCTGGTATAATTAGTGGTCGACGTACCAAGTTGACTTAGTCTCGTCCCACCCGAAGAAATGACTCCTTGCATCGATAGTGGGCCCGTAAAATTGCTGGTAAAATTCTTCCAGGACGATCCATTACAAAGAATCTGATTCCCTTTGATCACTTCAAATTTCTGGTGTTGGTTTCGACGTTATATTATTTTTAGGCCTGCTGTCCAACGCGGCTATTTTTTCCTTTAGTAAGCAATCAGCCCTATCCGTAAGCGTCCTCTGTGTAATAGAGGGTTATTAAAGAATTCCGTTTAATTACAAAATCCTTATGTTTATTTAGGTTTTATAAAATATGGTGTGGAGATATGACAGATAGTTTCCATTTTTGAGGGATTTTGTGAATCCGGTGCTGATATTTTTTGTTCCACGAAAGAGAATTATTTGACCACGCGTTGCTATAGGTGAGCCTTGTATCACTGAATTCTTGGATTAAATTGTGGAACCCGAAGTTTCATTGCCGTCATCACGTAAGTCTGCAGCTGGATCATGCTCTAAGACTGTTCGGTGCAGTTACACGCTTATACAATCCACTTTCCCACTGGGTTTCCTAAGGGGTCCCTGTCCAATCGATGTTCTAATCAAAATTCGGTACGTCTTTCTTGTTTCCCTCACGTCAGTCCCAAAATAACTTCTTGATTCACCGGCCCAAACAATACGACTGACATATACGAGAGATGAGGCTTCTTTCAGGATGGAATTACTAATAAAATTATTGTCAGATGGCGTGGCATGCACACAGCCATAGTGGCAGACAGCGTCATTCACTGTGGCATTGTCTGCCTACCAGTAAAATATAGTACTTATTCTTTGAGAAATAATCCCATCATCACGTGACTGCCTTAATCATAGAACACACCATAACAATAGGGGCGGGGGAGTTGAAATTAATAACATTGCGTCATCAAGTTGTAATTAAACCGGCGTCAGTCGCGCCCGCTGTTAAACAGCATCGGCCCTTAATTGAAACACTCGGCAGCAGAGGCGCTCAAGTCACAGTATATGCGAGAATTGGCACATTTAGTTTTACCTTTCTGTATTCGTTAATTTTGGTTATTTTGCCTTAGTACATTAATTACTCATGTTCTTATGAATATGTTTATGGCAGAACGCTTGGATTTTTAGACCAAAATAAATCCAAGACACTAGATGTAATGGAAATGCTTTTTAGGCTAATATTAAGTTTCGCTAAATCCCAAGAAATTCAGGCAATAGAGAAAGACGTAAGGAGTTATAAAGATACCATCAAAGTCAAAAAGAATTATTCGGAACGAATGGACAGAGATTGCGTTCCACATTTGAAATTCCATCGCCTCTCGTCAGGACGACGAGGCGAGGACGAAGACCGTCTTCTGATTCAAAAGGGTTCACCTTCATGACCTAAGCCTACCAAATTCATCATTCCTATGTCAGTGCTTTGTGACGTTGCATTTAAAATGAAGCGGTTACGTCTTGTACCAGTATAATTAGTTTTTCGGCTATTAGCAGCATCCAGAAAAAGACATTTGAGAATGGCGAACCAAGAGGCATATTGGTGAAGGTGGTCGTGGTCTATTTTCATGTTTTGTTCCATCATCTTTTTTGGAGAGACTCCATTTCACGACGGATATCAACCAATACATCCCCCGCCAAGATTGTGGCAGTGTTCATCTACTTGTTACCGCTGTGTTAACTCAGCAGGTTCGCTTTCAAAACGAGCCTTGACGTAACATAGTTTGGATTTATAATACGGGGTTTGAATTGCTATACAAGTTTTCCTGGCTATAAATGTCATGGAAGTGAGCTAAGTTAGCACCAGACAGACTTAAGTGATCGACTTTCAACTGTATTCGTCTTTACTCTCGGTATCGGTCTCATAGCAAAGGAATTTGGGTTCAAGGGCCGTTGTTTTCGTGAAGGCCTGGACGTACCACTCACAGACAGCCGCTTTATTCTACTCAGAAGAAGAACGGATGTCCCTAAGGTTCATTTTCACATGAAATTCAAATGTCTGTCACGGTCTTCACACTCCAAATAAAATAAATTAATCAAAGGTGTAAAGGAAACAAAAAAATTTTACTACCAATTTTAACTACAGAATATTAGACAGTCAAGTAAAGGTTGTTCTTTCTGCAGTCGCGCTTGTCGAAAGGCTTCAGCGTCAGTAACCTAGCCTAGCGTATTCTGCGCCCCAAGTTGTTTTGGCCAGAAGGATGCTTAAAATTTGGTGAACCAAATTTCAACCGCTCAGAACTACCGAGCATCACAATCAAGTAGGCAGCAGTTCTGTTTCGTATTCTGGAGGTCACGAGTTTAAATATTGGCCCGTAGTTCGGTCATTCTGAGGATTTTCGTGGTTTTCGTCAGTCTATCTAGTAAAACGCCATTGTTCATTCATGGAGCTGAGCCCTTCTTGAGAAGCCACCAATTCTGCAGCAACTCAAGAATTTCCCAGCATTTTAAAGAAACCAAAGGTTCATTACCTTGTTCACAAGAGCCCTTCACTTGTCCCTACCGCTTCCTCCCACATACTTTCCGACAAATTATTCACCACTAATCCAAACCTTCGATGTCAATATAGTTTGAGCTACTAACACTAAATAAATAAATGCATAAACGAAAAAAACAAAGAATTTTGCGCGCAAGAATTAACGTGGTGCATAATTCACTCTTCCATGCCACTGACTTCTATGCAGGTCTATGTGTAAAACATCAAACATTCATAAACATTTATATGTATTATCGATAGTATTGTATTCCTTTGTTTTCGTGTCCGGCGTATTTCCAGTTCTGAGTATAAAATGCCGCCCTAGTCCGTTCAGCGAGAGCGTCACAAATGCGCAGACACTGCCATGCTATAAGGAGCTCTGGGCTGTGCTGTGAACTCCATTGTATTGGGCGTTCGTTGAGTTATTTCAGCGTACGAAGCGATTCCCTGAAATAGCTGCTATTTGCATGAACAGTGCTGTATCGCAATAATGAAGCGGTAAATTTCCAAGTTAAATTGGAACATTTGTTTTCTGCCTAACCATTAGTTTTCTGGTGAGGTCAGCACTGAATAACCTTTCATGTGAAATATTATCTGCAAGTCTTGATCCACCTCTAACTAAAATACCAGAGAGAGAACAGGCTGCATGATAACTGCGCTTGCGCGCTTTCCCAGGACAGAATAAAAGCATTAATGCTTCCTTCTGCACGATGTAAATATTCAGGCTTTGTTATGCTTCCCAATGACCGCAGATGTATCAGTGTTTTTATTCTATTGAAATCGTGATGTTGTAAGTCCTTCTGCTTCATGTTCAGGTTCGAATCTCAGCTCACATACCTGAAATATAACTTAGATTTCTTCGTGGTTTCTCCCAGTCTCACCTGATATCATGTAACTAGCAACAGAGACACTTGTTTCCACACATTTCCCAAGTTCTCATTTGTAGTGGTGGAAGCGTCGTTAAACAATATAAGCAACGAATACCCTACAAACCACAATATCTCAAAGTTTCTGACGATAGTCTATTAAAACGCCTATCTTTGTTTCTTCCTTAATGTGAGAGACCACGTTTCACTTCCATACAGAACCACGGGCAAAATTACTACATTTTTAATTCTAATTTTTACGTTAGACCGCGGACGAGAATAAGGAGTGAACGGTAGGAAGCATAGACCGAAATCAATCTCCGCTTAATTTCCTCCGGAATCAATTTTTGATTTGCAACTGTCGTTCCGACAGAGCTGAACTGTGCCACAGTTCCAAAGGATTTATTAATTCTCTTTATGTTATGATTTTCCCCTGCATTCTGATGACGAGACAGCAACATATACAGAGTTCTCTCTGCGTTTACATGTAAATCTAGACCAACGAACTTACTAGGGTCTTTTAGAGTTTCGCTGTTTTTCTATGTATTATCCATGTTATTTCACATTACATCTATACGTATCGCCAGCTTAGACCAGAAGCTGATGTATCCCATTTAATCAACTTCCTAATGGCATATTCTAAAGCAAAGTTGAAAGTTAATGGCTTTAAAGCATCTCCTTGGTTTAGACCATTTTGGACAGGAAATGTGTCAGACAAATCCTTACGTATACGGACTTTAGCATAGGTTCGTTTAAGCGCACTTTAATCTGCCTAACTTGTTTCACGGCTACCCCAAACTCTATCAGAACATTGTGCAATACTTCCCTCCTAACTCAATCATAGGTTTTCTTGAAGTCTATGAATAGCTGATGTACTGTCTCACCGTACTCCCATCTTTTCTGCAATATCTGACGAATGCAAAAATCTGATCTGTAATTGAGCTGTTATGTCGAAACCCACACTGATGATCCTCAATAATTTCATCTATATATGGACTTAAACTTGAGGAAGAATACTGGATAACATTTTGTATGAAGTTGATAGCAGTGATATCCCCCGATAATTAGTACAGTCAGATTTATCACCCTTCTTGTGAACTGGTACAATAATAGACTCCTTCCGCTTATCAGGCAATTTTTCTTTATGCAAAATAGAAGTAATTAGCTTACGGATCTGAGACTGTAATATTTCACCACCTGCTTGAATAAGCTCTGCCGGAATTTTATAACCAGTTAGCGAATTATACCTTTTCAAATTCGCAATAGGATTTTCAACCTCAAAAGGGCTAGGATCAGGTACTAACGGCTCAGCTTTGTGTATTTTTATTTGCATAACATCACTGACCCTATGTACATTCAACAAGTGAAGGAAGTAATTATTCCACCTATCCAAAATATTGTGGGAATCTGCAAGCAGATCACCATTCTCATCCTTCACTAAGTTACTGCTAGGTTGGTAACTGCTCTTAAAGTAATTTATTCCTCTATACAGGTCTCTAATGTTCTTGTTCTTACTGTTCGCTGCAAGCTCATTAATTTTATATTTCAGAGATTCCCTCTTTTTGTTCCTGAAATGCCTGCTGGCTTCACGTCTTATATTTTTTAAATAATCCCTATTTATTTCGCTTGGATCTGTAACCACTGAGATTTGACTTGTTTCCTTTGATCTATTAATTCTGAACATCCTTCGTCGAACCTTCGCTTATGCTTCTTCAATTCGTAATAATCTAGACTCTCATAGGCTTGAATTTTTATATTTTATTTAATAGTTTCCCAAGCTCTATTAATATCCACCTCAGCGTGTAAGTTTTCCATAGCTGCGAATTTGTTGGAGATATCAACACGATTTTGCTATGTACTCTGTATCTCATTTAATTTCTTGAGATTGAACCTCAGTATATGAAATCTGCGCTTTGCTTATTTTCTCATTGCCAATGTGTCCCTAAGTTCTGCCACTACCAGACACTGGTCAGTATCACAGTCTGCTGCCCAGAACGATCGGACATCCAACACACTTGAATAGAGTCTCCTGTCTCTCAGAATGGGGACAATCTGATTGTGAGTCTTTCCATCAAGAGATGTCCAAGTAAATTTATGAATGTTGCGATGTGAGAATGTTGTACCTTTGGCAGACTTTTGTACATGGCAAAATTTACTGCTCTTAACCCCATTGTCATTGCTAATTTCGTGTAAACTCTCATTCTCAACTGTTGGTTTGAAATGTGTTCACTCTCTACTTTGGCATTGAAATCTCCTAACAAAATTCTCATAGGGTACTTTGGGAATTTATCAAATACATGTTCTAGTTCTTCATAGATTCTATCCTTTATGTCATCAATTTTATCTTCTGTTAGGGCGTGAACATTCATAACAATGATATCACACCAGTGACCTTTTAGTATTATAGTATTTGATATCCAGGGCCCGGATTTGGATGACATGTCATCTTTTTTTCCTTGTATCCTATGCGACGCTCTTAAATATATAAATCTCGGATATCAGCTGCTGGTTACGGAAATGTCAACTTTATAGGTATTTTTTTAAATTTTTAGGTTTAAGGCCATTTTTTCAATTTGGGGTAATTTTTTTGTAATATTTTGGACTTTTAAGGGTATTTCTGGTCATTTTTGGCCATTTTGGGGAATTTTTCTTCACATGTTTTCTGAAATGTGAATAACATGGAAGCGAAGTGTTCTCTCTTTTCTCCTTTAGGTCATTTTTTCTGGATTTTTTCGGTCATTTTATAGGTTCTTTTTTTTATATGTATATATTTTCAGGTCATCAAAATCCGGGCCCTGATGATATCCTTTCACTAACGAACTGTTCCCTGTCAACTGCTAATACGATTCTCTTATATACGAAAAAACCTGTACCTAATTCATGATTCTCAATCCCTTTCCACAAGAATAAGTGTACTCGTCCACTGGCTCGGTGCCACCCCTGTGCCATCTTACCGGCTGTACCCCCCACTAAATTTATCCTAATTTTGATGTTTATTTGACAACTGTCGTGAGAAAACCTGCCTTCTACAAACTTCTTACATCCCACATACCAAATCGCATGTCCGTTTCCTTTAGCTTAGGTCGCTTTTTCAAAGAATTCGTTTGTGTCCGAGGCCCTTTGTGACATTTCATAACAAACTTATTTTTAGGGTGAGGATTGTTATTCCGACGCTCAGTCCTCAAACTGGAGGATTACCCCTTTTCGGCTGCCGGCAGCTGCTTGTTCAGTATGGTCGCAACTATTTTCCTTATCTGGCGGCCTTCTGCTCCAAACCGCAACCCGAGGACGCGCTATGCCGTGGTGACAAGAGACCCACTTAACATGTCTTGAAAACTTAACATGAACTTGAAACAGCAACATGTTGAACATATATACTGGAAATGAGCAACCTGTGACTTCCGAGTCGTATGAGGCTCTCCATCTGAAACTGGAAAATGATGAATGGATACAGAACACGGTGTTCGTTGCAGATATTATGCAGCATCTACAAATTCGCAACTTGACACTTCTGGGAAAGTAATTATTTCTGAACACGTTAGTGAGAATCTCATTTTAAAATCACGTGTTTGTGAAAGCCGTGTTATTTTCCAAATCTAACCATTTCCTTGTCTCGGGAACAGAATTAATTGAAACTGAATTTCAAGATGTTGAAGTAGGAGAAAGAGAGAGATAAGTTACAGAGATTGTTTCATGAATTCAAAACCAGGATTCATAATTAGCAGAAGTCGAAAGCCGTCTTCATCTTTATGATAAATCCATTGAGTGTTGACGTGATCAGCTATGGTTTGTCGGTTCCAATTTGCTGCTGACGGAGACATCTGCTGCAGAAATGGAAACTACTGGAAATCCAGGAACAACATACTCGTAGTTTGCAGACATTCAGAAATCTCAGCCGACGCTCACGAGAGTAGGAGAAACTTAAAAGTGCCATTTGTCGACTTAATTTAGCTTCTGATATATCATACGAAACGTCTAAGATATTTTTGTACATTGTAAAACAGTAATATGATCAATACACTAAATTAGATTCATGTCTTAGTTTGGTATCGGAACTAACGATTACTAAATCTTTACTCTTCAAAAGTCGTACTCAGTGAACGTTTAAATATGGAGCCATGAAGACAGTGCGAAATTGCTGAAACGTCTGTTGCGAGAATCTCTGCTACTGGAGCGCGCGCGAGAAAATAGACCAATCTGTGTGATTAATAATTCATATGTTCTGTAAACTGGCAGCCTTTAAAGGAACGTTAACACTGCAAGCCGTTCCCGCAGCTCGTGCTTATAGTATTGCTGCTCTGGAACCAGGATCACGTGACTCTTACTTGTTATAGGAAATACGGTAATAATTTTAGAAATTGTTTTTATGAAGGGTTTGAAACAATTTCAGCCCAGCGTGTGGAGGCAAATCTGTGTGTGGTCTGTTAGAAAACAGAGAGAGGGACAAAAACGCACATTTAGTACACGAGTATATTGTAGCATGTAGACCCACTGCTAAGTAATGTCTCTGTAAACAACGTCCGTTGCTAGGCAACAGATTTCTAACAAGCAAGAATTGAACAGTGACAGATAATCGGTGGTTTCTGTGCGATCCTTGCCGAAATGTTATAACCAGGAAAATTAATGAGAGTCAGTTCAGTGCAGTACAGGCAAATGAAGAGTTGGTTGGTGAGTTAATTAGAGAACCGCGGTTCAGTCTTGTAAGCTGTTGCTGTTAGAAGTCGGTAGCTGAGCCACAGAGATAGTTCGGGAACCCTTAGTAAGGGGAACGTCAGCCGTTGGAAGCCGTTACCGGGCAACGACTATTGAAGACACAGCAGACTGACAATACTTAGTGTGTGCTGTAGTGAACTGCAGAGTGTGTGAATTACCTATAGCGCTATAGTTACTTGTAGTTACGATCTGTAAGTGTTCAATAAATCCAATTACCCCTCCGAAGCTCGTCTATAATCACTCTAACACTTGACATGAAATGACTCGCATTTTTTGTGTTTTTCTGCGTCGATATAGACATTGTGCTGTAGATTTTTCAAGAAGGGGACCATATCCCATATCGAATGTCTTATGTATTAAACGAGACACAAACCTATCTTTAAATATTATAAAATTTTAGCAATAGTAGCGCTTTTATGTGGAGCAGAGGCCTGGGTGAGCACTAAAAGGTAAGGAGATGAGATTCAGAGCAGTTAAAGGATGCACAAGTGATTACATAATCAAGGATTTCCTAGCAGAATTCATAATGTTTTCCTTCATTTCAGGGGAGGCTTAGAGAACGCAGAAAACTGAAATTCATATGAAGTTGAACTTTGTCACAAGTATTACGAATCCACTTCCACCCCTCCTTCCAGCGTCTCGGCGCTTCTGCTGTGGCTTAGCGCCTTTAATTTCACTCTTGCTCACAAAATATTCTTATGGTAAAATGTGGGGAATGATGATGCCCATCCAAATGTGTTTCTATGAAAACTGGGTCCCGTGTTATACCTAACAGATCATCTTCGTTTCATAAACATCTTTCGCCCAAATTTTCACATGTCTGGCTCCAGTGGTCCAATTTGTATTGCCATTAGACCATTAGACCGAACGTTAACGAAATGTTTCCCATCTCCTCCATGTCGCACCAACCTGACCAGTTCCCGTTAAGTTTAGGGAATCATAAACGTAGGTGGTCTCCTGTAGCTCATGCCAAGTTTCGTGAAAATCAGTCAGCTGTTTCAAAAGTTCAAATGGTATACAAAGATTGCGTCGCGATCTCCTGTACTTTCAACTTAAATTGAATTCCCTCTGAGCCCTTCTTGAGAAGCCGTCAATTGTGCAGCTATTCGAGAATTTCCCAGCATTTTATGGAACCCGAAAGCTCATTACCGTGTTCACAAGAGCCCTCCACTGGTCTCTATCCTGAGCCAGATCGATCCAGTCCATACAATCCCATCCTATCTCTCTGAGATCTATTTTAATATTGTCCACCCACCTACATCCTGGTCTTCCTGTTGGTCTCTTTCCTTCTGGCTTTCACACCAATATCCTCTATGCATTCTGATTCTCCACCATACTTGCTACATACCCTACCCATCTCATCCTCCTTGACTTGATCATTCTAATTATACTTGGAGAAGAGTACAAGTTATGAAGCTCCACATTATGCAGTTTTCTCCAACCTCGTGTCACTTCATCTCTTTTCGGTCAAAATATTCTCCTCAACACCCTGTTCTCAAACACCCTCAGTCTATGTTACTCCCTTGAAGTCAGAGGCCACGTTTCACACCCATACAGAACCACAGGCAAAATTTAGTCTTGTATATTCTAATTTTTATGTTTTTAGATAGCAGACGAGAAGACAGCAGGTTCCAAATTCAATTAGAAAGAACAATTACACATAAATATGACATCTGAAGGGACATAAGTACAGTCTGCAAGGAAACGTGCAGAGAACTGAAGGCGGAAGATTTCCGAAGGAGCCCTGAACTATAAATCGAAAAGCTGGAGATATTCGGAACAATGGACAAACCTAACAGCCGACAGAAGAAGAAGAAGAAGAAGAAGAAGACGATGAGGAACGTGTACATTTTTAACGAAAAGAAACGGCAGACGAGAATGGACAACAATAAAAGAACGTGGGTATAATCCGCAGCGTCCATCCCCCGCTCTGTACATCCCGGAAATTGGCGATGAGAGCGGAACGGAGCAAATAGAGAAGTCGCTCTTTTCTACAAGGAGAGCTTGAAGATTTTGCTAATTTTACTGTTCCGTACGTATGTTTGAGTAGACATCAATTTCTTCCCCCATAAGAAAACTCTGGCGCTATAATTATGGTGAGTATATTTTCCTAAGAACCACGGTAACGACACGTTTTGTGTTGACTGTGTTTGCCACTTGCTTTCACGCTGGATTCTTGCTCGTCTTATTCTTCTACCCTGAGGATGTAGACGACATATTACTCCGAAACGTCGGATGTCTGTTTTAACCTACTACACGGCGTTATATCCCAGAAGATAGAATTCTTCATAACCACCGCTGTGATAACCTCAAATCGTAAGCGTTTTGTGAATATTTCAGAAATGTCATGGGTGTGAATCCATGATCTTTGTCTCTATGACTCTACATCCCTTTTGTTGGGCTTTGGCTGTTTTTCAGTTTCTAAATCCTATACACATTCGCTAGGACTCATTGGACGGGGGATCAGCCCGATGCAAGGCCGCTACCTACCCACAGAACAACACAGACATAGAATAAACGCAAAAAGACATCCATGCCTCGAGCGGGAGGAAAGGGTTCATGCCTCAGACTGCCACTGTGATGGCGAGTCTATGATCTAGGGATGTTAAAAGTAAGTAACCATCAGAGCAGAGTTTATCCCTGAAATTGTAGTGCAGATTCTTCTGCTTGAGGGCGGTACTGTGGATGTCACTTGGTTAGAAACTGACATTTCGAGTAAACTTGGATATAAAATACTGTAGCGATGTTTCAGACACGAAGGTTTAGGCCTCAGAACTTAGTAAAGTGAGTGGTGAACAGCCCAGTAATTGAACTAAGCAGGAGGGGCTCCATTTTGTCAGTACGATAATAAGATGTTTATTGCCACGTCTCTCATTTCGAATAGAAGCTGATACCGAGCGCTAGATTTCCATCTCTTCGTGAAACTGGGGCCCGTTCCATTACACCGCAACTGCAACTTATCTTTCGGATAATTTACAACTGTCTAGACGATGGATAAGCTCCAATGGCGAACTGTAATGGTGGGTGGCAGCGAGAGGCCTCAACGGCTCACTGAGTATCTTCTCTCTAGCATCGAGTGTAACCGGATTCTGATGAATGAATTTTCTAGTTGGGGTAAATGAGAAACCTGACAAGAGACCATACTGAAAATAGCTATGAACTTAGGTCACATGGCCTGGAAATTTCTGACCACGTAGATCGACGAGCGCGATACCGGAAGTGACATCCTTCGGCATATATAGAGAAAATTATATTATTTGGGGGGAAGATGTTAGATCTATCGCAGGTGAACATCTTGCATTCAGAATATTCTTTTAACAACAGATGTAATTTATTGCAGTTTAATTTAAAAATGAGTATTCCTTTTAGAAAAGATCTTGTGCTGAAGAGTATCTGTCTTCAGGGATGTGATGCCGTGTGGTTCACTGAAAGTCAACCGACGTTTCGGAGGAACATGTCGCCTCCACTTTCAGTTTTCAAGAATGGAGTAATTTTTTGTTGTGCTGGCTTCATGCTGCTTTTTTTCTCGCTTACTCATTGACCTCAAAGATTGAGGCGAAATACCCATTAGAAATATCAGTTGACTTTCATTAAACTGCGCACCGTTATGTCAGAGGAGACAGAACTCCTCAGAATCACTGCTATGAGAACCGTAAATGTACAAGATCGCATTCATCCTAGAGGACATTCTGAGTTTCTGAAGCAATATTATTTTTAGGAACAATGTTAGCTATCCTAACGGACACTTGATGTTGGGAAGAAACGTTGCATTTGGAGAATTTCCTATCGATCCTAGATGAACACTTTCGAGTATCAAGAACACCTCCGTAATACATAAGCCAAGGCACTGCTATGTGGACGTTCTCAGCATTAAGCATAATGAGCTAACTTAGTATCAGGCGACGCGAAAATGTAACACACTTCCTAGTACGGAACTTGGCCCACATTAGATTATCATGGGAGGCCTTATTGGGCACGCGAATATCTAAAAATACGGCCATTTTGTAAGAAGACAGGTACAATAACAAATGTTATGAAACATATCAATTATAGAATGTAAGCACAGCACATTCAGAAATAATACAGGAAATATCAATATACAGACTGATTCTAAATTATTGTCTGGGTTTCCGTGACCTATATTTCTCAAAACGAAAGTGACAAAATAAAACTGCTTACGGAAAGTGAAAGTATAATGCAGAAAGTTTTATTTCTTATAGTAGGCTATGAAAAACCCTCCACGCAGTCGTTTATGGTATACATAACTTCAAAGACGCTCGTCTACTTGATTTTTGTGGTCTTCGAGATATCGTTTCCTGGAGTCGATCAACATCTTCCTGCGAAATGCGTGGTTTTCCCGCCTTTTGTCGGTGCAGAACACTATCAGTCTCTTGAAATTGCTCTAACTAACGTCTGTTAGCATTTTCTGATGGCAGATCTTCTTCATATTGAGTTCTGTAACGACGTTGCATTTCGATAACGGACTTCGTTTCGAAAAACCAAAGTACTCACATTGGTCTTGTTGAACAGTCGCCATTTTGAAGTATGACGTCATATTTTCTCCCAGACATCAATGCGACGGGTATCATGTGGCGAAATAAAACGTTTTGAGTTACACTTTCATATTTCGTCAGCAGTTTTATTTTATTCTTTCTTGTTTGAAACGTATAGGCCACTGAAACCCCGACAACATTTTTTTTATTGCGAGTGGGGTGGGACTGAGTCCCTTGTACTGCGGCCACTTCTGGCCTACTGTACCAGCCCCAGATGATAGGTGAGGGTGATTGTGGAGCAATTGGTGGAATGAAGATTGGCAGGGGAAACCGAAGTACTCGGAGATAACCTGCCCTAGCGCCACTTTGCCTACCACAAATCCCACTTGACCACACTCGAGATCGAACCCGGGCCGCCGCGGTGGGAAGCCAGCGACTAACCGCTTGAGCTATGGCGCGGCCTTAACCCCGACACTAAGTTAGATTCATATTGCTTATTACCTTCAGATAGCTATACGTGTATTAAGTTGAGTGTCAAACTTGAAAATATTTAGAAACCCACAACTTTCAAAATTCAATTTATAATATCCTCTTTGACATCCGCCACCCATCCAACTCACGAGACCACTCGAAACCCTTTTAACTGAACATGCTGGCTGCAAAACCCAAGCGAATTGTGAAGGAAACCCATGTTAGGGCGGGGCCCAAAACTGGAGACTTTACTCTGCCCTTCTTACGGCACACTCACCTAGCCCTAAATTATACTAGTACGTTACCCCTCCCCATTTTAACCTTTTTGATAATTGAAAGAAAACGCTTTGATGTATAGATATTATTTTATCACTTAACGCAATTTATTTTATTTTTAATTCTAAATATGGATCCACTTAACTCTGCACTTCAATAATTATTTATTTACAGACCACCTAATGATCATACAACCGAAATATACAGTAGTAAATGAGGCAATGAGTTTAATTCAACTACTGATGTATTTTTATTGATTCGATTTGATTGTATTGTAATTAATTTACTGCATTGTTTTGCCGAAGGCATGTTGCAACAAAACAGGGCGCACAAAAATAGAAATAAAAGCGAGAACCATGTGTTTATACAAGACACATAGATACAAATTCCACATATGTGGACATGTGTGTTGTATGTATAATTTACTGCGCATTTTGATTTGCAGTCTGTAGACGTCACTTTTATTGTAGTTGCCGAATCGTTAATCGGGAGATGGTTGTGTGCTGTCCCGCCTTGACATTGCTCTGGCGCGGGCGTGAGTTGCTTGGCTAGTTCGTGTGTTCCTCCCTGACCAACCACCGCCTCTTCTTCGCGTCTGTTTTGAACGTGCCGATGTTTATGAGGCGAAGTCTCTACAGTAATTACATCCCTGGTGTATTACCACTTGTCTCGCGCAGGCTTCTGCTTTATTTATTTTATCTGTTACATTAAGCGCGATAATTCGGTTAGATGTTTCGCTGAAAACATTCTGACATTAAGCAATCTTCACTTCAACACCGCAGCTTATTATAATAATGACTGCCAGGCCTGTTCTACACCGAGCCTTTCTTTGAATGTGGAATTGTGTAAAATCACTTACCGGATAGTTTTGCTAAAAAATGCCAGAATTTCGGTTAAGAACTTCATCGCATATTTTGAAACGTTCCCATCATAAGATAGAGGGCAGAAGGATGTTTCAGTTGTTTATATCTGTACCAAACTTTCATAAATATGCGCCCATTCTTAGTGCTTATAATTTGTATATAATATAAGTAACTGAAACGTGGGCGCTGTTGCCATATATGGACTTTCGCCATACATCAATATTCTGCATCCTGCATATAGCGTGTTTCTTGATTCATCGTCGTACGAAATTTCGCACTTTATTTATCATTGCCCAAAGATATATTTATGTCAGTCACAGTAGCCGCGCGGTTTAAGGCATAAACTGTTTTCGCTCGCTCGAACGCTGAGATCATGAGTTCGAATCCCACCCAGGACATGGATGTTTGTGTTTATTCTGTGTCTATGTTGTTCTCTTGGCCGCGCCATAGCTCAAGCGGTTAGCCGCTGGCTTCCCACCGCGTCGGCCCGGGTTCGATCTCGGGTTTGGTCAAGTGGGATTTGTGGTGGACAATGTGGCGGTGGGGCAGATTTTCTCCGAGTACTTCGGTTTCCCCGGCCAATCTTCATTCCATCAATTGCTCCACAATCACCCTCACCTATCATCTGGGGCTGGTACAATAGGCCAGAAGTGGCCGCAGTACAAGGGACTTAGTCCCACCCCACTAGCAATAAAAAAAATGTTCTCTAAGTAGGTAGCGGCCTTGCGACGGGCTGATCACTCGTCCAAGGAGTCCTACCGTCTGTGAAAAAAATTGTTACGGAACTGAATAAGAGGTCTGGGCCCTGAATGAGATGGAAGATCCATTGAAAGAAAACTGTTTTTTTATATACGAGTATAGATATTGTTACATGATGACGAAAACTGCCCGGCCGCAATCACACGGGATACTGCCCCATAAATTGAGGGTACCTCCGAGTAATTCAGACGAATTGGAAACAGCGTCAGTTTCAGGCTAAACATACACTCCGTGGGACACTGATGAAAACTGGACCGGTTAGAGATGCCCAGCAGATGAAGCAGCGTGTGTGCAGTATCCCACGTGATTGTGGCAGATGTTACATCGGCGAAACAAGCAGACCTTCAGAAGTACGCAATAAGAAGCATAAATAAATCCTGACAAAAGTCTGCTTAAAAAGTCAAAATTATCCCCAACATGCGCACGAGGAAGGCCACAAAATGTGTTGGAAATAAGCGAAGGTTTTGCGGATTGAACCAAACACCACATGTGAGAAATGCAAGGAATCCGTCCACATGCCTCTCATACGCGATCCGATGACTCAACCCAGCTTGGACATCTCTCCCGTCTGGACTCCCGTTATCACAGCAGAAGTACAACTCCGTCCGGTGTATGCTAAGTGGGAAAATTAGTGACTTTATGTTGGTACCGTACAGAGAATTTGTCTCCCCAATGATGATAGTAATTCTCTGGTGCTAGGCCTCATACATATGGAGATCTTTAACGTTTTAATGTTTTATCTTTACTTTCGCAAATTTTTTCTGCTGTGCTTGGTTCGTATCCACTTCCTTGTGTTGGTGCAGGTGTCCGGATATAGGGAATGGCTCTATCGAGTGCGTTCAACTGAGTAGAGTTTACCTGAAGACAGAGCCATGAACCAGTCTCCGAAACATTGTGTTGTAAATAAAAAGGAAAGGATGGATAATATCCAGAAACATAACTTACTTACTCACTCATGGAGCTGAGCCCTTCTTGAGGAGCCGCCAAGAATTTCCCAGCATTTTATGGAATCCGAAGGTTCATTACCGTGTTCACAAGAGCCCTCCACTGGTCCCTATCCTGAGTCAGACCAATCCAATCCATACCATCCCATTCTATCTCTCTAAGATCCATTTTAATATTGTCCACCCACTTACGCCTTGGTCTTCCCAGTGGGCTTTTTCCTTCTGGTTTTCCCACCAATATCCTATATGCATTCCTCGTCTCCCCCATTCGTGCTACATATCCTGCCCACCTCATTCTCCTTGACTTGATAATTCTAAGTATACTTGGAGAAGAGTAAAAGTTATGAAGCTTCTCATTATGCAGTATGTCCAGAAACACAATATTTGCATTAATGTACCAGCGTCACAAACTTTTACATCTGTCCTGAAATATTTCTCAGTCCTGCTGAAATAGAATTTGCCAACAGGACATGGCTGCTACTTCTGAAATTCCTCTCGAATATTGTCACATCTTTTGGCATATCAAATACAAAAACGCATGGGTCTTTATTTCTAACCTTAAGATAGCAAAGACCAGGACGACGACAGGAATATTGTTATTCGATTTGAGAGAATTTTTACATTAATTCATGTCCATTTGTCAAAACGTTGCAATATGTGTGGAGGGACACCAGAGATGGAGGCAGTTGAGTCCTCCGAAACGTCGAAATCTCTCTACGGAACTATCAGAGTAAACTACGCCGCATCCCGGAAGACGTAGCCATGATACTTACGGTTGTGAGAACTTGAGATCCTACCTCTATCTTATCGTCTGGTTATCGCAGGAGCAATCAGACGTGGCAGCAAAACTACAGCTCTCGGTATCTGGTCTCGTATTATCATGCAGGAAAAGGGGCCATAAGAAACTCGATTTACTAAAAAGAAAAAGCTTCCACTCTTTTGAGTAATATTATTTTTATGACACTGTTTCATTTTTATGCATATTTCTCGTCATTTCAAGATGGCGCAATAGCGCACTGTCTGGGAATGCCGCGCTATAACAGTATATGGTTATAGCATATAATGCCGTGACACTGTGAACAATCTACTCAGCACCCCCTGGAGCATTTTTCTTTTTTTTACTGAGGGCATGACCTCCTGTGGTGAAGCAGTTTCTCTGTTGCGTTCGCTACAACACAGTCTCGAAACAGTATTTTGAAAATTCGTGATTACTGTAAACAGTTTGTGGGTATTTTATTGATGCATTTCAAAAGCCTGTTTGTGACATGGGCAGAATTTTCTGCGCTGCAAATCCTTGTTACTCCATTCTCATTCGAATGGATAAATTAGGAGTGAAGTCGCAGCAAATCCAATCATAATATGACGATTTTAACCGCTTTGTTTTCACCCAATAGCCGGAAGAAGATAGTTTCTTTCATATCTCACTTCATGTGAGTTTTCTTTTCCATTTTACGCAGATTGCGCCACGTATGGCCAAGCCGTAGCACGTGACCTACATATGGATGTTCGCATCGAGATGAGTTCAGATTTAATATCTGCATTCTCTTTAAGTAGCGAACTTTCTGTCACATCGCCCGTTTCCGCGCGTGTGCCAGCTACTCGTCTATAGGCGCAAATGCATATTATAGCCAAGGAAACAAGTCCCATTCAGCGATCCCCTCCACTTCTCCTTCTGGGCTCTTAACGTTTCTCCTCCAAGGCTGTTCCATGCACCCCCCCCCCGCTCTTACAAACACCTCTCTTCACAGCAGTGTTTCAAGTGATAACGTCATAACCATAGCTAGAAACATGTATGTGCTTTGATCTGGTTGAGTTAGACGTTAGGGGCTTGAGAGGAATAGAGCATAAAGGTGGATGTCTCGATAACAGAACTCCCCTACATGCATGGGACTGCTTTCCGTGGCCTCAGTATAACGAAAATGTTGGGCTCATTTTTACGACCCTTGGCATAAAGGCTATGCTACTGAAAACCACTCCAAATTCGCACTTCTGAATACTGCCATCAGCAGATATGCGATTTCTAGCACCATAGACATTAATGTAGAGCCATGTAATGTGTACAGACACATCCCTACGTCTGAAAACAGTGAATGTTTAACGGCACTGCAGCAAGGGAAGACGGCTGTTCGTTTTATCTGAAGCATAGCGGAAATAAATGTCTGAGATTTGTACCCATCTTCCTGAGTTTGTCTTTCAGAAGACAGGAAGTCAGGAAGGGAGGAGGCCTTACTCTTCTCCAAGTATAATTAGAATGATCAAGACAAGGAGGATGAGGTGGGCAGGGCATGTAGCACGAATGGGGGAGAAGAGGAATGCATATAGGATATTGGTGGGAAAGC
>NW_019718631.1:634883-693232 GCF_002891405.2 Cryptotermes secundus | reverse complement strand
TATATATATATATATATATTGTCACGATTTATGTGTTCGGATTGGATTGGATGATTGGATTTGTTGCACCTTACATATTCACACCTTGGGACTACAGGTATCTCTGATCTACACACCATTACACACGCACTATGATTCTCAGTCTTAACTAGTCGTATCCTGGTAACGGATTTATCGCATTCTCACTGTAACTTCATATCACACATGAAGGCTTCTTTAATCGCAGTTTAATTCTCTTCTTGTCATGTCTGCAGCTGCCAGTTCCGAAGACTCGTCTCAACTCAATTCCTCTGCTCCCAAGCTCATATCCCGGCAGGCTGGCGTCCCAAAAATTGACTCGACTCCGACTAATGCTAACTGCACCCTTAGAATAGCTCGTTATATATGTCCGGAGCGGACCGCACGGAAAACACCGTCTTCTATTGTCCCGTATTATTTTAGGCGTGGTCACTGATCCGTTGCTTAGCAATAAACGTCATATTTTTGCCCGCGATGACTCCGTGGGAATGTGTTTACCGAGTCGTTGCCGAGAAATGTTTGTACACGTTACTACCTAGTTAGTTATTGGAGAGGTTGGGTTTCCCCATGCACTGAGACCTGTATTGGTCCATTGTGCTTCCCTCTATGATTTCTACCAGTCTCTATATCCTACCGGTACTGGTGCTTACCATCAGTCCCGCCCAGCCAGCGAGACCGGCTCTACTGGCTGAGAAGTATCTATAATGCTTCCCCCATCTACCAGAGGTATTAGTGACTGCTGTTGGGCAGGAAACGTCCGTAAATTTGGCTCAGTGACCTCCTTTTGAGATATGAGGTTATTTTACGTGCCGTAAAGCTACGACACGGGACCCACGGCTTAAAGTCCCTCCCGGAGGACTTGATCCCTGAATTTTTCCGCCCTTAAAAATTCGACGACCTCCGCCGGATATTTGAACCCGCGTACTACGAGTCATGAGGTGGAACGTTACCTCTAGACTACGGAGGCCGCTACGTTACTACCTATATATATATATAAATTTTATTGTCACCGTGTATACTGAGATACTAAACTTATTGTAACAGAAAACTGAAGCATACAGTACATGCCGTTACTGCTATCTTCTGGTGCTATTCGTAACTGCTACACGCTTTTGCTGCCAACTCCTAAATATGATAAATAAGGACAGACTATATGAGTTTGTTGCCATCTTCTGATCCTGTTCATAACGAGAGCTATGTGCTTACGTACACAGCAACAGAATAAAGGCAGATGGCCAGGTTTTTGCCTGTATCAAGCTGGTGGTCCCTAGTGTGCACATTATGAAACGGTGGTAACACTCAGCACGGAGGCACATTTGTTGCAGCTAAATGCACACGAAGCGGACTGACCTTTCCGCTCACACCTATCAATGCCACTGACTGCCGGTCGATGAAGAAACTTCGAAAATTAAATTGCGTTCCATCAAGCTATCAGGCTGATGTTCAAACTTGTAGCTCAGTTGAGTAGACAGCTGACACCTAAGTAACGCTAATTAAATGGTGTCGAAGAATTTCCGCGTAAAAAAGTGGTGATTTGTTGGTGGGATGTACAGTCTCTTCACAGTGTGCGCTTAATGAAGAGGCAGTTTCCGTCAGGACAGCGGCACAGTATAATTACGAAAATTCCCAACGCCTTTTGATGAAATTTGGTATGTGGAAATTCTTGAATAGTAGACTAATAAGTGAATTTAACTCTGGACCATTTTTCCCAGCATCCACTTCAGGAGAAGCGTAACTCAGTTGAACGAACGTGAAGAAAGATATGACATTTAACGTTATCTTGTTGGTCACCGTGAAGATTAGTGTCATCTGGTATGTGAAGTCATATAATTCGGTACAAGTTCACCGACGTTTGGGATGAACGTTTTACCCTCCGTCTTCTGAGTAGACTTTCCTGTCTACATTGAAGGTTGAGGCAGAATGTACCTCTGCAAAATCAATGAACTTTTACCAGACTACATGGCGTCACTGCAGAAGACAACATTCTACATGAAGAACAGTGACATGCATATTGTCTCAAGATTTGAAGAATATGGGTAGGCTTTACTCCGTGAATCTCTTTTCATAAGGATATGGTTGCGGGTAGAGGGACGGTCTCCAGACGTGGAACCCAGCTGGGGAAATATTATTGTTATTGTTATTATTATTATTATTATTATTATTATTATTATTATTATTATTATTATTATACTGCAATTGGGTGCTCGCCCGGTGGCAGTAGATATTACACTGATACAGACAAGGAAAGACTATACATAAAGGGAACACTACAAAACAAAGTACATACTACAAGCAAGGTACACACAGTGCAAATCCAAACATATAAAGTCACACAAGGGCACGTTGAATAAGTAGATGTAAAAGGTAAAATTGTCCCTGTGCTTAACTCATTAAGCACTACGCCATGAAGGCGTATGTAGCAGTGGATGTATAGACCCACATATTGTTGACCTAGGCACTATGTGGAGATGAGTGGTCAGCTTCACGCCCCTGTCGCTTTACCCTCGGAGAAAGAGTCCTCGGTACCGACTGAATAGGAGGTTGGGTGGACCTCAGAGCCGGTCTGGACGACTTGGAGAAGAGAAAATTCTTGACCCTACTGAGACTCGAATTCCGACCCCTCAGCCGCGGTCCTTCAGGATGGAGTCGGATAACAGTTCTTCACACTAAGAAGAAAACCAGCATGTTAAGAAATGGAGCCTCCGTTTGACTAGCCGTTGTGAACGTGGTAATTATGATGCGGGTGCTATGAGACGTGGATGATCTGCAGAGTAGCTGAGCGGGACTTAGGTACATGTACTCCACATTATAAGTACACTGTTCTTCTGTTGTTTTTGTTTACATCATGTTCTATTTGCATTGGGCAAGGATTTGTGTTGGGGGTAGGACATAAGCGGGAATTGTGCTTATTACCAGAGGCGGGACTAATATATACCCGAACTGACACTTTCGTTCAGTCTATTGTACAGTAGAATCTAGATATTCTGAGGAAGGTAGTAAGCGGTTTCGCTAGATAACATATAGACTTGCGTTGCCACAAATACACAGGGGATACACACATAGTGCCCCGCAAACCACACACATATACTCAGGAGGTGTATATATATATATATCTGTAATATATTATTTCTAGACCCCGGACTCAAGCAGCTCACTCTGCCCTGGGCAGAAGGGATGGGACAATGTAAATACGGCGATTTGTCTCCAGTTCATACTTCTTTATTACATGTAACTATTGACAGAGGAATTGCTTGTACAGTTCGTCTCAAAATGCAATAGGTGGAGTGTTCGGCTGTTGGTATATAAAAGGTAAATCTGTCCGTGTAACAGGCCATGGAGGTTCATAAGGTTGTGAGACGTCAAGGCTCCCACATTTTCTACATAATCGGCTCAAAGACGGCGGTGGGGTCAGCCTTAAGCGTCGGCCGACATTTACCCCCAGGAAGATTACTGGTACTCATTTCTGTTACAGGATGAGTCGCCTCAGGAGCATTGTGCGGCTGGAAGGGTTAGGTCAAGAGAAGAAATTCAATGACCTCATCGGAAATCGAACCCCGGACCTTCCGGCTTCTAGCATAGTGCCTCAACCAACTACGCTGCCGTATGCCCCTACTGGTAAGTAAGATGGAATATTCATAACGCAGACTTTAGTATCAATTCTGCCAGACAAAGATTGGATGGAACGGTAGAAGAAGTAGGTTCCAAGGAACTCTCTCGGCATTCACACGTTTTAGCAGTTCAGTGAAGAACAGGAAGATCTTCATGGTAATTTATATTCGGAAACTATGAAATTTAAAACCACTTATATCTAAAATGGAAAATTACATGAATATTTAGATTCCACGGTGATAACTAATTAATCATCATGCACAGGAAAGGAAACGCTCTGTGTTCACGTAGTCCTGTATCAAAGCTGCTGTGAGGTAGTGAACTGTCTTTTCTCTAAAACAACAACCCAATGTGCTGAACCCATGGACTGCTCTCTGTCAGCGTCTGTCTTGGGTTTTGGTAGAGAGAAACCGTGGTACAGTTGCGGGGGTGTATTGAACCCTCTTAAGATGATGAGAAATTGTCAGTCATACTCCTTTAATCATTAATTCGCCCTCACTGACTCACGGTCCCGCTTTATCTCAGAGATATTCTCCTGTTTATTTTTGGGCAAAAGGCTGCATGTAGATTAATTCAAATAAGGAAGGAAGACATCGTGAAAGATAAAAAATTATAGTACATGTTGTAAACCTACTGAGGGAAACCCCATTTTAATTAATTATGGCGTACTATTACAGTTTTTTGGAATAAAGATGTCGAAACGAAACTGAGTAAATGAAATCACACGTGTGGAATCATAAGGAGAACATTCAATAAAGAGACAAGAAAGGAAACCCAGATTAAATTTCATACAACCATGGCTGTCCCAGCATCTGTGACATACATGTGTACAGCTCCGAAACATGGACACTGGCAACATAGCTGGGGAAAAAGGTAGACAGAGCAAAAATGAGAATTCTTGCGAATATGGTGCTGTACACATTAAAGGATCATATTAGAAACACAGTGATTAGATACGAACAGACAAAATATATTGGGAGTCAGGATAGCTCAGTTGGTATAGTGACAGGTTACGGGCTGAACAGCCAGGGTTCGTTTCCCGGCAGGGTCAGAATTTCTATCTTCTCTGCAGTGTCCAGACCGGCTCTGCGGCTCACCCAGGCTCCTATGTAATGGGTACAGGAGGGTGATTTCCCCGGGGATATAGCGGCTGGGGTGTGAAGCTGATCACTCTGCTCCATCTAGTGCCTGCATCATGAATGGTGAAACTAGACCTTCTCCTCCCCAAATGTTTTCCTGGCATAATGCTTAATTAACTAATTAAGCACAGCGACAACTTTAACTGCGAAAAGTACAGTATTCTGGACTTTCCTCCTGTTTCACTCCGGTGTCTTACTGGGCTTATCCGACTCTGAAGATGGAGGTGATATGTGACTGCCAAATACCGTTGACTTTCAACGGACGGCACGGAGTTATATCTCAGAATATAGCACCCTCCATAACTGTCGCTGTGTGAACTTAAATCCTACAAATTTACCTTTGTTTTAATAAATAAATTAAATTTAAATATATTTTAGGATATCAGATTTAATTTGACTTATCATGTTGAAAGGAGCGCCTCTGCGGTCTAGTGGTCAAAGTTCCTGGCTACAGATCCAGAGGTCCGGGTTCGATTCCCGGCGCTACGAGATTTTTTCCGAAAAGTGGTGGGTCTGGAACGGGTTCCACTCAGCCTCGTGATGATAATTCAGGAGCTATTTCAAGGAAATAGCGGCTCCGGTCTAGAAAACCGAAATTAACGGCCGTGGGGATTCGTTGTGCTGACCACACGATGCCCTCTATCCACTAAAGTTGGCACTAACTTCGCCGACAAGCGGCGGTCGCTCGGTCGGTATAGTTCGCTTTCGGATTAAAGCCACGGAGTTTTTTTATCATGTTGAAAGAATGGAATCTGAACGAGTTCCGAAACAGTTTTTTTTTCCTTGGCACTACAGCCCCAGTGGGCCTAGGCCTACCTCCATGAACTTCTCCGTTCACTTCGGTTTTTCTAGATCTTACACATACGGTAGGACTCCTTGGGCGGGTGATCAGCTCGTCGCAAGGCCTCTACCTGTACACAAACACAGAAAAACGCACACACACAAACTAAACATACATGCCCTGAGTGGGATTCGAACCCACGATCCCGGTTTCCGAGCGAGCGAAGACAGTACATGCCTTAGACCGCTCAGCTGCCGTGACCGTCTCCTAAACAGTTAGTGGACAGTAAACGTAGGGGAACAAGACTGGACGCCCAAATTTATGCAGGGAGGATCAACCAGAGGAACGGAACTTATCGAAAGGTCAGAGTCTTGAGGTTGACGGTTTCCGAGCTGTCACCCACTCCCTGTAAGCACTCCCTGTAAGCTTCAGTACACGTAACTTACTGACTATGCAAAGACGCGATGTGCTTAAGAGTTTGCTGGGACGCTAACCGAGCCGTGCCCAGTCAAATCTCACTCACAAAATTGCTGCAAGACACATGCATTTGTTTTACGCAGAATTCCTTAGAGTCTTTACGTCTGCCACACTGCACGAGTCAGGTGAGGTTAGTGTCTGCCTTTTCAGCGTCATGCGTAGTAAGTCAGACTCTCGACCGTTGTTTATTCGGTTTGTGCGCCTGCAGACTGAATAGTCCATATTTTGTCAACATTCCTTCCCTAGTAACTCCTGAACTCCCACCGCGGCGGCCCGGGTTCGATCCCAGGTCTGGTCAAATGGATTTGTGGTAGACAAGTTGGCGCTGGGGCAGATTTCCTCCGAGTACTTCGGTTTCCCCTGCCAATCTTCATTCCACCAATTGCTCCACAATCACCCTCACCTATCATCTGGGGCTGATACAATAGGCCAGAAGTGGCCGCAGTGCAAGGGACTTAGTCCCACCCACTAGCAATAAAAAAAAACTCCTGAACTGATAGACGGAATTTCATGAAATGTGGTATCTACGTGGTAAGTCACGCCACTTTAGCATTGATGACATTTATAAATTTTAAATCTATGAATAATACCAATACCAAGAACATGCGAACTTCTGAGATGGAATATAGACCACTTGTTGGAGGGTGAGGAGTATGTAACTGGAATGTAGCCACTTCTATTGAGTTTGTATCTGCGGATCGTGAAGTAATACAATTCTACGCGCGCATTAGTCGGTATAGCGACTGGCTACGAGCTGGACGACCAAGGGGTCGGAGTTCGAGTCCCGGTAGGTTCAAAAATTTTCTCTTCTCGAGGTCGTCCAGACCGGCTCTGGGGCCCACCCAACCTCCTGTGCAATGGGTACTTGGGGCTCTTTCCCCGGAGGTAAAGCGGCTAGAGCGTGAAGCTGACCACTCACATGTAACCAGTGCTGAGGTCAAGAAAATATGGGTCTATACACCCACTCCCCCCATGCGCCTTCATGGCATAGTGCTTCATTAGTTAAGCACAGGGACAACTTTACTTTGTACGTTGTCAGTAATTAATGAGAACTTCAGACAAACGCGAGTTTCAGTTTGGAGATCGATCATAAACGGACATGTAAATTTAATGAAGAGCTTTTTTGTGTTTAAATTACAAGCGGAGCAAAATATGTAGGTAGGGTTGGAGAACTCAGACGTAATGACAACTAATGTTTTTGTGGACTTTGTACACGGAAAGCTATTATTGAATTGCTTGGTTAGTATTCATTTATAATTTATGCTAACTTCTCTGTATACTTAGACCCGTTTAACCTTTAAACGCCAGACTTTTAAAATGGTCTTAGCGTGAGCTGAAAGTAGCTTATTTCAATGTCCATTGCAGTTCGGCGTTTAAATAATTTTGAGCATGTTTTTAAAAATGTGCCTAATACAGTTTTTATATTAAAAGTATAGTATTAACTTTAACAACAATGAATATTGTGTCATATATTATAACGTATGATTTGAAAATGTTTAGAGAAAACAGGTATACTCTATTTTTATTTATTTATTTACCGTAATTTTGATGCGTACTTTACAAAAGATTTTCCCACTTCTTTACAAAGTGGTTATGCATAATGAAAATGATTCCTGCTTGTAACACTTAACGTACTTCAATAGTCTCTTGTCTCATAAAGCATTTGGGAACACTAACAACCACCGTTGTTTTTCGGCTCGTAAGGTTGACATCTTTGGTACATTCTTCAGATATTCGACTCTATAAATTGAAATTATGGGAATTCAAGAGGGTGTAGGGAGAAAATTATTTGTTTCGTAAATCAGTGCCAAGCCCTTCCATTGCAGATGCACGAGAATATTTTCCTTTCTGTGGTCGCAACCAAACTCTTGCACCGCAGCCGAGATGCAGAGTGCGTTCAGTTTTTTGCGAGTTCGTGGTGAATTCGAATATCTTGGTCTCATTTATCGTAAAATGGCCATGGAACGTCGTTTGGAAAATGGTGAAATTGAAAGGTAGCGGAAGTTGAAGAAATGTGACCTGGGACTGCGCGTTCTCGGATGTTTCTATGAGTGTCATACAAAGGCGAGATGCAGTTAGTAGCCTATATATACATCAAGCAGATAACAGAAAAAAAAGTATGCATTTTGAAATTTATTATATCTAAAAAACAATTATTTAGGATTGTGTGTGCGCTTCTAATAGCCGCGTTTAAATGCCCTAATGCACGAACATGTGTACTTTGTGGCCACGATGATTGTACCTTTCAGTGTACGGATCTGTACACGTCTGACATGAAAGGTTAACAAAGAAAATCTCCGTGGCATGTAGTCCGCAAGCNCGAACTATACCGGCCGAGCGACCGCCGCTTGTCAGCGAAGTTAGTGCCAACTTAAGGGGATAGAGGGTGTCGCGTGGTCAGTGCAACGAATCCCCACGGCCGTTAATTTCGGTTTTCTAGACCGGAGCAGCTATTTCCTTGAAAGAGCTCCTCAGTTATCCTCACGAGGTTGAGTGAACCCCGTTTCAGACCCACTACTTCTCAGAAAATGTGGTAGCGCAGGGAATCGAACGCGAGACCCCCGGAACTCTGACCACTAGATCACAGACGCGGTCCGTAAAAGGTTAACGGAAATTTATTTTCAGAATTTTAATTTATAATTTTGCCATATTCAACTCCTCCATTTTAATGTGCAACTAAGTAAGTGTTATGAAACGAAATGCGCCCCCCCCCCCACCAATGATTTCATAGGCGGCTTCTATTTGACGTAAGTGAACTTCACGGTAAAAAAGGCTGTGTAATACACGTGTGTACAGCGGTAAGACTTACTGTATGGTACGGTGTTCTACGAAATTTAATTCTAAGGTGCGCACTTTTTTATCACTGATTCACGACCATAGACGGAACAAAATTTGAAGAGTACCATCTTCTGGGGCATGTCTCCGTTCAGTCCGTTGAACACAATTTGATGGGTAATGCCATTACTCTTTTATGAGATCCTATGTTATTATGTATACGTGTTTTATATTGATCTGTGTGACAGAGCTACATAAAATTTGTACAAACAAGCGTCATATATAGGCTCCGCACGCACACACACACACACACACAGATAGACAGATGTGATGGTCATTTCTCTTCCTAACATAGTAGAACGTACTAAAATTGATAGGATCCTGTCCCTCCACACGTAGAAAAATGCCTTAAGATTTTATTTAATTTTCAATATACATACCCGGAAAAGCTGGGCTGATAACACAACACAATAGCATTTAAAATGGAATGAACAAAGGATTAAAGTACAAATAGTATGTTTTTGGACACTATCTATCGTCTTGTCATTGTGTAAAAAAGTCCTGTTTATTTTCCAAAAGACAATGTTTCGGAGACTGGATTCTGTCTCCGTCTTCAGGTAAAACCTACTCAGTTGGACCCAATCGATAGAGCTAGTCCCTATCTCCGGACCAACCTACTGAATAGATTTCACCTGAGGACGGAGACAGAATCCAGTCTCCGAAACCTTGTGTTTTCAAAAATAAATAGGACGGTTTTCAGATAAAGACAGGACGGTGGGTAATGCCCAGAAACACAATGTTTGTGCTGATGTACCGTCGTCACAAAGTTTTAAAGGACTGAAGTGCAGCCCGTGTTTTCTCCAGTAACGTTCAGAACGAACTCTTACTTCTAAGTTTGATGCAGTCATTGCATCATGGATATTGGATGGGGTTAAATATAGTCTGCGGTTTTGCCAAAGAACATTTTATCATTGGCATAATGCGTAGAATACCAGATGTCTTTAATTTAAGTGTTGCATGTTGAAATCGTGGGTCATATTTTAAAGTGATATTTCTTAATATGTGTATGCCTATATAAACTTGTAGAACATACCTATTTATTAGAATTATATATAATTTTTCATTTAAATTTATTTAAAAATGTGTACCCTCTCTCCAAGAAAACGCATCATATTTCCGTACCTTATTTGTCAGGAAAATAATCGCTTTCATTCTCTAAGAAATGCAGGGGGGCTTGAAGCCGAAGTGCCACTGTACTGAATATTATGACAAAAGTCTCATAGAGACATAGAGATGAATAAATTGTGACTAAAACATAAACAAAGTGTGTCTGTCAGGACGAAACGGATACAGTTCGATTGAAACGAGAGTTACAAGAAACTGGCTTTAATATTTGTATAAATATAATAGTAAATATTAATGTCGGACCGATACAGATGCCTACAAATTCTGCATTAAATATTTTTGCTAGGTCAGCGGTTTATCTCATGGTCACAATGTGAATCTTTGGTGACATCATCATCATCATCATCATCATCATCATCTGTAATCTGCCAAGACAACAGGTCCACAGTCTCTTCCAAAACAGTTCCTCCACTTGATGCGATCTAGAGCTTTCTCCTTCAAATGAGAATATCCTCTTCTGTCTCCAAGGTCATCCCACATCTGCGATAAATTTAAATTTCCTTCCCAGAAGAAAATAAATAAATGATATATGATACTGTTAATATATTCGTAAAATATGTTTGTCACGTAGAAACATTCAAAATGCAGAAGCACAAAGAACACACGTGGAAGACTGTGTATTCTCGTACGATATACACTCTTCCAATCTCATTTCTAGACAAATTCAGTAAATTAGTTACAGCATATACGTAGTATATACTGGCTTCTTATGTGGTCACAGATTGCGGTATGGAGTTTTAAGCGAAGGGCCCGCAGTGACTAAACAGGATAAACAAATTGGGATCTGTACCAACAGTACAAAAACTGCGTCATATTCACTCAGCCACTGTTCATGTGTTTCCAGTTTATGTACGCTAACTTTTGATGTTACGTTATAAATAATTTAAAACGGAAAAGGGAAAAGAGTAAGGGCCTCAAATATAAAATCTAAAAAAAGACAAATATTTGTTTTCTTTAATTATTTCGAAAACTGTAAGGCATACAGAAAATGAGCATACAGTACAATGTGTCTGTTCTCTGCAGCGATTTTGGGAAATATTTTTCACTGTGATAAATATTTGGTGAAATACTCTCAAGATATGTTCAGTGGCCTTTATTTTATCCAGAATTATTACGTGTCTACAAAATCTGGTAAAACTGCCCGATATCAAATTTCATGAATATCCCTCAGCGGTGACTTCTGTATGGGTGCGAAACTTGGTCTCTGACATTAAGGGGGGAACATAGACTGAGGGTGTTTGAGAAGTGACAGGAGGTTGGAGAAAACTGCATAATGAGGCGCTTCATAACTTGTACTCTTCTCCAAATATTATTAGAATGATCAAGTCAAGGAGGATGAGGTGGGCAGGGCATGTAGCACGAATGGGGAGAAGAGGAACGCATATAGGATATTGGTGGGAAAGCAAGAAGGAAAGACACCACTGGGAAGACCAAGGCGTGGGTGGGTGGACAATATTAAAATGGATCTTAGAGTGATAGGATTGGATGGTATAGATTGGATTGATCTGGCTCAGCTTATGGACCAGTGGAGGGCTCTTGTGAACACGGTAATGAACCTTCGGGTTCCATAAAATGTTGGGAAATTCTTGAGTAGCTGCAGAATTGGCGGCTCCTCAAGAAGGGCTCGGCTCCATGAGTAAGTAGGTCCTTGAGAGGCTCTCGAGGGTAGCGACATGCACACGCAACGGCGACAGGAGCTGCGATATTTCCCGTTCCTAGTGCGTTAGGAAGGTTTTGAGTTTAATCTGTTTATTGATGCAGCAGTTTCCGATAGTTGTATCACTTCTCTCTCTCTCTCTTTCTCTCCCTGTGTTATGTGAATTATGAGGCAGTAAAATGTAATTCTTAATGTTACGAACAGGGCATTTGTCACACACAAACTTTTTTTTCACTTTTCGGGAAACCAAATATTGTTCCGATGTAATTTTAGTGTGAAAATACAGTGCAAATATTTTTGTGGTCTCGCTTGTAAAATTGTGTTCCCCGACTCGTACCCTTTTCCAAACAAATTATTCAGTTCATCAGATATCCACAAGAGGCGGGTCGGTGTTACTGAGTTGTAAAGAGGCGACTTGAAGGGCAATGTTTGCTCTTGTGTTTATGATCACACGTTAAATGGAGTTTGACATTTTAGTTTACATTGTTTTATTGAGGTGCTGGAGACGGAATGCGCTTCACTCCGTATTTTCAATTTGAATACAAATTGCTGTTAACGAAATAGACAGAACAATTTAAACCGAAAGTAACAATGTCGGAAACGTAGTTATGTTTTAATATTACTACCTTTTATTGCCAAGCTTCGTTTTAATGTCCCCCAGTAAAAATAAAGAAAACTGTTATGTCTGAAATACGAAGCCCTGTAATGGAAGGTGAAGTGCGCCTGAAATAACGTGTGACGTCACGATAGATTAAACCTGTCTGGAAAAGAACAGCGGATTCCTCGTTCACATTTCGTTAATTGGAACTGGGTGGTTGAGTAAAGTGTGCTCCGTCTTACGCTTGCTGTTGTGTAGTTTACAACTGTTCTCGCCTCGTCTGCTTTCAGAAACGGTTAAGTTTAAGACATATAAAACAATTATTCTGTTCGTGTTTGCATCGTCCCTGCTTTGAACGAAGAAGTCAAAGCTCTCCGAGGGATCCGAGAGAGACTAAAAGCTGAATACAGGAAATTATATAAAGAGGAACCTCTGGATTCATAAACTTCTCTGCTTGCTACGTAGACGAGTCTCTGAAGAGAGGAACAGTATCTCGACACGAGAAGATGCGGAAACCCGTGCCAGCGCAGTGTTTGAACGGAGCTGGAGAAAATAATCATAAAATTATAGCCCAGATGCCATGCAATCCGGTTAGGGTCCACTGCCTGCACTATTTCATGATAGTATAGAATTATCATGTTCCAATCAGAAGCTTTATAACTCGTGGGGTAATGCGAGAGACCAGTCGGTACGGCAGCTGCTAGTGGACCTGTTGTACCAGTACCGGATGAAGTGGACGAGGTAATGGTTTCGGAGTTGACAGGAGAAACCGAAATCTTTGGAGAAAAACTTCCCACTAGTACTTTGTCCACTACAAATCCCACCTGACTTGGGGTCGAACTAGGGATACTGCGGTGAGAATTTGACAACTAACAGCCAGAAATATGATACGACAAAAGAACTTTAGTTAATATTACAGTTTAATGACCCAGCTAGTCGGCCCTTTTGTTCCCCCCCCCCCTTGGCACTACAGCCCCAGTGGGCCTAGGCCTACCTCCATGAACTCCGTTCACTTCGGTTTTTCTAGATCTTACACATTCGGTAGGACTCCTTGGGCGGGTGATCAGCTCGTCGCAAGGCCTCTACCTGTACACAAACACAGAAAACGCACACAAACATCCATGCCCTGAGTGGGATTCGAACTCACGATCCCGGCTTCCGAGCGAGCGAAGACAGTGCATGCCTTAGACCGCTCGGCTACCGTGACCGGCGGTCGTTTAGTTATTTCGGTGAAGATGTCCGGCCACGACCTACAATAACTACTTAACAAAATTCCTAAATGTTTGCTTCTATTATTAAATATTCTATTTGAAAACACATACTGAGTGACAAAGATGGGTCGTTTATTTTAATGTACTATTTTTAATTTAAGAAACACGGAAATTGGAGATGGGAACCCCACGGGCTTACCCACTTTAGACACAAGTCTCGTTCACGTCCAGCTGTCACATTCCCGGGACAATGTAGAGGCGTGGGCTATTTTCCGAAAACCAGCTTCTAACTTTATTGCCGTTCATGTATATTCTTGAAGTTCTCTATGACAACAGCTCTTAAGCTTTTGCCTTGAGCATGTCGCCTTAAGATTACATATCTATAAACCATTATAGATGGGCGTTCGAGAGATGACTGTCGGATTTCATTCATTCTGTAAGAGTCAATAGACTTATATTGCTATGCGCTACTCTGTGCACTCAGCACATGGCTGTGGTGTTGCCGCCATGTCATTTAATGTTTGTGTAGTGATCGCTCCGTCGCTGCAACCTCTTCTTGTAAATGCGTTGTTACGCAGCTGAAGTGAAGATGGCGTTACATCCGCTGCGTTATTTTCTTCAGACATGTTTGTGGACGTGTTGCATACTCGTGCGAACGGCTCCTGTCTTTGAAACTATGTTTCCAAAACAAGCGGAAACCAGCATTATCTCCTATGTCTTCATACGCATTCCATGAAGTTGACAAGTTGGTCTAATGGCTCTGGTTCCCACCCGAAAACCCATAACTGCCTCACCAGCTGGCGAGATAGGAAATTGATTTCTTCTAAAATTAATGGGGTTTCTTTTTTCCCCCTTCCTCTTCGTTGTGACAAATTGACCAATCTGTACTGGAAATAACATGGATACAGCCTCTCGGGCACTCGTGAACCGAATTGCTTTGCTAATTGAGATTTAACAATAGACAGACTAGCCGTGTTATTGATCAGGCGTTCTTTACGTACTGGCGTGACTGGTAGTCGTACAAAAGGTCCTACCAGGAACTTCTTCTGCCTCTGCTATCTTACAGCCAGTCTCGCACACCTACGAAATTTGGTTGAGTATAGTTTATTGGGAGCCGGTCACTGTAGGCGCGCGGTCTAAGGCATTAACAGTGTTCACTAGCGCGAACGCTCGGATCGTGGGTTCGGATCCAGTTCAAAGTTTTCATGTCTGTGTTCATTTATTCTGTGTCTGTGTAGATAGTGGCCTTGCGACTGGCTGATCGCCCACCCAGGGAGTGCTACCGACTCTGTATAGGATCAAGAAACTGGAAAAGGGGCTAAGATCCAACAGAGGGCTGTAGAGCCATAGATGATAGATAGATAGATAGATAGATAGATAGATAGATAGATAGTTGGGAAATAATAATTATCGTTATCAACATATTCACTTTTGAATCTTGCTTGTCCGTCACTGTATTTCATCTTCAGTTCTCTTCATTCAGAAGAGACAGCTGTCTTGTTTAGACTGGCATATCAGAAACCGACGTCAGTAATAATGGGATATTTCGGCTGACGCTTTGTTAGAAAGTGTGAAGAGCTGCTGTTTGTTATACCGCTAAATACTTAAACGGAGAAGAATGAAAAGGGATGAAAATCTTACTCCAATTTGAGTACATGTGTACTTCCATCGTGTGCGGTTTTCAGCATTACATTTCCTCCGGCCTAAATTTATTTCAGATTTAATTAAATTGTTATAAAGTAATTATATTACAGATTTCCAGCGACATAGCTGCACGCTTATTTTTACCTGTGTTTCATTAAATAATACAGTGCAGAGCGTCATGGAACTTAATGATATTTAGGGCCTCTAGTCTGGGTTTCTTTTTGTGCCCCATATAGGCCTTGCATTTGAATTATAGGTTCCAAATACCGAATTTAATCGAAATCTATTTAGTATTTTCGTAACAGAAACAATTGGAGTGATTGGAAAACAAAATATCATTGATTTGTTTTCATTTTATTAACCTCGTGAAAGGAACAAAGGAAGAATATTGTAGTTTAAAAAGGGATTAATGTTTATATAATGTATCATAGCTCACTCGGTATACAGACTATGCCTCGCACTGGCCTATGAAGAAGTCTTGCTTCGATTCCCGGTAGACAAAAGAATTGTACTCCTTTCCACTGTTACCAAACCACCTCTGGGTGCCGGTGTATTTCAAGTGACTGTAAAGCAGCCGGAACGGGACGCTAACCACAGATATCGACCTACTACCGAAGTTAGAGATATATGGAGCTACAGCTCGGGTCCCACACACGTCTTCGTGGCGTGCTGCTTACTGAGGCACTTTGCTTAGTTATTCATATTTTGTAAACTGGGTGAAACTTGTGTTTGTGTGGGTTCGAGTATTGTAGCATGTAGACCCGTTGCTAAGTGGTCGCTCTGTGAACAGAATCCTAACACGCACCAATGAACTGGCTAGAAAGCGGTGTTCTCTGCACGGTCTGCGCCGATGGCTGCACACGCAACAATGGATACAGCAACAGAGGAATGTTTTTTCGATGCGGTCCGTGTCTAGATGTTATAAGTAGGACAATTAGTGAGCGCAGTTCAGTTGAGTACAGTGGAACGAAGTGAGCAGCGAGTTAGAGGACCGCTGCGCTTCAGTTCTCATGAGCTGCTGCTGTTAGAAGCTGGTAGCTGAGGCACGGGACAGTCCGAGAGCCCAGGGGAAGGAGAATGTCCACCGTTGAAGCCATTACCAGGCAACGACTGGTGAAGACACAGCAGACAGAGTAAACTAAGTGGGTCCTGTCGTGAACTGCAGCGTGTGTGTGAATTAGCGATAGCGCTATGGTTACTTGTAGTTACATTCTGTAAGAGTTCAATAAATCCAATTACAAATCCACACCCCGTCTATAGTCACTCATACACTTGACAATATTAAAATTCTTATTCGGGCTTCTTTAGCTCAGTTGTAAACGGTCTCGTTGTTCTTTAGTAGGATTTCGTGATTTTCTCTGTTTCCAAGCGAGAACTGATGAACTGAGAACTGATGCTTCACCGACGCTGAATTACATCTGCAGATGATTCGTTATTTTTTAATAATTTCTATTCCTTACGCTTTGATTCGTATGAATGCAAAGAGGTGGGTTTTAAATTTTGTAATTCGACTTCATACCTCATTTACCAAGAAAGAATTCAGTTGCTTCAGTTCTTTAAAGCACAGTGGGATAATATTAAAAAACTATGAAGTTTGTTCACAAATCCTATTTATATCTTTATATGTAATCCGACACTAAACAGCGGTTATGGCGCTGAACAGCATTAAGTGACTTATTTTTTTGATGGAGACAACGGGAACTGAATTTTTTAAACATTATTTAGATCAACTATAGGATATTGATGGGAAAACCAAACGGAAACAGACCACTAGAAAAATCAAGACGTAGATGGGTGGACAATATTAAAATGGATCTTAGAGAGATAGGATGGGATGGTACGGATTGGATTGATCTGGCTGGGGATAGGGACCAGTGGTGGGCTCTTGTGAACACGGTGATGAACCTTCGGGTTCCATAAAATGTTGAGAAATTCTTCAGTAGCTATAGAGTCAGTACACCAGAATGCTAAACAACTTCAACTTGAGCCCGTTTCATGGCATGTAAGCAGTTTTATTTTGTTCTTTTTGGTTTGAAAATTATAAGTAACGGAAACGCCGACAGTGATTTAGAATAATTCTGTATTATTTGTATGTATTTCTGTATTAAAAGGGTTAACTTCTACGTCTTTTCGTCCTTGGCTCGTGTAAGTAAGAACAATTTTAACTAAGTCTCAGTTGATATGGTATGTTTCCGGAGAAGGATTATTATGTATTGAAAGTACACTTCCCCTCATTTCTCTGTATTTGGCGTTAAGAGGAACATCACGGAAGAAGATACGTGTATATGATTGGTGTCCTGACAGCCATCATCAGACGTTTGTTGGGATGCGATCAAGTGTTTTATTCACTCGTATGATCTCTGTGATCTCTAGTTAAATAAAATTCCAGTTAAATCCTGCATTTATATGGACACAGACCTACAAATTTATGTCGATAAAGCTTTGTTCCATTAGTCTCGGCACTAGACTTGTGAAATATTCACGTATTTTGCTGATTGTTTGGTAATCTTTGCATCTGTTCGGAAGGTCACTGATGATAGATAGTACCAAAATTAGTAAATATGAGCGTGGCATAACAGTTCTTGTTTAATTATCTCGAAAATCGTTTGATCGAAATATTTTCATCCTCACAAATATTTTTAATGATCATAGGTATGATGTTCGCAGGGACGCATACAGGTCTCATGGAAGGTTCACGTTATTATTGTCGGATTTTAATTGAAAGTGTTATGTGCTGACATATATTAGTGAATATTCCTAATATAAAATTTAATGAAAATACGTTCCGCTGTCTCTCTCGTAGAGACGGACAGGCAAGGAGGATGAATGCAAACGGGCCTAAAGCCGATTCACATTTATTCCTCGCAAAATCAATATCTCTTTCCATTTTACTTTAATATGAATGGATCATTTGTTATAAATCATTCAGGTATTAGTTTGGTCTAAAAAAATTAATCCTCCAATTCTGCAGCTGTCACCACACCATTTTGCCACGTTTTGCCGTTCATAACATCTTCGCCGTAAACAGAAACACGTTGGCGATGCATTTCAGCAACAGTTCCCCATTTGACGCGAAGAAATCGAATTACTGCACGAACTTCACATTTGGCGGGATTCTAAATCGACACGGCCATTTTAAGCACATTGCGAGCACGCCGTTGCCGTGACTGTGGCCGGAGAACCCTGCCCTGTCATACGGTTCCTGTCTCACACGGCAGCACTGACATTTCTCATAAAGATCCCTTACACTTTTACTGGTCTCGAAACTTGACTTTCCGGATATCCCTCATAGTTGCATTTTAACCATTTGGTGGATGTATTTGAAGTGAACTAGGCACCATAATCCACTTTCAGAACACCCTGTTGCTTTATAACTCCACCAGAATCAATATTTAGACTTCAGAGAGGGAGCAATGAAAGTACATTTACTCCTAGATGAGAACTCAGACCGTTGAAAACTGCGGCATTGATTAGAGGCTCTTCCTATAGCTCCTGGCCATGTTTTCCATCTGCACCACACGGAGGAATAAAGCCATGAATGGGAAGTCTCTACTGAAAGTCGTGCAGCTCTTAATGAACAACTCGAAGCAAAAATACGAACTCATTGCCTGAGGGCTTAAAATAATTTGCACGCTCCGGGAATCGAATAAATGACCGCTTCTCCTGAGCTTTTCATTTCTGGGCACGATCTCTCTTTTGTGTCTAAAATGAGGTTTATATTTTATTCCTTTTACAATTTTTTTAATGCTAGTATTGTCTCCCGTGATGTTCGTGTTAACGTTAGATACAAGGGAATGAAGGGAAGTGTACTTTTAATACATAATAATTCTTCTCTGTAAACATACCATATAAAATGAAACTTTTTTCTTATTGCTTGTGGGGTGGGACTAAGTCCCTTGTACTGCGGCCACTTCTGGCCTATTGTACCAGCCCCAGATGATAGGTGAGGGTGATTGTGGAGCATTGGTTGGAATGAAGATTGGCAGGGGAAACCGAAGTACTCGGAGAAAAGCTGCCCAGCGCCGCTTTGTACAGCACAAATCCCACTTGACCAGACCCGGGATCGAACCCGGGGGACAATACTGTATTGTCACGTATAAGGGGCTTGCGTGACTAATAATAGCGGGTTCTGGATTTGATGATTGGATTTATTGGCACTTCTTTACAATTGCAGTCAATTATAGGAGCTCACATATTGAAATCCGTCTTAATGCCGTATGAAGAACCTCTATGAAGAGTATCTCGCTAATCTCGGACTGATCTGTACTCTACTTTGATCCCTCTACTGCTTCTGAACGAATCCGCCGTATAGAAGATATCACGTAGCACAGGGAATTGCCCTCTGTTGTCCTGTTGGTTGTCACGGGAATCTTGTGTTTAGCAGCTCGTTAACTGGTAACGACTCGTTCGCTTCTATTCACTGTAACGTGAAAGTGATTTCCATTTTAATTTTACCTGCTTATCTTTGTCTTCTTCTTGCAATGTTAGTTTATTCTTCTTTCGCGTTTTCACACAACAGCGCTGTGTTCAGTTCTAGCGATATCTGATGTTTTCACGGCTTTGGATATCAATGTTACTGTCTTCTTAGATGTGACCGCGTGTAGTTTGATAGAGGAGTAGGCCTATCAATGTTTCGATGGAACCCACTGCCTTTGTCTCCAGAAATAGTAGCTGCAGGTTCCTGCGAAACTACGAAATACACTGCACCACATTCCAGGAGGCGTCGTCGTCTTAGTGATTTCTATTACGACGTTGTCAGTATTTTATACGACATAACGTCGAATGGTACGTTCGTAGATGAATAGTGCATTAAAAAGGATTTGGAAGGCAGTGGTCGTGGCCTAATTGATGTAGTATGCGAACTTTTGCCTGGAAAGACTGAAGTAAACCTCGAAAATATCAGCCAGAATAACCATTTTCCCATCCGAGGTTTAAATTTAGAACTTCCCGAATATAAATCAGAGGCATTTCCATTTAAACCAGTTTTCTCCTTTTAATCACGCCATAGTAATAAGTGGAATGTGTACAAAATGAGAAGCTTCTCATTATAGATAATTATAAATAATACTATATTTAAGCATCCTTTTGCACTCTATACGATATATGATATAAACTCCGTCCTAAGTTGCAACAATTTATTGTAAGTCTTTCGTCTTGCTTTCTTCTACACTACATGTTTCGGCCGCAGACGGCCATCATCAGGTGTATACTCTCACGTAGCTGTTACTTAGTTTAAAATTTAAAACACACAGGTCTTCCCAATTGTTCCCTTCGTCGTTGCTAACAGAATCTACTTCGCTGATATTTGTCTGATTCGTACATTCGTAGGTAACAAAGATAATGTACGAATCAGACAGATATCAGCGAAGTAGATTCTGTTAGCAACGACGAAGGGAACAATTGGGAAGACCTGTGTGTTTTAAATTTTAAACTAAGTAACAGCTACGTGAGTGTATACACCTGATGATGGGCGTTTGTGGCCGAAACATGTAGTGTAAAAGAAAGCAAGACGAAAGACCAACAATAAATTGTTGCACTTAGGACGGAGTTTATATCATATAACCCATTATAAAAATAATTATCATAAATAATACACCGGGATAGCCCAGTCAGTATAGGGACGGGCTACGGGCAGGAAGGCCAAAGTGTCCAGACCGATTTTCGGGCCCACACAGCCTCCTATCTAGTGGATATCAAGGCTCTTCCTTGGGGGGAGGGGGGAAATGGCCGGGGCGTGAAGCTGACCATTCACATCCTTCTATTTCCGAGGTCAAGAGAGCCACACCTCCACTCCCCCATAGGTCTTCAGGGCGTAGTGCTTAATTAATTAAGCACAGGGACAACTTTATCGTTACCTTCCTTTGTCTTAATATCATGACTTCACCATTTGATCTGTTCCGTTTCGGCATTCAATACTGGACCTTCATTACGCATTTGTTTCATGAAATTGTGTTTAAGAGTATTTAAAATAAACTAACTTTCGGCGGAATATGCCAAACAAGCAGGCAGTGCTCTCTATCGGTAGACGTCAGAATGTGAGGTAGGAAGCGACAAATTTACCCATCCCTGTCGAGTTAAGTTCAAACTTTGTAGAGCCTTTGACGTAACACAGAATAATCGTCAGTATATTGTGAGCAATACGTTTGTGTAAAGAGTGGCACAGATCTCACAAGAAGTGTACAGTACCCTCCCTTTCATCACGCCACTCATATTTATTGCACGTGTGCGACTTGAAAGGCCCTTTCATAACACATCCGACTCGACTGAATACGGCCAGACGTGGCTTAAATACGAATGCACCGATATGTCGCGTATCCCGCCCCCTCTCCAACGAGCAAAGCTTGTGAGAATAAAGTTAGTATGTCCTCAGATGGAACGGAAAGCTTTCGCAATTATAATCTGCTCAGAGATGGCGGTGAAGTTGTCAGCCTTACGCACCGGCTGCACATTACCCCCAGGAAGGTACAGTTCTCTTAGAGGCTGAGTGGACCCCAGAGCCATGCTGCGGCTGGAATGATTAGAACAATTGAGAAATTCAATCACCTCAACGGGAATCGAACCCGCGACCTTCCGGCTTGTAGCATAGTGCCTCAACCAACTACGCTACTGCCACTAGGTAGCTAAGGAATACCGAGGTCACAAGTGGACGAATTTGGATTGTTCTTCTGAAGGTTCACCCACACAGAGCGCTACACTATGTTCGCTACGTACGCTACGTACGCTGTGTACACTCTGCGACTCAGGTAACATAGGGAACATACGGAAGTCTGTGTGGCCAGTCACATTGGCAATAAAGGGAGATATTTTTCTGTTCATATAGCGAACATAGCGTACGTAGCGTGCGTCGCGTACGTAGCGCTCTGTGTGGCCGAACCTTTAACCTTGCATCATATTTAGGCTCCTAAAGTTCATTTTAATATCAAGCCTTCTCGCTGTCGCCACCAGCAGGGCTTGCGGACCTCCAAACTGCGTATCCGGCTTATAGTGAGAGAACAGACTGCTCTCTGCCAGTCAGCAGTGTCGATTTAACTCGTCTTCGTCACACCCAAACATTTTCTGAGGGCTTGTTTCAAAAGGCTGTAACTTACGGTCTTCCTTCAAGTTCATTCGGAATCGCTGCGATTTGCAAAATTTGCTGTGTGATTACAGTTACACCTCTGTTAAACTTCTGCATCATTATCAGCTTCATTTTTATGAACTCTGAGGCTCTCATCTTGTGGCCTGCTTACTGCTTGCTAGGCTTACTATTCGGCCCCTGAAGACTGAGGCAGTAAGTTCCTCCGAAACATACGGAAACATTTTTTTTTCGGACTACACCGTCAAATACCACAAGATAGAGCTCCTGAATACAACTTCTTTATTTTTCAACCACTACTACAACCTCATGGAAATCCAAGACTCAAAAGAAGTTGGCGATCAGATTTAACGAACTGAGGAAAACATCACTGGTTGTTTATTCCGCACACGCCAGAAGAGTGTACAATAAATAGTTACTAACTTGTAAGATTTGAGGCTTTCACGGCGGTTCTCACGGTCTCTTCGCTTGCAGATTTCTTATATTTTTTCTTCTACCCTGAAGATGGAGGCGATACGTTCCTCCGAAACGTCGGTTAACACCACATATACACGGTGCCAAATCCCAGAAGACTGCTTTCTTCAGTTACTAACTTGTACACCAGTCAGCACGTTGACTTACAGATTGTACAGTCTGATTGTCAGTAAAGGAGAGAGAGAGAAACTTCTGTGTGTTACTGTTCCCGGGATTGCAGTTTTCATTGAGCAGAATCTTAAAGAAGCTAATAGTTGCACAGCTGGTCAAGAAATTTGCTGCTTTTTGTAGAATCTGATGACTGATAACATTGTTTACAAGAGCGGGCCATGCGCCATGGACTAGACCAATGGTTCCAAAATTTTCCGGTTCACCGCCCCCTTCGTTCCAGGAAGTTATCCCCAGTGCCCCCTGCCCTACCATATAAAATGCATTCTTCAGAACAGCGGTTTGCACACCCTACTAAGGAAGATAATAACATTAAAATAAGATACGGAATTTAGTAACTATTTCACTCTTAGTATATTCTCAATGCGATGGATGTGCTTGATGACGTGATACCAGTTTCGCACTTTCTAGTCCTAAGTCACCTCAGTCTTAAAATTAGGGAACAACACGCCCGGAGGAGCCCACCTCCAGCGGCCCTCTTCCGTCCCCGCGGGTGGTACAGCCTACATTGAGAACCAGTGGACTAGATGAATGCAGTCCGCACCCTCTCATCATATTTCTTGAAGTCCCATTCTAACATTATCAGCGCATGTATGCATACGTGTACGAAGTCCCAGCTACGTCCGCGCCATAGCTCAAGCGGTTAGTCACTGGCTTCACATCGCGGAGGCCCGGGTTCGATCCCGGGTCTGGCCAAGTGGGATTTGTGGTGGACAAAGTGGCGCTGGGGCAGGTTTTCTCCGAGTACTTCGGTTTCCCCTGCCAATATTCATTCCACCAATTGCTCCACAATCACCCTCACGTATCATCTGTGGGTGGTACAGTAGGCCAGAAGTGGCCGCACTCCAAGGGAGTTAGTCCCACCCCACTGGCAATAAAAAAAAGTCCCAGCTACTTCAAATTTAAAATGTTTTAAATAACCACTCTGACACGAAACCTCCAGTTTGGCTCGATACCCATCCCGAAATTTCATGAACTTAAGGAGGTGTCCATGACTATGCAAGGTGACCTACATTTTGGCTTTATTGGAGAAATTGGCAATCTTGGTACGCTTCCGTGGAACCTGAGTGTTGTGACAACGCATGGAAATGTTCTCAATATCGACATTCGATACAATCGATTATCGACTCGTCGTTAATGCTGGATGAGACTTATTTCCTTTTATGGAGTCGTAAATATCCCCTCTTTCCGTAGGAGGGGTTGAGGGGCGGATTGATTATGTTACGGTTACAGAACGACCAGAGGAACAAAAGACTGGGATTTTGTGGAACGAGGTTCAACAATTAAGTGACGTAATTGAGTGAATCCCGAGTGATACTGTCTTTGACCCTGTTATAAATTTGTATTTAGTTAACCGACTTTCACTGAATTTGATGCATGTGCAATGCCATTGGAGGACCTCCCACTTTCATACGTCTAATTCCTTGGGTGCTTAGAACGTATAATAAAACTGATTTAATGTAGATCCCTGCAAAATCTGAAAAATACTGTCATGTATATTAGTGAGTATAGACGGGGTTTGGATTAGTGAATAGATTTATTAACACCTTATAAAATCAATTCGTACTTAACAAGGAATACAGAACTATCGCTGATTTACATAATTTATAATTCACCGTTACACATGCACTAGGATTCCCAGTCATCACTAGTCGTATCTTGGCAACGGAATTAAAACAGTCTCACTGTGAGTAAATCTTCTAATCACACACCAAGTCTTCATAGGCCGTTTTCTAATTCTTCTTCAGCTACTAACTTCCCATGGCTATCTCCTTCCGACAACTGAAATGAAGTCCAATTCCCGTATGCTCTTTTATACTCGCAGCACGGACCACGCAACACAGAAAATATATGTCACGTGTCTATTAGCCCGCTGCCCAGCACTCGGCATGGCACAGACCATATACACGTAGAAAACACCTCTTACATTGTTCTTTAACCACTCGGCACGGACCACAGAAGAATGGCTGTAGACTGCTCGGGGAGCTTCTTAACCAAGTTTTTAGATTAGTGGGTGGGACATTTAGCATGCATGAAGGAATAAGAATTGCATTTATCATTTTTGTTTGGACCTCAAGGGGGAAGATATCACTTGAATCACCTGGGATGTGGAGTTGTGGGCTAGGCTGAGGACAAGTGACAGGATTTTGTGAACACAGTGATGAATCTTTGGGTCCAAACGGGATGAATACAATCACAAATTGGATGAATATCAACGACGCAGTTAATTTGTTGCACTAAGAAAATGCCTGTTGTAAAGGATTCTGAGTGTTTATTGTGGCCGTCATGAGCCAGTTCACTCCACTAATTCTCACTACTTTCCTGAGACCTGCAGTAATATTTCCATCTTAATAGCGCGTCGCTTTTTTCTATGGCTCTAAAGTCATTTTGTTGGACTTTAGCCGCTTTTTTCAGTTTTTTAATCCTATACACAGTCGGTATGACCCCTTGGACAGGGGATCAGCCCGTCGCAATACCTCTACGTATACACAGAACAACAGAAACATAGAATAAACGCGTACAGACATCCATGCCTCAAGTGGGATTGGAACCCACGATCCCAGTGTTCGAGCGGGCGAAGACGGTTAGTGCTTGAGACCGCTCGACCACTGTGATTTTCAATTAGTGCGTTGCTACGAATACTAGCTACATACAAAATTCTGGTGCAAGATTACAGCTAGTGCATGGAACGAACATAGGTACTGTCTCCAGCTGTTGTACACCGATGCATGTAATACCATCATAGTGTTCAAGCTGAAGATATTTCATTTATATGGGCGACAGGCCATCAGCCGGGAGACGTAGTCAACAGGTGGCAAAATCAGCTGCTTCGGTTCATCCGCCCACATGCGGTAGTTGCGTGAACGTTTCCCACACAAGACAAGTACAGTCTCTCACAGATATGATACTCACGTTTACGGGGTCTAGAATCCCTACAAAGGAGTAGCATTCAATATCAATTTTTCGGCAGCGCCAGAACTGCTCATGTGAAGGCAAATACAGTGCGGTTATAGTTTTAAAGTACTTGAATAAACTGAATATGTCACATTAGAAAATATTACGATAGTCTGGAATGTAAATCCGTGTAGTTCGGCACAAGCCCACAGACGTTTCGGAGAAATTTACTGCATCAGTCTTCAGGGTTAAAGAGTAATCCAAGCATTAAGCAAACGTTACAACAAGAATATTCACTTCTTCTGGCTTGTTTTGATCTTCATCCATCGTCTGGTATGTAAAAGAAAAAAGACCACGACCTTTCGGAGACTGGATCTGTCTCCGTCTTCAGGTGGATAGGGAAGGATAAACGTACTCAATTGAGCCCGTTAGAAAGAGCTAGTCTCAATCACTGGACTGATCCAAAACAAGCCAAAAGAAGTACAGTATACACCATCGTCAGAATCCTTTCAAGTCTCTAATAATATCCACAGCCACTGCTGTAAGATCCTCAGATCCAAAACACAATGGTGAACATTTGTATTTTAAATATGAAAAACTTAAGATGGCAGGGTGTGGGCTGGATTTATTTGGCTGGAAATAGAGAATAGTGGTGGACTCATGAGAACGCAGTAATTAGCCTTCGGGTTTCATAAATTGCAGGGTAATTGTTGTCTAAGCGACTACTACGTTCTCATGAAACATACACTATTGATTTAGTTACTTTTATATCATAAAAGTTTTCTTTATGTACAGTGTTGTTTTGTAAAAGATATCTTCAAATACTTAAGTGGATTTACGTTTACGAAACGAGATATTGTGCATACCGTTGCCCCTATTATGACGGGCTGAGCGGTAGGGCAATGAGCTGTTGTTAAGGAAATGCTGAGATGCAATCTAAACGTCTTGCGAATCTTAGGGTTTTTTGTGTGTAAGAAAACCTCCACATAATATAAGTATATTGAGCACAATATTCTGTGCGTTGAGCCGGTTCACATACTTCACAATAGAAGAAGCAGCGCTTCTTTCCGGCAGTAAAACACATCTTTAAAAAACTGTGCCGGCATGCCGAGTTGTGACCTCTATCTATCTATGGCTCCACGCTGACCTCTGAGCAAAAGTAGGCAAAATGTTTCCCGCCCAAGTAGTTTCCAATGCCTCCGGTAGATGGGGAAGTTATCGAGTACCACTGCCAGTAGAGGGCCGACCTGGCTGGCAGAAAGGGGAGATAGCGGGCACCAGTATCGGTAAGGTATGGCGACAATAGAAATTAAAGGGGGATGTACAATAGACTATTAGTCGCGGTGCATGGGGAAACCCACCCCCTCTATACTGAATATACTGAATGGCTCCACACTCCTTTGTTGCACCTCTCCCGCTTTTTCAGTTTCTTAATCCTATACATATTCAGTAAGACTCCCTGGGTGGGCGATCAGCCCGTCGCAAGGCCTCTGCCCGCACAAGGACAGCTCAAACACAGAATAAACGCACGTAGACACCCATACCTTGAGTGGGATTCGAACCCACGATCTCAGTGGTTGAGCGAGTGAAGACGGTTTATGCCTCAGACCGCGCATCCACTGTGATCGGCATCTCAGAGAACATTTGTGTTTCTCTCTCTGTGTTACAGAACATAACGAGGAAGAAATACGTATATACTACGGCTGTTTCCTATTCCTTAGCCCTCTGGCCCTGTTACAGTTCATTCTATCATGTGTTTTAGTGACTTGTGGACGGGGTTTGGAATGGCGAATCTATTTACTGGATACTGGCAAGTCGTAAGTACAAGTAATTATAACACTGAGGATTACTGTAACTGTAACACACAAAATGAATTCTTCAGCGTCTGGTTACTAGTCCTTCCTCAGTTTTCAGTTGTCTCTCTCTCTCTCTCTCTCGAAATATTTGCCTGGTTGACTGACTCTCGGACTAAGCTAACTTCATGCTGACCGAACACAGTGTTCGGTACAGTGAATGTGTTGTAGCGGATACACTTGTAATACCACGGCAACCAAACCCGCTGCCCAGCAACGAACGTGTATTCTCGTAAAGCTCGAGAACGTTTTTAGCCAACCGTTGTCTAGTAGTGGACGTCTCTGCTGACTTCACTAGTCCGGTTTTCAGGCGTCGTCTCACATTAATTAATTTCTGAAGAGGTTTATTGTACCAAACGTTTCTAGTAAATAAAAGGTGTACAGGCCGTGGAGGCCCATAAGGTCGTGAGACGTCGAGGCTCCCATATTTTCTCTAGACAATCGGCTCACAGAAGGCGGTGAGGTTGTCAGCCTTACGCGCCGGCCGCCCTTTACCTCCAAATAGATTTCTGGTACTCATTTTTGTTGGGGGATAAGTCGACGCCAGGGCCATAGTGCGGCTGGAAGGATTCCTTTAACTCGGACCATCCAAACGCCATTTACCTATGCAGGACAACAGAGTCACAGACGAAATGGGAACATACTAGGTACAGCCATTCCACGAAGGGGGACTCGCAAATATCGCTTAATTACTGAAGTGGTGTAAGGCCAATAACATCGCGCACTGCGGTGTTACAGAAGGTGTTGCTACTACCATCATCATCATCATCATCATCATCGTCAATATCATTTCCCTTTTAGCAACATTAACAGGGTGTTGAGGAGAATATTTGGACCGAAGAGAGATGAAGTGACAGGAGGTTAGAGAAAACTGCATAATGAGGAGCTTCATAACTTGTACTCTTCTCCAAGTGTAATTAGAATGATCAAGTCAAGGAGGATGGGGTGGGCAGGGCATGTAGCACGAATGGAGGAGACGAGGAATGGATATAGGATATTAGTGGGAAAGCCAGAAGGAAAGAGACCACTGGGAAGATCAAGGCGTAGGTTAGTGAACAATATTAAAATGGATCTTAGAGAGACAAGATGGAATGGTATGGATCGGATTGATCTGGCTCAGGACAGGGGCCAGTGGAGGGCTCTTGTGAACACGGTAATGAACCTTTTGGTTCCATAAAATGCTGGGAAATTCTTGAGTAGCTGCTGAATTGGCGGCTCCTCCAGAAGGGCTCAGCTCCATGAGTAAGTAAGTAAGTATCAGCAACATCTTTATATATATATGGAATCCCGTGATAGCGAATTAAATTAATTTTCTGGAAAGCAAATTCTCCTTGAATAAATATATTAACTTGTGGCCCTAAGTGTAATACTTTTAAAATAAACTTCTCTTATGCTACTTATGTGCCTTTTGCCGTAGTATCAAATAGCAATAGACACAAGGACATAAGTAACATATAAAGCGAAAACAAAATTCACCCTTACATATAACAGACTTAAGGTTTACTCTTCACTTTTATTTAAATACTATTTACGCCTATATGGTTTTAGCTTTTGATATTTTCCTCCCTCGTTCTGTCTGCACTTCTCATGTAAATATTTGCTCAGAGCTGACTACGGTTTGTTTTATGTATAAGGAAGGGGCTAAACAAAAGAAATAGAAAATGGAAAAGATATCTTTCCTCCTTTGAAACTAAAATTCCTTCATACATATATTTCTCGTGTCGCGTTTATTCATAGCGCCAAAGTTTGCAGAGACTGTTTCTGTATCATTTCATTGTTTCGCAACGGATTAGAACACACGAACTCTTCCTGTGTATGAACTGCAAAGAAAAACAAGAATTTTCAAATTACTCCGAGAAAATATACCAATAATAACATCTGAGTTTACTAAAGCTACCTAAAAGAAGGCTTCAAGAAATAAGTTGATTACATCGCCTGTGTTGTGATTGAGTGCCCGGGGACCGCAGGTGGAAGACAAAAACAAAACAAACTCCGGGGTTTCAGTCCGCAAGCGAATTTGTGTTTGTTAAATTTGACATCCATTTATAAACAGTGGAGTGTACTGTGTAATTAATATAATCCTGTCAGAGTCATAAGGGCTGAAAAGGTGCTATAGTCCTTGTGCTTCTAAGGCACTGAACTAATGGTGTAGTATGTAAAGTATAACATTTTTTGTTTAGTTGTTTACTGCTTTATCTAGATTTATTGTTTCTGTTGTTTTCACTCTGAAAGATATAATTTCAAAGTTTTATGCCTGCAGTATCAATTTGTGGGAAATTTGGGAGAAGATAACATTATCTACCAAAAGTTTTATTTCTGTCGTGTTTTTAGTTTCGGTTTGAACTATTTTTTTAAGATATTGACAGATCGGGGTAACCGCCCTACTAGAGCAGACTGTGAACTCATTAATCAGTCGGCCAGCTTCAAACAAAAGGGGACCGAACAGAATATAGAAGCAACTATCAGCGGGAGGGTACAGATATAAACATTTCTTTGTTTGCAACAAAATAACGACAATGCGGATGTTATTTGACGTGATGTCTCTAAGAGACTCGAGCCCATGGACCCCGGGCTCACGCTCAGTTGCATGATGTTACTTAGGGATGAAGGAAATGAAATTGCATATTGATTTAATAGAAACGGGCAGAAATTTGTTCCCTAATAAAGAACCAAAAACATTTGTCTGAAAACCAGTGTGCGTTTTTGACACAAATGTTGTCTCTGTTCGGAATGGAAAGCAAATTGTGTGGAGGCTGAAGTCGTTTGGAAGTTCTGGCGAATCTCCATTTAGCCTTAATAGAGAACTGTGCATATGACTGACGTGTGTGACGTCAGCTTCAGGTTCGGGTATATCTTACTCGCGTGTTCTCTGCCCGTTTATGGTTCTCGTGTGTTTTCAGGGTTCACGATGGATGAATATTAGAAAATTTTCAGTACATAGGTCTAGTGGTTAGAGTTCCTGGCTACAGATCCAGAGGTCCCGTGTTCGATTTCCGGCGCTACCAGATTTTCTGAGAAGTAGTGGGTCTGGAACGGGATTCACTCAGCCTCGTGAGGATAACTGAGGAGCTATTTCAAGGAAGTAGCGGCTCCGGTCTAGAAACCCGTAATTAACGGCCATGGGGATCCGTTGCGCTGACCACGCGACATCCTCTATCCACTAAAGTTGGCACTAACTTCCCCGACAAGCGGCGGTCGCTGGGTTGGTATAGTTCGCTTGCGGACCCAAGCCACGGAGTTTGTTTGTGATATGTAAGACTAAATTGTTTTCTCTGACTATAAAATCCGGTATTTTTGCCTCAGGAATTAAGCTGGATTTTGTTTTGCAGTAGTGGATAAGATTACTCCGTAAGTATGGCGACGGTCTATTGATTGGAAGGTCGGGGTTAGATTCCCGGCAGTGTAATCTGATTTTCTCTACTCCACAGCATCCAGACCGACTCTGAGGCCCACCCAGCCTCCTAATCATTGGTACTTTCCCCGGGGCTAGAAGCTGACTTCTCAATTCCGTCTAATAAGAAGTTCAAGAAAGGCGAAACTCTGTCTCCATTCCCCAGCACGTCTTTATAGCTTTGTGATTATTTAATTAAGCATAACGACAGCTTTACCTCTACCTTAGTGAAATAATACTGAGAAATTTTAGCTTTACATCTACGTCGAATTCTCCCATCCCGTGGTTAGAAGCATCTATGTCCATTAGGGTAAAGGAAATCGAAACTTGAGGCTGACTGGTCCACCCTCCACTTATGAACTACCGCCTCCATGTGACTGTTAGACCGAAGTGATGACGTACGGGAGAATTTTTACCTTACCTTTCATTTATATGTGCAAGGGCACTGGAGTAGTGTCTGTATACAGCACAGACATGCGTGCCGCCGTCTGAAGTGGGATACTCCGTGAGAGTGACCGCTTGTAACCTCACGAGCGAGATAGTCTGTGAGAACAGAAGCCGGACGAAGCGTATTCAGTATTGTGTTCAGTGGTCAGCTCTGATGGGAGGTACACGGTAGCGTAGTTGGTGCTACAAGCCGGAAGGCCACGGGATCGAATCCCGTTCAGGTGAATTTTTTCAATTGACCTAATCCTTCCAGCCGCATCATGGCCCTGGGGTCGATTCAGCTTTTAACAGAAATGAGTACCAGGAATATTCTTGGGGCCTAAAGAGCGGCCGGCGCGTAAAGCTGACAACCTCACCGCCATCTGTGAGCCGATTGTCTAGAAATTGTGGGAGCCTCAACGTCTCACAACCTTATGGGCCTCCACGGCCTGTTACAGGGATACCTTTACTTTGCTGTGAGCTTTGGTATTATTGATGTTGAACCTTCGGGTTCCATTCCACCACCAGAGAGTTAGTTATTTGGTTAGTTGGCTGATGGATTGCTTGGTTGATGAGTTGTAATTCATTTGTCTCAGTCACAGCCGTAACGCGTTTCCTGTGTTTCAGAGAACGCCATGGGCTAAATCGTCACTGTTACACAATCATTAGCATTTCCACACTAGAAGCGAAATGTGACGCTTTCTCAAAGCATCCGATTTCCTAAGAAATGAATACAATCCGTTCTTTTGAATATGCAGAGTGGAAGGCATTAACCCCAGGGCGTCGCCATCTCGTCGCGGTTTCTGAGGAATTTTTTTCTCATTTTACGCTTGACGCACTCTGCTGAAAGCCAAGTATCTCATAATCCTTTGTTGCTGTGGCAAGCAACCAACTTGTCACATCATCAGATTGCGCCACAGTTTATCAGAATGTTAATATATTTTTAGACCCAGAGCTTTTCAGCGCTGCATTCTTAACTAACTCTTAGAGTACAGACCCTTCCTTGGAGATTTCATACTTAAATGCTGTAGGTTTAGAAGGAAAGAGACCACTGGGAAGACCAAGGCTTAGTTGGGTGGACAGTATTAAAATGGATCTTAGAGGGATAAGATGGGATGGTATGGATTGGATTGTTCAGGCAGGCTCAGGATAGGGGCCAGCGAACACGATAATGAACCTTCGGGTTCCATGAAATTCTGGGAAATTCTTGAGTGGCTGCAGAATTGGCGGCTTCTCAAGAAGGGCTCAGCTCCATGAGTAAGTAAGTAAGTAAGATGCTGTAGGTATTCCGTGTGTTTATGGAACCTTAAGGTTCATCACAACGTACGTATCCCGAATCAGTTCAGTTCATTTCATTTCAGATCTTCACAACCTACTTATCTAAGATCCGTTTTAATCTTATCCTCCCGTCTACACTTATGCATCCCAGATGGTCTGTTTTCATCAGTTTTTCCTACCAAACCGTTATTACTTATACACTCATTTTACCTTATGCGCGCTGCATGTCCTGTCCATCTGAACTTCCTTGAGTCAATATCCCATTATTAAGAACTGCATTACTTTCTTATTTTTTTTTTAATTGGCATAGTGGGGAGTGGAGTCCGACTGGGTCCACTCGGTACGGCGGCCACTGATTTGCCTATTGTGGTCTACATCGGGTGTTTATAATGATGGTGAATTTGGTGGAATGAAGTTTGGCAGGGGAAACCGAAGTACTCGGAGAAAACCCGCCCCAGTGCCACTCTGTTAACCACAAATCCCACTTGACAAGAACCTGACTTACTTACTTACTTGCTGCTTTGCCGTACGCTGACCACGCGACACCCTCTATCCGCTAAAGTTGGCACTTCCTTTATGTCGATACTTTAATAAAATGACTGAACAATATTTTCTTAACTTCTTCCATTGTTATCAAAGTAACAAATTAAATTACGTTTTGAAGACGGATGAGATTTTCCAACGCTCGTAATTTGCGTACAATAGCACGGTTTTGACTCTGGTGAGAGAGAAGTTGAGCATAAACTCATGAGTAATTATCTTGTCATGAAGAACATCCTTCCGTCTTTCATTAGTTTTCCGCTACTTGTGTGATTTCTCTCGCCTTTGAAGTAGACCCACGGGTCACATTTCTATGAGCAAATAATGATCTCATGTTTTCCTGCGTTCTGCTTTCTGCTATCAGCTTTCCTTCACAATCGAATGTTCTGCAAGGTGTGTAAACGTCAACTGAATTAGCGCTTGTTCTGAGAAAACCGTGAAGATGCGCTATTGCCATTACATTTAGCTCGGTCTTTTCAAGCGACAAAAGAGTCTGCTTTCGTAGTAAGTTGAAAAGGGTAGGATGTTATTCCAAACACAATTTCCACCACTCTAAGCGTTGTGCGTAAGCGACAGCCCTTTCATTGATCCCTTAGGATGCGTCCCTGAAATAAACTATCGTTACATTTTGAGCCCAATAGAATGCTGCATCAGCACTAGAGAAATATGGTATCTCTTTGGTCTGTTTCTTTCTTTTCACGCTGCCTGTGGCGTAAAACTTAAGCAGTTTTCCTCCATTTTCAAGATCACTTCGTAATTCTTAAAGACGCCTGCATATGAAAACCTTCCTTGGCCGCCTATATCCCCAGATATAGAACGTCGTTTCGCTTCCGTGTAAGCGGAAGGAACTGCCCTGAAGCTTGACTTGTAACTATAATATTAGTTCCCGGTATGTAAAATTGCGTGCAAGACAACGCGCTAAACAACTTGGAAAATTCCATTATTTGTTTCATATTGACCGCAGACTGGTAACCATACAAGTATTACTGGTATTGAGTGTATCTGTAAAAATATGTAGAACTGTTATTGAACTTTAAAAGTTCTCACGTAAAGGAATAGAGAACTATTAGTTTTATTTTTGTTAAAAATAAAGAAACTAATAAGACAAATTTTGTCCTTCTTCGAAATTTCGACAAAAATCAAGTTCAGGATCAAAATATTTATTGTTTGGTGCCCCGTAACATGTATCTGTTGTTATATTCTTTCAGTTTAACTTACTTGCCAACATTTTAAAAATTCGAAAATAGATTCCCCCCAGTTTTCTGTAATTCCGCAAAAAGCGTTTCACTTCGCAGCTCACAAGAATCGATCACGTTAACGGGTCGAAAAGAATTTATCGACGAATTTAAAAACTCCTCATAAATACGAGTCTCAGATACAAGTTTTATCGTCACCACCACCATCAGCTTCACCATTATTTTTATTCGCACCGATAGATACGAACCAGTCAGAGACAAAGCACTTTCATTTCAACCTGTTCCAGAAAGTCGATGCTCCTCAGATGTGCTTCACCGCGAAAGAAAACAGAAGATGCAAGAAGCGGACTGAACAATCAGAATGCCAGGCAAGTGCGGTGTTATTCAGCACGAACCAGAACATGCTACACGCGATATTATTGTTGTTATTATTAGTGCTGATCAGTGCCATTATCAGAATTACCACCCTTATTAATATAAGTACCACGCGCTACCACAAGAGTCACCAAGAATTTACCGGACCGATCAAGTCCCGTTTCCCTCTGTGTACTCCATGACCTCTGCTCCCCCCCCCCCCCGGGCTCACCTTTGCTTTCACCAAACCCATGCTACAATCCAATCCCATACTCTTACTCCGTAAGAGCCGGGATAGCTCAGTCGGTACTGCGACTGGCTACGGGCTGGACGACAGAGGGATCTTAGTTCGAGTCCCGGTAGGTTCAAGAATGTTCTCTTCTCTACGTCGTCCAGACCGGCTCTGGAGCACACCCAGCCCCCTATCCAATGGGTACCGGGGATTTTTCCCTGGGGTAAAGAGGCCGTGGCGTGAAGCTGACCGCTCACATACAGCTAGTACCGAGGTCAAGAAAATATGGATCCACTTCTCCATACGCCTTCATGGCGTAGTGATTAATTAGTTAAACACAGGGACAACTTTACCTTTTACTTTCGCTCCGTCCCCTGCTAAGTAGGCGTCCTGCACTAACTCCTCGTCATGTGTTGATGAAGACGAAAGTGTCGATTTCTCTCAATTCATATAAAACTAATTTCGCAGAATAAAGAAGGCTTCGAATTGTTAATTACTTTCGTCTTTAGAAAATATATTTTTGCTTTATTCTGTAAATATATAAGAATTGTTCCAAACTGTACGTCTTCTTTCGATGTCTCTGCGGTAGCTTGACAGACTAAAGGAGTAATATGGCTGATCTCTTTAAGGATGACGTATTCTGACGTGTTAATTTGATCGTACCCTTTTTCTTCGAATGTTCGCTGTGCTGATACATTTGGACTCTGAACTTCGTAATGTAACACGTAGCATGTAATGTAACGTAATGTAATGTAATGCAAAGTTATATTGTTACGTTACGGAAAAATATGCAAATGTGGACAGGAGCCTCGAATTTCTTCAGGTTTTCTATACCGCGACAGGAGATGGTGCAAGTTTCTTCCTCTCCGAAACCCACTACAGTGGAGAACGTATTTCTTTTCACGCTGCTTACAATCTTTCAGTGAATAAGAAGTTTCCATAAACAACTTGGCATAAATGAAGGAGGCAAAATAAAGTTACGTTACGTCATGAAGGCAACCGGTAGGCGCAGGAGTTAATATCCATGCATTGTACACCTCCGCGCTCCTTACTGTGGGCATTGTATTTCACCCTTCTCCCGGGGGAAATCTCTCCGTAACTATCATATACACTGTGTGGTTTCGAGAGTCGCGAAGCTATTTGAACGTGACGATGAAGGCAACAGGACAGAAAGGTTGTTACAGTTGCAAGCAAACGTAACTTCCAACTACGATCTTTGTTGTTCTCATATATCTTTGTTCTGGACGTCTGTTTATTGATTACACAGATCTGTTGTAGCAGAGCTAATCATATTACAAATATCACATTTCACAGAGAGAGGACTTATATTCTTTGTGCTCTAATCTCGAGCAGGTTCGTGTAGCGGTAACTCTCCAAACTTGTGTTCAGGAAGTGTCTGTTGAACCTCGACCTGAACACAGCATGTACTGACTGAGAATATCGTGAAGAAGAACTAATCGGCTACTCTCCTTTGATACTGCACGGACCCCACAGGAAACGAAATAGTTATGGCGGGACATACAGAAACAGACGACCTGTTGCCTAGCAACGATAAGAATGGACACGAAAACACGTACACCAACGCGATCTCCTACTTACTTACTTACTCATGGAGCTGCCAATTCTGCAGCTACTCAAGAGTTTCCCAGCATTTTATGGAACCCGAAGGTTCATTACCATGTTCACAAGAGCCCTCCACCGGTCCCTATCCTGAGCCAGCTCAATCCAATCCATACTATCCCATCCTATCTCTCTAAGATCCATTTTAATATTGTCCACCCACCTAGTCATGGTCTTCCCAGTGGTCTCTTTCCTTCTGGCTTTCCCACCAATATCCTATATGCATTCCTCGTCTCCCCTAATCGTGCTACATGACCTGCCCACCCCACCCTCCTTGACTTGATCATTCTAATTATACTTGGAGAAGGGTGCAAGTTATGAAGCTCCTCATTATGCAGTTTTCTCCAACCTCCTGTCACTCCATCTCTCTTCGGTTCAAATATTCTCCTCAACAGCCTGTTCTCAAACACCCTCAGTTTATGTTCCCCCCTTAATGTCAGAGACCAAGTTTCACACCCATACAGAACCACCGGCAAAATTATAACGGTAACTATTTTTTTTCCTAAATAGAATTGATCGATTATTGTTTGTAATAGAGCCAAAGTGTGTTTTCTGTGCTGCGGGATCCGAGCTCTTAAACGTTATTTAGCTGAACTTCAGGCATCAGAAGGATAATTCGCCCTCGAATAGCGGGGTCGCGGCTTTGAACGGTATTCTGGCCAGAGCGTGTATCCACGTAGCTAGGGGCTGTCTAACGGACCCATCCAATAAGTCTTCCTGATTGTCACATAAAATGAAACAAAAATGTCGCTATCCTCAAGTGCGAACACGAAGAAGGTAAGCTCCTGGTCAGGATTCCCTGAAGACAGTGATTCATTACGACACGATGAACTGAGCACGGTCTGCTGTCAGATATAAGAGGTAAACAGTTGCCCTACGCTCCCCACAGGCGAGTGTTTCATTGTACTGACAGATCGTTGTTCGCATATATTGCCAATTGTTATGGCAGTGATCGGTATCGAACCTTGGTACTTTGGATACGAACCTAGAGCGCTATATATTACACTATCTGCATTATCCAAATACGTTCAGACCTCATTATGAGTTAGTTTCTTCTCCCAGTGGTCGGATTTTGGCGGTGGCATGACACAGGTTAATTGTGGTATGGTTGAAGGGAAACAAACAATGCGTACGGAATTTTTGTTATAAAATATCATGGAAAGAGGGCACCTGGGAAATTTATTTTTAGTTTCCTCTTTATGTTTTATTTAATGACGCTGTATAATGTCGAATTGTAGCATGATAAATAATAAATTGTATAGGACGCAGGTTGAAGCGATCGTGGCCTATTTAGGGGCCATCATTCTACTCCTAACATAATTCACATGTGCACAGACAGGTGGTTATACACATATATATGGGTGTGTGTGCATACATGCGTACATACTTACACATGTCGTTATGCTACAAGAGAATGCCTGAGTAATACCTTGAAATACATCACGACCGCTTCCATCCACATCCCTTCCAATTCATCAGTCATTAATCATCTTACCACTTCATGCCATTTATTCTGAGTTATTGAAATAGCCGTTAAATTAACCAATATAATAATAACATATACACACACTTGTACGTACATAAACACGTTTTCTATGTATACCTACATGTACACACCTATACATAGTATATACACACGTCTGTTAGCTCAGGTGGTTACAGCGCCGACATACATATATGAAGGTTCTGCCCCCGTGTCATGTGATCACATACGCCACAGGCAATTTGGTGTTTTGAGACATCCAGTTTGACTCTTTCTGACTATACCCTATCATGTATAACAGTTCTAATGATATGTTAATGCAGAATAGTCCGCATGTTAACTAGCTCAGACTGTGGTTAGATCTAACGCAAACATTTTGAAATTAAATATGGATACAGTCAGTTTGACCAAACCGTCGAAAATGTCTCCCCAAAACATCCCGGTACTGTAACGCGATATTAAGAGTTAAATTACGTACACTTGTGGATCCCATAATCCCTTTACGGGGCCCTCTCCTGAACCAGTTCAATATATTTTTATTTCCCGGAGCTCCCCCTGTCTGGGCCTCTTTGCCAGGCGGAGAGGTACTTGGTTTCGGGGACGTACTGCGCGGCTCGTCAGCTGAGTTGAGCTTCCAGAAGCCATGATTACGTCAGCACGTTACAACACCCAACAGGACAAGCACCACGTCCAGACGTCAGCTTTTCTATACAAGGAGTTTGTGCAAGAGTGACTTGAATACCGTGAAGCCATTAAGGCGCTTCCCGATTTCGCATGCCTTATTGATTTTATGTAGGCAACCGTGTAACACAGCTGAGTCTGTGACTTGGTTGTAGCAGCTGTCACAAGCAAGCTACAACTGGAACACCTGACGCACTAGCGGATTGGGGTGGAGACGCTGCATAGGCAGACCCTCAGCTTCACTCGACTCAACTCGACTCGACTCGATGACTGCAGTGTAGTAGGGGTTTGCAGGAATTCTATGAAAATCGACTGGACCTGTCTTTGCAATGTCTTACGGAGTCAGACGCTATTGGATTCGATTCGGTTGGTGTTCTCGCAGCCGCTCGGTTTATATTATTCACAGTTTATTTCTTTTCGCTATAATTTTGTCCCCGAAGCGTCTCTGGAGTCCGTCTGGGTTCAACTTTTGCAGCTGGCACAAGTGTTAAGACTGCCGGATGGAGAAGCTGAAAATTTATGTCCAGGTCAAGGTACCGCGGAGAGCCTTAACTTGAGATACCCTACCAAAAGTCGCAGTCGAGTTGGTAGCACTGCTCTGTGTATTTCGGATATCCTGTCTTGAAATGATTCAGAAAGTGGCTATTCAAACTAAGGCTTTTCGCTGTGTTCCTGTGTCCCTCCAGAAAAATCCCTGGTTGACTCCTAAAGTTAGGCAACAATGGCTTCTTTCCGTATCCTATCCAATGCATTATTCAATAAATATCCTATGATTTGACGCGAGATAATGTCAGCTGCTGGAAGAATTTTGTAATCAACCACAATGAAATATGATAAACATAGGCCTGCCTACGTCCCAATGCCCAGCGATGAGCCGTTCTTAACTATAGTTCCAAATTAGTACATGGTTTGACCCTAGTGAGTTGTTACGTGTTTTGCAAAGGGGCAACTGTGCCCTTGTGCAAGTTAGATCAGCGATAACGCAGTCAAAACCTACTGTCCTGGCTGATGGTCTTATTACTTGTCTCATATCCTCCAGTGTGTGCCTTAAGGTGTGCCGCACACCAACTGCGTCAAGACAAGCATCAAGACGTGAGACAAAAGACGCAGTCTTGCTTCATCCGTGATTCGTTGGCATGAAGCTGACGTCAGGATCATGACTCAGACCGGTGTGCGGCGGTTTTCATAATCTCATTCGTTTCAAATGTGCTCCTTTCTTTGCGCCATGTCGCAGACATCGTGTCTTGACTGTTACATAGGCCACAAAAACTTCTTCCCATGCTCCTTCCGGTTCATAATAATCTTACGCCATATTTCGACGCTTCATAACCTCAATAATTGATTTAGCGCCAAAATGTGACCGAACGAAGCGGGAGAGCGCCCTGGAGCCTAGAGACGTGCTTGAAGCTTAGAGTCGGTTTGTACCCAGCGTCGTTATATGCCATATTTTTTTTTCAGTTCAGTTATTCTAACATGGCTGCCATGATACTTGCAGAGAGACGAGCAGACGTGATATTCCAGGTCACTTAAACATCCGTACTGAAACCTCAAAGTAATAAATGATTTACTGAAATTTAATGTTTTAATATTCATAAAGACATACCGGTTTCTCCTATTGGTTCAAATTCCAACGTGTGTTTAACAGAATCTTAGCTTAATGGCACGCATTCATGTTTATACTTTTTGTTATTTGAATCTCCATAAAGACTGACGTACAGTATAAACTCCATGTCAGCTGATACGTGTCGTCACTGCGGTAGTCGAACACGCCTTCTGTTGATTGTGAAGCAGATAATCGTTACGTCACCATTTTTGTCGGATGAGGCATTGTCCAGTTTGCTTTTGTGTTTCCGATAAAACCGCTGTCAATTAAACGACGCCCAGTTATATTTCTGCGATTTCTAATCGTTGATATCTGCGTCCTTGACGTTTATAGTGCCGAAATACGAAGTAATCGTACGGTTCGACACCGCTTGTACGTAAGGTAGCTCAGTATATCACACCATATCCTGTTCCTGTCTGACCTACTTTGTATTCAAACTTCCCTCTCCATTTCCATTGCATATTCTTCAACAGGTTTCCCTCTCATAATTTTGCGTGTCTTTCTTCCTTCCCTGCGTCCATTGCAGCATGCTACCCCTCACAACGATATTAAAACCATAACCTTTTCTAGTTTACCCTTCCGCACATACCAGAAATTCTCTTCGCTGTCCTTGTTCGATGGCAGATTTCATCTTGCCAGTTGGCACTAACTTTGCCGACAGGCGGCGGTCGCTCGGTCGGTATAGTTCGCTTGCGGACTCAAGCCAGGCATTTTAGTTTAGTGCCCATGCATAGTACACATCTGATCGGAGCGAAAATTATTTCAAATTCAGCTCCATTCAATTTAAATGTAAATTCCAGATTGCATTACAAACGTTGATCAGTTTTTAGTCACTTGATCTTCGGCCTATAGTCAACAAATAGTAACATAGAATCGTTCATGTATGCGTAAGGCCCAAGGTTCGAATCTCTATCTGTAATTGGTTATTCTTGTTAAGACTTTGTGCTGCTCTACTTCTCAGCGCTTGATAACACAAGGAACCGCCTGAAATACGTGTGCTGTTGAGTATCCAGTAACTTTCAATATATAGAATTGTTTGCTTTCATACTTTTAAAAATAACATAATGCGAGTGAAATTCAAGCCTTTGCAAAACAAAATATTCGCGAAACTATTTATTCTGAGGACAAGCAACGGAAGAAGGGTAAAATTACATAACCAACAACATTATAACTTATGAGAAGCCGCCTCTGTGGTCTAGTGGTTAAGAGTTCCTGGCTACAGAGCCAGAGGTCCCAGGTTCGATTCGCGGCGCTACCAGATTTTTTCTGAGAAGTAGTGGGTCTGGAACGGGGTCCACTCAGCCTCTTGAGGATAATCGAGGAGCCATTTCAAGGAAATAGCGGCTGCGGTCCAGAAAACCGATATTAACGGCCGTGGGGATTCGTTTCGCTGACCACGTGACACCCTCTATCCGCTAAAGTTGGAACTATCTTCGCCGACAAGCGGCGGTCGCTCGGTCGGTATAGTTCGTTTGCGGACTACAGGGCACATAGTTTGTCTAGTATTGTAAAACAGAGAGAAGTGTGATGTGTTGAGCATTTAACTCACACGGGGTTTTAAGACAAGCGTACCGAATTTTGGCTGCCGAAACTGNTCGGTCGGTATAGTTCGTTTGCGGACTACAGGCCACGGAGTTTGTCTAGTATTGTAAAATAGAGAAGTGTAATGTGTTGAGCATTTTACTCACACGGGGTTTTAAGACAAGCGTGCCGAATTTTGGCTACCGAAACTCCTAAAAAGCGATTACTTGGATGGGAGAATCATATTAGGACTGATTACACATATCAGGATGTGAACAGGATTGAAGTAATTCGAAATCCAGTTCATTCTCGGTAGTGTTTAATCTTTTGTTTTCCGTTTCATGCTCTAGATTAGCGCCTTGTGCCACTGTTGACCGCAAGATGCGCCTGGCATGCGACTTGTCTGTCAGCATCCTCTGCATGGATTCTCTGTATTTAGCTCCAAGCACTTGCTGTAAAAGAGCAGCATGGCATTAGAACACGCCTCTTCTCTGCAAGTTCAGTCACATCCGCGTCAAAACCTCAGAGCCACTCTAGTGTTATTCATATCCCTCTTTCAGCCATATAAATATCCTGTTTCAGAAGGGCTACCCGATCAAAATTCTGTATGGTTTCTTTGTTTACGCAGGTTACTTAGTTGTCCATCCCGCTGCAGGCTTAACAGTGAAAAACTGTAACAGAGTAAAGTTATGAATACTATTGGCTGGGGGAGAAGAGGAAAGCCAGAAGGAAAGAGACCACTGGGAAGACCAAGGCTTAGGTGGGTGAACAATATTAGGAAGGATCTTAGGAGATAGGATGAGGTGGTATGGATTGAAGGGAGTCGGCAAAGATTTCCATAAACACGGTCCGACTGTTTCGTGTCATTCAGTGATGAAGCGTTTACTTCCCGAAGAGAGTGTTACTGTAATTTTGTAGTTTAAGCTGCATATGTCTGGGAATTATCCGGTTCATCCGCACACTACAGCAGCCTGATAGTGTCAGATCAAGAGGGGAGAAATACCAGACCATACGGAGAGAGAGAATGACAACAGGAGAGATTACGGTCCGGAGAACTGACACTAGCTGGGAACACTGTGCTCTTGGAAAATTAAAAAAATGGGCGTGTCGGTGCGCATGGGGATGAGCATTCCGTGAAAATGGAGTTTTCTTTGTCGTTCTGCCAGGTCGTGGCGCTTAAAATCACACATCGGATCTTTTATATCTTGTCATTCGCGCTAGAAAGGAAATACAAAAATGAAATGGTTGTACAAAGGCACAGTAACAAACAACTCTGTTTTCATCTAATGTTACAGACAAAGCAACAGATGTCAGCAGTTGTTACTGGGGACCGGATTCTAATTCAAATGCATACTTCTTGCAACCGAAAAGTATGCCCATTTGGACATACGTGTGTGTATGAATTACTTCATTTCTTTAAATTTCCGGCATGCTTTTATGGTGCGTATAAATGCCTATTGTGTGCGTGAGTGCGTGAGTGCGAAGGCAGTGCATGCCTAGAGCGCCCGGCTACCGTAACCGGCTGTACCTTACTTTTATTGTCAGTATTTTCATGATTGTGATCATTATAGAAATTAATGGAGAGTGATGATTGAAAAACACCGAAGGAAGGAACCAAATGAACAACTCGGAATGAAATGGGAGATTAAGGTGTTAAGGGGCCCATACACGTACGAGTCTGGCTCGCGAGTCCGGCTTGGCGAGCTTGACTTGGGAGCCGGGCTCAGATTAATTTCACCACAAACGCATGAGGTGACTCCCAACTTTGCGACCCACACACGGACGAGTTTGGCTCATTGGAACCCGAGCCGAATCGGACTCGCGAGCGGGACTCGTACGTGTATGGGCCCCTGAATCTGAATCTTAAGCAAACAGGCTGTGAAGGTGGAATCAGCAAGCACAGGTCACATTCTTAGTACGAGGATGAATCGTTGGGTTCCACAGAAGCAGGGATTTTCTTGCGCGGCTGCGTAACTGTCATCTTGTTCATTACCGTCACTAACACTAAAGGGACAGGGACTAGAGTCTGTAGCAGAGGCTGTTAGGACGTAGAGAACTGGCGCCATCGGATTAGGGCCGTATTTAATTATAATTCATGGTTAATGTAGACCCACGTGCGCACAAAGAAGGAGAAAATGGGGCAACAGCTTCATAAGTCGTTAGATGTGCCGGCTTGATAAGCCTAGCAGCAAAATAGCGGGTCGTAAATATAGCAGCGTGTGAGACTCGGGAGCCATTAAGCGCAGCGCCGTATCTGTACGAGACCGCATTTATCGACTTGGAGATCGGAAACAACAGCATTATTTTAAAAGCTGCAGTCTAAATTAAGTATGTAGCCCTTAACTTGTGCTGTAGGGCGAGGAGCGTGTAAGCCGTGGTAATGCAGAGCTCCATTGTCTGAGATATTACGTCGTTTAGTCGAATGAAAATCAAACCGACCTTTCTGAGGAACATATTGCCTACATCTTCAGGGTCTAAGACGAAGCTAAGGAAGAAACCCACGTGAAGCATGCAGAAACCAGAGCTGGTTTCTTGTTAGGCTTAGAAGATGAATATCATACATTGCTCTGAAACGTCGGTTACTTCCAACGGCCTACACGGCCCAATGTCCCAGGAGATGGAACTCCTGTCAGTCACCCTGTGAAAACGTCAAATGCGACATGAAATTATATGTTTCAGTTGCGGATGATATCTTCGGCCGGTAGATTATACGTGTATAATAGTGTTAGGGCCTGTCACGGTAGCCGAGCGGTCTGAGGCATGTACTGTCTTTGCTCGCTTGGAAACCGGGATCGTGGGTTCGAATCCCACTCAGGGCATGGATGTTTAATTTGTGTGTCTACGTTTTTCTGTGTTTGTGTACAGGTAGAGGCCTTGCGACGAGCTGATCACCCGCCCAAGCAGTCTTACGGAATGTCTAAGATGTATTAAACTGAAGTGAAACGCAGAGTTTCATGGAGGTAGACGAAGGCCCAAATTGGGGCCGTGGTGCCAGAGGGGAAAAGATAGGGAATAGGTCTTTGAGAAATGTTCCGACAGTTTTAACAAAATAATTACACAGGGACAACGAGAAATCTTCGGTAGAGCCGAGAAACCTATATGAGATACAGAAAGCTAACATCTGTTACTCTGTTGTTATTTCTGTTAGCAGTCAGAATTGTTAGTACGCAGTTAAGAACACGAGCAGGAAAGATGACGGGAAAACCAAAGTTGGACTTATTTTTAGTGTTTATTTAACGACCCATTTCAATATCGAAACAGCACAGGGCCGGATGGATAGCTGGCTGATGAATGATGGACTTGTGAGTTGCTAACCTGGTATTTGAGTGGATTGACTAAGGAAAATTGTTAAAAAATCTCAGGATAGCTAGTATCCTTGCCGAGTTTCGAACCTAGCATGAGAATATAAAAACGTTGCCGCTAGATGACCCATTCTGGTATGGAAGATATGCTTCAGACGGTAGTGCACTGTAAACCTTTGCAGAAACACGTTATTACGTTGCGTCTGTCTAGTAACACAGTTTAGTGCATATTTTTATTCTATCAAGTTTAGTGTCTTAGTATAAGTGCAGCAATCTTCCTAGGAGACTGAGTAATCTTAATGAAGTTTCTTTTTATATTTAGAAAAATATTGCACAGGCGCTGAAATTGTTTTCTGCTCCAAGTGGCACTGACAAGCGCGACAATTTCCTGTTGAAATTTTTGCAGACTTTATGTTTTTTTCTGAATAAAATAGATCTTTTGTCTCTTAATCGAAGAGAGATAAAGTTCTTAAAACATCCAGTTTTTGTGCCGCACGTTTACATTTTACCAAGAGCCGTTTGTAAAATAAATTCTCATACAATTCTGTTCGATCGTAAAGGACGTTAATGGATGTTTCCATTCCTCATCGTTACTGCGATCAACTGTCAGACGCCCAACTATCGATCTCTCTCGCACAATACAATCATCAGCGCTTCTTTCGAAAAGTCACGATAGGGATTTGTTTCTGTAGGACTTCAGATTGTGACACCGGTGGTTATGAATAGTTCTTATCCCGTGCTATGCTCTTAATGCTGGTTTCTTGTTTGGCTTATCCTTCGACCCTGAAGATTGAAGTGACATGTTCCTTCGAAACACTATGTCCCAGAAGATATAACTCCATATTTTGTTTCTGTTTGTTCACTGCGTTGTTTTGTAACGCTAGAATATTTACTGGCGATATAGTCATATACAGTCTGGTCGTAGTAGCCGCGCGGTCTAAGGCATGAACTGTCTTGTCTCGCTTAGACGCTGGGATCGTGGGTTCACATCCCATTCAAGTCATGGATGTTTGGTGTGTATGCGTTTATTCTGTGTTTGTGTTGTCTTGTGTTTAGGTAGCGGCCTTGCGACTAGCTAATCACTCGCCCAAGGAGTCCTACCGTCTGTGTAAAAATGATTACGGAACTGGATAAGAGGTCAGGCCCCCGTAAGGGCTGGAAGAGACATTGAAAAGTAGTCATATACAGAGTTACCGAACAGTAGAATGGTTGTTGATTGACGTATCAGAACTAGGAACAAAAGAGGAAATTACCGTTGCTGATTTAGAGGCAGTATCCTATCATTCATCTGCGGTCCTGGGAAAGACCACAAATTTTGAGGCACTCAGAGAATTATCACTGAACCGTTCTGCTCGATGACACTTTCCTGTGCAATCAGATGACCTTTAATGCGAGGCTAAGTCATTAGTTCATCATAGAAGTCTGTTACTAATCGCTTAGAACATAGTTCATGCATTTAAAGACTTGTTCTTGAAATTTCCATACGTCTTCCTTACAAAATACGTGAAAACTGTCTTCTTCAGAGTGTGTATAGAGATGGGGGGATCCAGAGTATTCTGATACTGACACGTGTGCACTCTCGGTGTCACCGACCCCTGGGGCGGCTCTCTTTGTGCGTTACGGGTTGTAAACTCAGAAATTAGATAATCAAAACCCAAGGACGCAGTTGGCTGTCCTTGTGAGAATGATGCGCATTCTACTTGTCAGCAGTTTTTCTTAGACTAAATCCTTAATAAAGATATAACAAAGCTAGAAATGCAGACACCCTCTACGCTCATAAACCAACTTCAGCAACTGCACAAAACACCATCTCATTACTAACAAATTGTGTGCATTGCATTTTATATTCATAGTAAATCCTAGGATATATCATAGGAATATGTCACGTCGACTGGCTTAGTGTCCTGTAAGTGAAGGACTTGACTTTCAGTAGATTAACAATAATGAAACTTTGGCTTTGCCAGTGAGTTAGTCGGTTAGTTAAACCAGAAGGCAGTTAGTTAACGAGTTAATTGGCTATGTAGGGGGTATGTTTCTTGTTTCTATTTTTAATTCGCTTAGTGGGGGGTGGAGTCCAGCTGGGTCCACTCGGCAAGGCGGCCACTGATTGGCCTATTGTACCTGCCCCGGGTGATTATGATGATGGAGAATTTGGTGGAATGAAGATTGTCAGGGGAAACCGAAGTACTTGGAGAAAACCCGCCCCAACGCCACTTTGTCCACCACAATCCCACTTGACCGGACCCGGGATCGAACCCGGGCCGCCGCGTTGGGAAGCCAGCGACTAACCGCTTGAGCTATGTCGCGGCCCTTGTTTCTTGGTTACTAGCACATAGATTGACTGAGTGGTTCGTTCCAGACGAGATCTCCAAACATGATTACAAATATTTCGTGCAATAAAAACCAAATATTCGCCCAGTGACGGCTTTCTGAAATACTACATAGCGGCGAATGCCAGTTGCAGGATGCTATAAACACAATGCTTAATAAGAGTAAGTTCTGTCTGTGTGTGTGGTGTGACAGACAGACCTACTGGAATTTATCATGTGAACTTTTGAAATGTTTATGGAAGTGTGTCAGCTCGAACAGAAGGCAGTTAACAGTTATCTGATCTTAAGCACATGGTCCTGTTCGCTGTATGACTGTAACCATATCCGTATGTTCTCTCGCAACACGTGCTCCCACTCTCAGAGGAAGGCAGAGTGGACACAGACAAGTTGAGCAAAAACATGAACTTTGCTGCTCGTCTGTGTACTCGAGCTTCTTGGTGAGCTCTGATGAAATTTACATTGTTGTAAAGCAGGTAACAGTACGCTAATATTAATAGAATAACATACCGGTTACACTGTAGCGTTAATAACAAATACGTGACCTGTCCAAGTTACGAGGTCCTTCCTTACGTAACATCTTTCAAATTCCCAATCACCCCTAATTTCTTTTTTTGAGTTGCAATGTCCCTCTTGCCACTTTGTTTCCAGATACGTACTTGCAATTTCTGTTATTTCTACTAAACATCCTTGTGCCAAGACATTACAAAACATTTAGTGAAGTGGTTGTTCTTTGTGTATCAACTTACGATGTTTCTGAAGGAGCGCGAAGGTAACGGAGACTTCGTCAACATAAATCAGCTGCCTCTGTAATATTCATCTAGTGCTTTCTACAAATTCATCAGAAATGTTAGATTAATTCGCTGTTCAGAAATCATCAGAAATAAATTTGTCGAAGAACATAGGACCTTTATTTAATTTATTACTGTGAGGAATAGTATCATAGGTGTACATGACGCACGACAGCTCAAACGATGGTTGAAAGAACACGTTACGACTTGCACTGGTAGGTCTGAGATGAAACCCGGGAACAACACTCCATTGTTACTGTTCTGGGAACTTTCTTTTTTAAATGCTAGTGGCGTGGAACTAAGTGATTATAAAGACTTCTATCTTTGGCAATAGGGTATAACGCCGTGTAGTGCTATGAATATCTACCGACGTTTCAGAGGAACATGCTGCTTTCATCTTGAGGATAAAGGAGAAAGCAAAGCAAGAAAGTAGCACGAAGGAGAAGCAAATATATTTCTACTCGTTTCTTCCTTTGTTTATTCTCTCAATGAAGGTTAAACCTACATCTTCGTCAGAAACTTCGTTTCTCTCTCAAGAGAGAGCCCTTCGTTGAAAATAGCTTGATTTTTTACACAGATATCAGGCCCCAGGCTAGTTATAGTATTGGTGTTTCTCAATACAAACAAACAAAACACACTCCGTGGTTCTAGTCCGCAAACGAACTATACCGAGCGAGCGACTGCCGCTTGTCGGCGAAGTTAGTGCCAACTTTAGCGGATAGAGGGTGTCGCGTGGTCAGCGCAACGGGTCCCCAAGACCGTTAATTTCGGTTCTCTAAACCCAGAGCCACTATTTCCTTGAAATGGCTCCTCAGTTATCCCCACGAGGGTGAGTGGACCCCGTTCCAGACCCACTACTTCTCAGAAAATGTGGTAGCGCCGGGAACCGAACCCGGGACCTCGGGAATTGTAGCCAGGAACTCTGACCACTAGACCACAGAGGCGGCCCCTTCTCAATACAAACAGGAGGATCAAAACCCGAACGATTTCTTTTCCCGCTGGACGAAGTACCGTGAGCCGTGTAACATATAGACACTCCACGTGCATTCTGAGTCACCAGATCTGCGGGCTGCGTTATGATCAGTCTCATGAAGGAAATGTAAACGGCGTGCAATATCGTCTCATTGGTATGCGATTTTTTTCGTTTAATTAATTTAATTAAAACATTTTCGTTCGCGTTCTATGTACGACATGACATCCATAGCGTTTCGTTCAGAGCGGAATTAGTTCTGGCCGACAGGCGGGTACGCGGATTGAAAGAACAATAAAACTCCGCTATTTTTTCAAGCACATCGACAAAAAACGGTTTTGTGAGTTGTTACTTGCGGGGCGCGATGGTTGGAAAAGCATGGAAATTAGTTAAATTATTACACATATAAGGCAAAGATGTCCCTGTGCTTAACTAATTAAGCACTAATCCTTGAAGGCGCATGGAGAATTGTATTTATAGATCCACATTTTTTTGACCTCGGCACTAGTTTGAGGTGCGTGGTCAGCTTCACGCCCCTGCCGCTTTACCTCCGGGGAAAGAGCCCCGGTACCCATTGGATAGGACGTTGAGTAGACCCCAGAGCCAGTCTGGACGATTTATAGAATAGAAAATTCTTACCCCCACCGGGACTCGAACTCCGACCCCTCGATCGTCCAGCCTGTAGTTAGTCGCTGTACCGACTGAGCTATCCCGGCTCATTATATAAAAATTTCAAAATGTAACTATGCCGAAACAAAAGAGAATTTCGCAATTTCTTCTCTTGTTAATTTCACGGGACGATAACAATTTGTGAAGTGAAGTGAAGGGACCATGCTCTTTCTTGAACATATTCCTTTTGCTTTATAAAATATTATAGATTAATACAGGAGTGTATATACAGTATACATGTATACATATAGTGTGCGTGTCTGCGCATGTGCCCGCCGTCCTCTGAAGTCTTGAGACAGTAGTCTGTCTTTCGTTACAAAGTGACTGTGTTGACGAGGGATGAAGTAGCAGGAGGCCAGAGAGAAAGTGCATATTGAGGAGCTTCATAACTTAAACTCTTCACCAAAAATTATTAAAAGGTAAGGTAAATCTAACCTAACCCTGTAGCAGGCCATGAAAGCCCATAGCAATGTGAGACGCCGAGGTTCCAAAGTTTTCCAGGCAATCCGCTCACAGATGGCGGCGAGGATGTTAGCCTTACGCTCCGACCGCAATTTACCGCGCAGGAAAATTCCTGGTACTAATTTCTGTTAGAGGCTGAGTCGACTCAAGGGCCATAGAGCGGCTGGAAGGATCAGGTCAATTGAAAAATCCAGTAGCCTCATCGGGAATCGAACCCGCGACCTAGGGACTTGTAGCATATTGCCTCAACCAACTACGTTGCTTAGTGCCCCACCAAATATAATTAGATGTATAAAGTTAAGGAGAATAAGATGCTCGGGGCATGTAGAACGCAGCGAAGCGAAATGAATACAGAGTTTTATGGGAAGTGCAGAAGGAAGGTGACAACTTGGCAGACATAGACGTAGATGAATGATAATATTAAAATGGATTACAGGGAATAAGATGGGAATATGCACTGGATTAATCTGGTTCAGGAGCAGTAACGGGCTCTCTTGAACAATGCAATGAACTTTTCATATCCCATAGAGTGTAGGGAAATTGCTGAGTAGCTGAGTGATGTCTTCTCATGAAGTATTCAGCTGCACGAAATTAGTTAGTTAGGCACGGGGAAATCTTTACCTTTACCTTTACATTTTGCTTTGATATTATAAGCCAAACAGTTAACACGTGCACAGAAGTTGTTTTCTCAGCCGACTGTGTGCTGTAGATCCAGTGATGAGATTGAGAGCAGGAACAATTTTCCCTTGAAATTTCAACGGACTACATACAAGGAAAATAATATAGACCCAGTTGTCTGTTTTACTGTTGGACCTTCGTTATCCTCTCATCGTCCAAACCAAACCAAACCAATATCGGGGTTTAACTTCGGCGTTATGCAGACTCTGCCAACTGGCAACTCTGCAAAAGCACCATTTGAAATTGCTTCTGAAAACACTTTTTTTATGCGACTGTTAGCTAATCCATAGCTCCGGCAGACTGGTCTGCAGATAGCAAGCAGACGTTTGCATTCCGACCTCTTTATGGAGAGAAAGTAATTAGAAATTATACAGCACGAGGACAGACGTTTCATAGTAACTGCCTTACTGACCGTCTGAGTTACCTGCTGCCTGGGCCGCGCCATAGCTCAAGCGGTTCGTCGCTGGCTTCCCACCGGGGCGGCCCGGGTTCGATCCCGGGTCTGGTCAAGTGGGATTTGTGGTGGACAAAGTGGCGCTGGGGCAGGTTTTCTCCGAGTACTTCGGTTTCCCCTGCCAATCTTCATTCCACCAATAGCTCCACAATCACCCTCACCTATCATCTGGGGCTGGTACAATAGGCCAGAAGTGGCCGCAGTACAAGGGACTTAGTCCCACCCCACTAGCAATAAAAAGAATACCTGCTGTCAGAGAAACTAAATTGTACAGACTTGACGGAGCAGTCGATAGGTATTCATGCGAAGAATATTGTCTTCTGTGAGGTGGCGCCGTGTAGTCTGGAAAACGTCTATTCGTAAATATAAAAGTAATTGGAATTGACATGACGGTGACTGAAGGTTTATGATGCCGTAGAATCCGATAAATGTTTAAACACAAATATCTGTTATTTAAAGCCCTCACTGTCGGGGCTGTGAATATGATTTCATTTTTGGATGTGACGCCTTGTAGAGGGGACATTTTTAAAAATAAATATCAGAAATTTGGTGTCAATTCCATGAATCTGAACAAGACGGTTTTCTAAAACGTGACACTACTTAAAAGCTTCACTCCTCGGCCACTTTACCCCTGGTAAAATATCCCTCGGTGCCCACTGGATAGTAAACTGGGTGGGGCCTCAGAACATGTCTGGACGACGTGGAGAAGAGAAAATTCTTGACCCTCCCGGGACTCGAACTCCGACCCCCTCGATCGTCCAGCCCGTAGCCATTCTCTATACCGACTGAGCTATCCCTGCACTATCTCAGCCTATATACATAAACTATATTAAGATGTCATCCTTCACGGAAGGCTTCACCTTGTTTGGGGCTGAAAGGCAGAAGGACGAGGGACAGGCAATTCAAAAGATGTAGGACCAGTTATTATTTGAACCCTGCAGTCACAGTAGCTTACTGAGGCTAATCCTTGTAGGTGACTGCGATGTGACGCAGCTGTAACACATCCATGCTTACCCTACCTGGTGCGGTTAGGGCAACTCGAAGTCGAGTTTACGCTTTATTTCCTGTTCGTTTCGATACTTCGATTATGAACATACTGACATCCCGCCCGTTACTACAGGGCCCCTGAAGCTGATGCTGTGTAAAACTTGCCTGTGCACTTTTAAATTTACGCTCACAGAGTTATAACTTATTGACGTGTCCACAGAACAATTGCAAAAGTCACAGAAACAGTTTGTCATATACGAATAGGCGTATTATGTTGGACACTGTCCAATGCCCGGTGAGGTCCTGCCGCAGGGTTGCGAAATGGGCTTTCATGTTTTCCTTACTCTTATATTGCATTCTACCATTTTATTTTGTCTTTATAACTAATCCCTCGTCATCTGTACAGGCCTCCGTTGCATGCGGAGCATCCACTAAACCTCCTAAGGATTACAATTTTAGTGCTGTAGTTTTAAAGTCCCACCCTCATCATACCGGCCTCACACTTTATGAGAACCGCGTCTCTTATGATCATGGCAGGCTCTTGCTCTTGTTCTTCGCCCGTAACTTTTATTAACTCATACCTCACCACCAGTAAACTTGACTGGTCCGGTCTGAGGTTTGTAAGGGAGCGTTTCCGTGTTATGCGTTCTGAGAATACCTCGGAAACAATACACGAATGGTCTCCTCTATATATGCAAATCCAACGATGGAATTTGGACCATGCCTCGTGTACACCCACGTAGGGCAGCAGAGACAATTCGCAGTCGCGTTACTGCAGAGTGGAGACTTGTGTGTAATTAGTCAGACGGCCCCTGAAGGCGCTCAGGCCTCCGCATAATTCGTATGATGTAATACAGGAAGCCGCAAACAGGTATTAACAATGTAAAAGAGTCCAATGTCGCAACCGACAGATGACGTAAGTCTTGCTATTAGATTCGGGATTGTCAGTGATGATGTAAATTGTAACTCCTGGATGTTCACTGGAGTTTAGTCGTGAGGAGGGCCCTAACTGGTCCAAAAAATGAAGGTTTGTGTGTGTAATTTTCCTTATCCTCCAATGGCAGCATGACTCCAATTGTTCCGGAGGGGAATACATTCAGTATGTCTCATTCACGCTTTCCCTTTCCTGTCAGGAAGCAGCCAAAAGATTGGAAGGTGCTTGCATTGACAGAAAGGAAGTTACACGGTGTTAGAGGTACTGGCATTCTCGGATACTGAACCCGAGAAAGCGTTTAAGTAACCGTGTCAATGCAACAGTTCTGTAATTGGAATCGTGAGGACTTCCGTCAACATAAACACGTAATAAAGTAAAGTTGTCTCTGTACTTAACCAATTAAGCACTACGCCATGAGGGTGTATGGGGGAGTGGATGTATGGAGCCACATTTTCTTTACCTTGACACTAGTTGGAAGTCAGTGGTCAGCTTCACGCCCCGGCTGCTTTACTGCCGGGTAAATAGCCCCTGGTGCCTATTGGACGGTCTGGACGAAGTGAAGAAGGGAATATTCTTGACCCTACCGGGACTCCAACTCTGACCCCCTTATCCGTCCAGCCCGTAGCCATTCGCTATACCGACTACGCTATTCCGACTCCTAACATAAACATTCTCATACTAATAATTAATTAATTTAATTAAATGCTTGCAGTCTCGGTTGCTCCAGTAAGTTACACATTTCGACGAATAATCAGTAGAGATTGAAGGACGGCTCATACCGTCGCGGATAGCGCGTACATCGAGTCTTATCCACTTGAACCGTCTGCCTGTATTCATATGTTGTAAAAGAAGATAGCAGGAAAGATACATATACATATACAATCCAGTAAGATGCTTCAGGTGCCAATATTTGGTCACACACAATCGTGATACAAATGGGAATTTGTCTGTAACGTGTGCAGTGAAAGCGGACAAGAAAATTCTCCCTTTTTTGGACTCCTTTCTTTTATTGCCCTCGAAGCACCTATCAGTTTCGAGTGTACCAGGAAGAGAAGACCGTTTCGAAAATTCATTTTCTGAATCTCACAAGAAATGCAGTGTTACGCAACCTAACCTGAAAAGACCGACCTACATTAAAATTACAGTAGTGTAACCGCAGGACCCGAAATCCATCAGCATCCGTACAGAAAACACCTTTTCCAACAGCTTTTCTATTGTTGCGCCACGCATTTGTCGCACGGACCACGTAGAGTCCATCGCTTCCCAGTTATTTTATAAATGCATGTTAGGAATCTTTCCTAGCAACGGGCGTTGTTCACAGAGCCATTACTTACCAGCGTGTTTACATGCTACAATACNCTGGGGTGCGGCTTATATTCGAAATATTCGAAATCACACTTCATTTAAAAAAATTATATTCATAATTAGTAATACAGGGTGTTCTACTCCTGAAATAATATTCCAATAAAATTATTTTTTCTATAATTTCTGTCTGAAAATTGTGCTGCGGCCTATACACGCACGCGCCGTATACATGCGTAAATATGGTATTTTATAAATGCATGTTAGGAATCTGTTTCCTAGCAACGGGCGTTGTTCAGAGAGCCATTACTTACGAGCGTGTTTACATGCTACAATACTGAATTCCCGAACATCTGTGTCTACTTTCTGAGCGTTAGTGAGGATCCGATTCAGTGGACTATGAACAGGTACCGAATACGCAAAACAAGAATTTTTATTTTGATTCGAGTTTCGTACAGCTGCCACTGTAAGGGAAAGTATTCTCTTGGGTATTAAACCGTATAATCTGGTAGAGATTTACTGGAATATACATCAAGTAGTGACGGCCGCTATATCCTCAAATCCATAGCTAAATCCTATCAAACATGACGGCGTCACATCCCAGAATAAGATAATTTTCAAAAAGTGAACGTCATTATTCCTAAGGTCACACCAGCAGCTCACAACCCCCACTAGATTATAAACTTTCTCTCCGTGAATATATCACGTATATTGTGACGACAGTCTCACGGGCGATAGGGCGTATGGCGGCAGTGCTGCATGTGTAACGGATAATACGTATTCAACGCAGGTTCCTTTCCACAGAACTCCGCAAACCATCGCTGTACGTCTCGTGCTAACCAATGTAACATTTACAGAATTCAGCACATCCCGTCTCCAAAATTAACCATATGACGATGTTGCCTTTACTAATCCATTCACACAGCGCCCAATCCCGTTTTTACAAGCAGGCAATCCTAATTCCCATCGTCTCTTCTGTGGCTTGCCTCATGACGACGAGGGAAACCTCACTGTGACTGACCTGAGATTTTAGGCAAGCGGTCTTTAATGGCTTCGGCGTAATACAAACTTACCATTCGCGCATAGCATACTCAATATTTGCCTTGCTTTTCCTAGCCCAGAATTCTTCCTACAGTTTTCTTACCAGGTAAATAGTGAGAGTCGAAGCAGCGATCACTTTCTTATGCGCAAAGACTGTCAGAAATGTGAACAACTTCTCGCCGTTAAGTTTAGTTAGTCTCCCGCTTCGTTCGGCATCTAACACTGAGCCTGTTTCACGAAATTTCTCAATCTATGAACTGCATTGCGATAAGGTACAGGCGTTTCTGGGAATTTGTCAGCAAATTGCTCCCGCACTAAATTGGTGTAACTATTACCTTCTCGAAAGACGTGTTCAACAAGAAAAACCTGTTCCTCAATTGAAAGAACCATAGTGAAGGAAAACTTAATTAAATATTTCACCGGTATTGCACTTCAGCCGCCTATCAATGACGGAATACAGTGAAATGTCACAAAACAACAGCAGACTTCAACAGCAACTTCGGTACTGACAACCAACCGCATAAGCACCGCGCTGCAGCTTACCGTAGCCTAAGTGCACAACGACTTTCCGAACTCAGTGTATTAATGACAATATCTTGCCCCTGCTAGAAATCGAACCCCATAGTCAGTTGTTCAGTCTGTAGCCGAATAAGCTACACCGGCTCATTAAATTTATAAATCTATACAATTTTTAATTTAATTTGATTAGAGAAAGCATTACATCATACCAGGCCGAACAAATTTCAGCGGAAAGTCTCCAGTACCAAATGTACGAAATAAATTCTGTAGTTTCGGAGGTCAAACACTTCGGCACTAATTCTTCATTCGTTTTGCGCTCGTCGTACAAAGGACGAATAGTAAAGAAGAAGTTATATGAAGCTTCTCTCTTATTAATGATAGAGCTCGTCTTACGGATGATTAATCTAATAAAAGCGCCTATCTTGAAGCTCACTGTTCATTTTTGCAAAGTTTGCAGCTTCGGAACTGTTCATGAAAGTTTATAGCAACACTTTGTCAGTAATAAGATCTGTTGTGTGTTCATGTTTCGTCTGCTTTCCTGTAACATAAACCCATTAAATCTCACTGCTCTATTGGATTATAATACTCCGGAGTGATTAACAGGGTAGATAGACGAACAAAATTCTAAGGAATGAATTTTGTGCGAGTAAGGACAGGCGCTCTGGCTTAAAATTGCATTTTTAATTAGCCTCCTTCTTTTATTAAATTTACTATCCTCGCGGGAACCTATCAGATGAATCTCTAGCCCGTTCCTCCAAGTTCAGAAGAGTTCGAGAGTATAACACGGTAGCATCAATCAATTAGCGAGCGGTTCGCAGTTTTGTCACGATAATTTTATTCCCGTTGCAAATATATATATATGAATAACTTGTTTTGGGAACCAAAAGAGGCACTTTACGAGCCAGTCTGAGTTATGTTAATTCTTGAGAGCAAAAATGGGTGAAAATAGGAGGCGTTCGTCCATCCGGTCGCTGACTATCCTGCCACACAGCTTGCAAATCCACTTGTAATGGATGTGTCATGTATTTCAGTCCGCAAGTTTCATTTCAAAAACTGCCTTAAAATTTTCTGTGAACTTTCGTATTGCATACTCCACTCATAGGGATCCGGAATAGCCAACATATGCTTCAGTAGTCTTATTGTTTGTAGGCCATGTAAACCGATGTATAAAAAAAGAGTAAAGCTATCCCTGTAACAGGCCGTGGAGGCCCATAGGGTTGTGAATCGTCGAGGTTCCCACATTTTCTAGACAGTCGGCTCACAGATGGTGGCAAGGTTGTCAGCCCTACGCGCCGGCCGCACTTTACCCTCAAGGATATTCGAAGAATATTCCTGGTACTCATTTCTGTTAGAGGCTCAGTCGACCCTAGTACCATAGCGCGGCCGGAAGGATTACATAAATTAAAAAAAAAAATCCAACGACCTCATCGGGACTTGCACCCGCAACCTTCCGGCTTGTAGCATAGCCCCTCAACCAACTACGCTACCGCAAGCGTTCAGTTGAAAAATAAAGTTACTGGTCGTGAGTCTCAAGGGGCTTGTCGCCAAGACTAACTGACTCTGAGCTCGATAGCCAGTCGACAGTTGAGAGCTGAAGCTGGAGGGTGGCAGGTGGGGAAGCCAGTCTTCTCCGGAAGCTAGCAGCTAGCAGCCAGCAGTCAGAGTATGAGGTTGGCGTGAGATAGTCGCCACACTGCAAGGACGTAAGCCCGGGATCAGAGGGATGTCCGCCTTGAAAGCCGTTAGCAACATGACCGAGGACATTAGTATGTATGTTTGATAGTGACCTGTGAGGTGTAGTCGCGGGCTGTAAAATTGTCCAATAAATCCCGTTTTCAATCTAAAACTCGTCTGTCGTCACTTAACAGGGGACAGTATATTCATGAAGGATGCGAACGTGACGAACAAGGGGCCCCAAAACCGCCAAGGAGACGTACAGGTATTCTGCACACGGCGTGTCCCTTGTGCTTTTGTCCCTCGCGTTTGTGAGCAATCGAGCAGCAACCCCCCAAGTGTGTTAATTCAGTTT
>NW_019718631.1:624231-634876 GCF_002891405.2 Cryptotermes secundus | reverse complement strand
GTTTTTTTTTTTTTTTTTTGCGAATCTTGCTCATTTCCTGGGGTCGTGAACCGCTGTCTGGAAATCATCTTCTCGCCAAATACACCTTATTCGTATCTCTTCTTCTGCTTCGCTGTCCGTTTTCTTTTTTTCTGCTGTGACGCTAGTCCTCCACTCCAACCCAGCTTCTGGTAATAGCGCCTATTACTGAAGTTCAATAGAACAGAAAAAAAAAGGAGAGGAAATGCTGAATTCCGAAATGAAACGCCCGTCTCACGCTTCTATCTCCAGGCAGCAAAAGGGAGGCTTATAGGAACAAGAGTGACATTCGCGAAATTTCTGGAACAGCAACTCGTATATTCCATAAGAACCGAGCAGGCTGGCTTAAGCTGGAACGCTTCTGAGCTGCATTGCAGTGGTGACGGGTTCGAATTTAGGCCGGGACACCGATCACTGGGTCAGAGGGTTTTCGTCGCCTTACAAATTTCGGTTTAGTATCTTAAATTAAAGTACGGAGGTTTCTTTCCACATTTTCTCTATTTCATTTTACTATTATCCAAGCGGTAGCGTAGTTGGTTGAGGCACTATGCTACAAGCCGGACGGTCGCAGGATTGAATCCCGATGAGGTCATTGAATTTTGAATTGATCTAATCCTTTCAGCCGCACCATTATGGCCCTGTGGTCGACTTGGTCTCTAACAGAAATGAGTACCAGGAATATTCCAGGGAGTAAAGGGCTGCCGGCGCGTAAGGCTGAGAACCTTATCGCCATCTATGAGCAGCCTGTGTAGATGTGAGAACCTCGACCTCTCACAACCCTATGGGCCTTCATGGTCTGTTACAGGGGAAGCCTTGCCTTTTTCTTTCATTTCTTAATTTCACAAGATACAGTCGAATTATTATTGCGACGAAGATGGTGAAAACAAAGGCCTGTAACAACATTCTTAATTAAACTTCATAAATATTGCCTATTCAAGAAATATCCCGCATCAGGGGCTGGAAGGATTGAAAATGTAAGGAATTATGCACCATCTGTTGCTCCAGAACTAACAAAAATATCGCTCCTTTGGATCAGGATCTTGTTGTCGATAGAAATCTCATGAAATGCCTTTTCAGAAGGCGCCAAAATGTACTATCTTCGATCTGAAGCACTGTAAAGATAAGTTTGTCCCTGTGTTTCATTAATTAAGCACCACAGCATTAAGAGGTGTGGGGGAGTGGAGGTTTCTCCTTACAGTTCTCAACCTCGACACTAAATGGAGGAAAGTGATGAGCTCCAATCCCCGGCCGCTTTACCCCTGGTTAAAGAGAGCGCATTGAATAACATGGACCTTCGAGTAGGTCTGGACGCTGTGAAGAAGAGAATAAACTCTTTCTCCTGCCGTGAATCGAACCCAGCTCGTTCAGACTCTATCCCAACTTAATTTATGGGTCCGTCGATCCGTACACTTAGGAATGCGCACGGCAGAAGTTCGCATAAGCTTTGTTACATTTATCCTTTCGCCTCATCCCGGCTATGTCCGGACATTTCGCTTGCCGGGCCATTGCTGTAAAATTAGTAGTCGGTGGCTTTCCGGAAAGTAGGGCTGGAAGCAGACAAAGGCGGGGTTCGTTAGGAACCTAATATAAGTAATGGGATATATAACCCAGCTCCAAATCAATAGATGCTATTGTATCCTCGCGCCTGTGTCGGTATGGCTTTCGTAGGAATAGTATTACACTGTGTTTCCGTGTTCCAGGTCACAGGGCTTAAGTACTCGTTTCGTTTCTTGCAGCCTTGTCGAGAATAATTTATGTAGAACGTAATATCTTGGTCCGCACAAAGGGGACACATTCCTATTCAGAATCCCTCAAGGATTTTTCTTATCCCGCTACATAGCCTTGTATTAGTCGTATAAAACTTCTGTGCCGTTTCTTAATATCGCATTAATATTTTATCAAAAGGATCTCCTGTATTCCATCATGACGTAAGCGACGTAAGGAATCCGAGTTGAACTCGTGGTTTCTTTCGGAAAATAAAATCACATTTGAATAGAGATGCACTCTTTATGTGGCTGGATCCACCCCAGTTTGCTTCCATATAATGAAATGGATTTCTTATTAATTAATATGAATTTATTTATGGTATATGTAACGACTCTTTCAATAGCTCTAAGCTCTCAAAATTCCATGATAGTGAATATTAAACTTAGAGTGATGTGGAAGGGAATACCTTCGGCCTAGTCAGAGGTTTTGTCACGACATTTGCATGGAGGGACTGAGGAAAACCAGTAAGTACAATCGGCATCCTGGTCGAGATTATAACCAGACACCACTAGAAGTCAGAAGCGATAACACTTCAGCCATGTTGCTCGTTGATTTTCAACGAAGTCATTAAAACGCCATTCGTACGTTTTAATTCCCTACCGTTATGGATACCAACATGGCGGCCATGCGAACTTGTGAGTTTGGAACAGCGAGAATATTGTCATTCAATTAACGACATTTCTTCTATTTAATGTTGTATTTGGGTGAGCGTGAGCCCTATTTTTCTGGTGACAATTCTTCTTCTTATTCTATTCCTGTTTCTCCCACGTGCAGCAGGCATCCTCGAAACGCTTCTTTTCGCTTCAGTTCCTTAATCTAAGAGAGTTTGTAGGACTCCTTGGATGGAGGATCAGCCCATCGCAAGACCGCTACCTATCGCAGAAGATAGAAATCCCTTCATAGCCACCTCTACGAGAGCCTCAGGCCTTACAGAGCACTTTACTGTTCGGTATTGGCCCTAAATATCTGTTAGTGTGGAATTATAGAGTGAGCAGCACCTCTTGTCTGCTCCGCTATCGTCGGAGTCTGCTGATACTGACATTTTGTACAAAAATATATATATTTAAAACTAATGAAAGGAAGTGTTCATCCGAATTTCTCTTATAACAAATTGCACTGAAGTAATGCCATATCGTCTGAAGATTTTAATTCCCACTGGAACACGAATAATCATGAAGAGAGCAGTCTTCTTGGATGTGGCGCCGCGTAGATATTGTCTTAACCGACGTTTCGGAGGAACGTATCGCCTCCATCTTCAGGTGCTCAGACTGTTGTAACTTTTGTCTGACGGGAGATTCAGCATTGCTCTTGCTCCTAAACTGTTAATATTGGAGACTCTTCAGAGTTACTTTTGAACTCCATCCATTTTGAATTCCGCATCGCTTTTATGGAATGAAAATTTATAGCACGTTGTCAGGGTGGTTATATCATGAATAAATAGCGTTAAAATGAACATTTTGCAAATGTCTGGACTCGAAGTGAACCACATTTTGTAATATATTCTTACATGCAGGAATGCAGTACCACTGAAACGTGCCCTTTACTGCTTCGCTAGGTCGCGCCATAGCTCAAGCGGTAGGTCTCTGGCTTTCTACCGCGGCGGCCCGGGTTCGATCCCGGGTCTGGTCAAGTGGGATTTGTGGTGGACAAAGAGGCGCTCCGAGTACTTCGGTTTCCCCTGCCAATCTTCATTCCACCAATTGCTCCACAATCACCCTCACCTATCATCTGGGGCTGGTACAATAGGCCAGAAGTGGCCGCAGTACAAGAGACTTAGTCCCACCCCAATAGCAATAAAAAAAATTAGTACTTCGCTATTAAATTGTCTTAATTGCTCGTAAAAAAATATGATAGGAACTAATGGCTTTATGTAATGAAAAATCGTCTTAATGCAGGTGGCCAAGAAAGGTGTGAAAATTAGGAGAATTCGTATACCGAAAAATATTTATATTGCAGAAGAAATGATCTCGTCATTCCATGTTTTATTTGTTGGTACCAGTGGTCGCGCGTGCGCCATCTCCCTGATTCGCTTGTCATGGCGATGGTTCAACAGAAGGTGGACTGTGTTCTGTCCCTCACGAACTCACGAAGTTGAAATCCGTTACTCAGAGTTCGGCTTAAGTTTCGGTCAGCGTGTGGAAGTTCGGCCCCAAGCTACAACTCATTTAAGAAGTGGCATGGAAGGGTAAGAGATTCTGGAAGTGTTGGAAATCGCGAGGACATCCAACCAAGACAAGGATCACGTTTGACAAGTTCTAGCAGGCAGCTGCATCATCACCTCTCCACAGTTCATGACGTTGGCAGCCTTCTGGGATTTGGCACCGTGTATATGTGGTGTTAACCGACGTTTCGGAGGAACGTATCGCCTCCATCTTCAGGGTAGAAGAAAGCTTGCAGATTTCTTATACTTTTCTTCTACCCTGAAGATGGAGGCGATACGTTCCTCCGAAACGTCGGTTAACACCACATATACACGGTGCCAAATCCCAGAAGGCTGCTTTCTTCATAGTCACCGCCGTGAAAGCCTCAAATCTTACAATTGTACACACACGTTTGCGTTTACGTCCATACAAATTTCAACTGAGCCAGCACATAAACCAGCCGGCCGTGACTGTACAAAGGGGCTTTGTGAGGCAATGCTGTAGAAAATTGACAGTGAAGAGATTATTTTCTGGATTCTGTGTTTTTTTTTACAAGGCAACATTCCATTCGAATGGTATCGTGAATAGACACGAATGCAGAAATTTTGGTAGTCAACCACCTCAAATAAATTATCGAACAGAGGAACACGCCAACGGTTAACGTGTGGTGTGGCATGATGAAAGGTTTAGCTTCATTGCACCTTTCTTCTTTCAAGAAGCGACCGTGACCAATCATTCGGATCTGGACGTGTTAGAACACAGCACAGCGCCACAATTGTCTTATGATGCGTCTTTTCAGCACGATAGGAAAGCCCCTATGTTTTGGAAACAACGTCCATCACTTTTTAAACGAAACCTCTCCTAACAAGAGGACTGGAAGCGACCATTTCCTAGTATGGCCCCCAAGCTCACCAGACGTAACACTACTGGAATTCTTCTACAGGGTTTATCTGAAGAATATCCAGTATGAGGAAAAAAAATTACAGATCTTCGAACTCTGCGACTTAGCATAACAGAGGCGATTGCAGCAGTGACTGAAGTTGAGCTTCTGAACACGTGGTGCGAGATCGAATATCGTTTCGACGTGTCCAGCAACTTTTGGTTCTCATGCTAAAAACTGCTAGTGAATTGTGAGATCACCTCTTTTGTATAATAAATAATTTTTCGTATACGAATTTCCATTTTTTTCACACAGTTCTCGAAAATTCTTTATTGCCCTTCCATCAACACCCAGATCTTCCAAATGTGATTTTCCCTTCAGGCTTTCTGCCGAAATATTTTAAGGATTTATCTTCTATCCCATGCGTGCTGTACGGGTATGTCCATCTGTCTCATATTCCTTGGTTTGATCATACTGACAGTGTTCTATAGGAGTGTCCGACAACTTATGAAGCCCCTCATGATATAATCTTCTTCATCCTTCTGCTGCTTTCAGATACTATCCTCTTTCAGTGTGAGAGAACGAGACAAATATGTATATTTTACAATCGTCATTCTTTTGAAGGAACTGAGTAAGATCGCGAAAGCCGCATGGAAGCCAAGCAGTTAGTTTGTTAGAGACAGAGTTGTTGCTTGTAAAGATGTCAAAAGAAAGACGCCGTAAGCCATTTGCAACACCGAACTCGGTTCAGAGGTCTAAATATCGGCGACAGAAACATTTTGCAGAGCAAGAAGGTGCCTAAGAGACTAACTCCAGACGTCCCAATTTCACACAACTTCTCCTCCGTCACCACTACAACATCGCACTGATAGCAGAAGAAGGCCATGGCTTCTTTGAGTGGATTAAGGCACTACAGTTACGTAATGAACATGAATTTTGAGTTGTTACTATCAAGACACACATGACCTCTCACGCACATGCGCACAGGCAAGTGATACTGTCCGATTAGTCTAAGGGGAAGTACAGCAGAATCGCGGGAGCTGCAAGAGTTTTATTTATCCCGAACTGAACTAAGAGGAGCGGAACTAATGCCTGCCTTCCTTTGTGATCCTCTGAAGAAAACGCTCACGAAGAAAATGATGATGCGCTGCTACTAAAGAACTTCATCATCTCAAAGCTCCTATTTGACTTACTTACGCACTGTTATAGTGGACTGGACCAAATCATCAGCTCGTCCAGTTGACAGCTGCTGTTTGGGAACGGAACTATGTTCCTACCACGCATGCGCAGATGTAAGCGCGTAATTGTAGATGCGTAGCTCTGTGTTTCAAAGTTCCGGTGTACAGACCGTATGTTTACCGTTACCAAATACGGTCTCAGGCCATGCACTGTTTAGGCTCCCTTGAACGCTGGGACCGTGGGTTCGAATGCCATTCAAGGCATGGATGTCTGTGTGCATTTATTCTATGTTTATATTGTTCTGTGTCTAGGGAGCGGCCTTGCGACGGGCTGATCCCCCGTCCAAGGAGTCCTACCGACTGTGTATAGGATCAAGTAACTGAGGAAGCGGCCAAGGTCTCACAAGAGGACTGTAGATACATATAAATAGATAGATAGATAGATAGATAGATAGATAGATAGATAGATAGATAGATAGATAGATAGATAGATAGATAGATAGATAGATAGATAGATAGATAGATAGATAGATAGATAGATAGATAGATAGATAGATAGATAGATGTGGTGTTAGCCAACAACTCCGTTATGTAACACTTTTAGATCTACTTCATTCTGGAGTTTAAAATCCACTTGTTCTTCTATCCCGAGACATAGATCCGCATAGAATGTTGGAACGCCTATAAACGGTCGGTGTTCCTACACTCCTTATATGCGTAGACATGTATTGATTGCTTAACGGTACGTACATACTAGGAGGCAGTCATGCAATTCAGTTCGTTCGATCATAATTTCGCGCCTTGCTAATCATTTAGGTTCCGCGGAAATGGAACGGTTTTCTGTTTTATAGTCGCATTGCGAATTGAGATCGTAATCAGCAACGAGGCAGAAGTTCTTGCAACTCATCATAATGCATTTATGTCACACACCGAAGTCCCGTAGTTTTATGGGCGCTGATAAACTGAACCTATATAACCGGGCTACGTGTGTGTGAAGCTTATTCTGCGATAATTGGAACATTTTATTGGCAGAAGAAAGGTTGGAGAAAGGAACGGCGTTCCTGTCAGTACTTAGAGTAAGGCCATTTGAATCAGGTGGCCCAGCAGTTTATGTAAGCAAGAAGTTCGGGGACAGAGTACATGTACACTTCCACTGGGATAAACAAACTTGGCCAATTTATGGATCACAATAGCCCGCAATGTACCGGGCGATATTTTGCACAGTTCTACTAGTATTCATATTAATGTGGGATCCTGGATAGCCCATTCGATATAGTGACTGGCTACAGACTTTACATCGTAGGGGTCGGACTTCGAGTTCTGGAAGAGGAAAGATTGTTCTCGTCTACATTTCGTCCAAACGGGCTATGGGGCCAATACGCCCTCCTATCCATTGGTCACCGGGGCTCTTTCACAGGGGGTAAAGCAGCGGGGACGTGAAGCTGACCACTCCTACAATCAGTGCTGTTGTCGAGAATATTTGGATTTATACATCCACTCCCTCATACGTCTTCATGACGTAGTGCTTAAACAGTTAAGCACAAGGACAACTTTACTCTTACCTTTGTTAGTGTGAATGTTCAGTACCTGAAAACTGAGATGCTCTATCGCCAGGCCGCGCCATAGCTCAAGCGGTTAGTCGCTGGCTTCCCATCGCGGCGGCCCCGGGTTCGATCCCGGGTCTGGTCAAGTGGGATTTGTTGTGGACAAAGTGGCGCTGTGGCAGGTTTTCTCCGAGTACTTCGGTTTCCCCTGCCAATCTTCATTCCACCAATTGCTCTACAGTCACCCTCACGTATCATCTGGGGCTGGTACAATAGGCCAGAAGTGGCTGCAGTACAAGGGACTTAGCCCCACCCACTACCAATAAAAGAAAAATACTCTATCGCCAGAGTGGTACATTTTAATTAATAAAAATGTTCTCTAAGCTTCTAGGCTACCAGCATCCTTCAGTTGAGTCTAGCTGTGGCTCCTCGGCATTGAGTTACCAGTTAAACTCTTTTTTTGTGTGGTTACCATATTGTTTTACAGTTTTTCTGTAATTGGCTGGCAAACTTGTAGGGAACCAACCACTTGGAAGACCGATAAGAGGATTCTGGATTTTAGTATCTGAGGAAAATAATGTGTGAGGGCGCGAGCTCAACTGAGCAGTGTGGACCTTCATGTTAATATCGTCAATCTCTGGATTAAAAGTAAAAAGTAAAGTTATCCCTGTAACAGGCCATGAAGGCCCATATGGATGCGAGACGTTGAGGTTCCCACATTATCTAGACAATCGGCTCAAAGATGGCGGTAAGGTTGTCAGTCTTACGCGCCGGCCGCGCTCTACTCCCCAGGACAATTATTTAATTAATTCCTGGTACTCATTTCTGTTAGAGGCTGAGTCGATGCCAGGGCCATAGTGCAGCTGGAAGGATTAGGTCAACTGAAAAAATCCAATGACCTCATCGGTATTCGATCCCGCGACCTTCCGGCTTGTAGCATAGTCCCTCAACCAACTACGGTACCGCGTGCCTTGCAATAATTCTCCATTTTGCTTCATAGAGCTATATTCCAAAATTGATTACACAAATTGTGTCAGTAGTGGTCGTGTAGTTCTGTTTCCGTTTTGTGTATGTTGAAAATCAAAGCGAAACTTGTACAGTTATGTTACATAATCCCGTAGCAGTATATAAATCCTCATTGAAAGTGCTTTGTGCGAACCGCGAGGAATGGATTGAGATGATGTGCACACTTTCAGGTGACGCGGATGTTCCAAGTTGACGTTGATTGCAAGATGCTTTGGCGAGACACTTGAAATGTAAAGGTTTTACGCTCAAGAATTTCTGGGATGTGTTCCCACCAATACTGTGACGAACCGTCATAATTGGTGCCGTTACAGGATGCCTTATTGAGGCTGGATAACAGAGCGCTATGTTAGTAAGGGGAAATGGATTAATTCTGCTATTGTCAAGAAAAGATATCCATAGCAACTGGAAATCACATACTATCCTAGGGCGAGGAAAATAGATTATCTGTTATTAGTTTATTTTTGGAGAGATAGGATGGGATGGTATGGATTAGATTAATGTGGCTCAGGATAGGGACCAGTGGAGGGCTCTTGTGAACACGGTAATGAACCTTCTGGTTCCATAAAATGCTGGGAAATTCTTGAGTAGCTGCACAATTGGCGGTTCCTCCAGAAGGGCTCAGTTCCATGAGTAAGTAAAGTTGTTAGTTTATTTAAGGATATTTTTAAAGGACCTAATTTATGTAATGTCATGTGACAGAGTTGAAGGTAAAGTTTTCCCTGTGCTTAACTAATTAAGCACCACGCCGTGAAGACGTATGGGGGAGTGGATGTATAGATATACATTCTCTTGACCTAGGCAGTAGTTGGCGGTGAGTGGTCAGCTTCACGCCCCAGGACGTATGACAGACTTCTGCTCTGGCTCCACTATTCCAGCTTTCAGGCGTTATGTCACGATATACAAACGAGACAGAACTCTTTAGTGTCGGTCTGCTTCGTTATAAGAGAAGTTGCTACTAAGCGGATTCCCTTAGGCACAGCATCTGCCCGAAAATCTGCGTTTTGCTTAGAAAGGATTTATGCAGCAGGCGCATTTACGTGAAGTTGCTGCTTCATATTGCAGTCTTAATGAGTACCAGGAATCTTCCTTGAGGGGTAAAGGACGGCCGGAGCGTAAGGCTGAGAACCTCACCGCCATCTGTTATCCGATTGTCTAGAAAATGTGGGAGCCTCAACTTCTCACAACCCGTTGGGCCTTCACGGCCTCTTCTAGGGATAGCTTTACCTTTTATTGCAATCTTAAATGGTCGTTTATCTGATTCTTCTTTCTTTTGAATGACTGTCTTCGAACATACCATTACAGTTGTGCCTATCAAGTTCTCAGGAGTTATCATTTCGTGCCAAATAGCTTAAGTGCTTGATACAGCTTCGTTAAGCAATAAAAACAGTTTTATTGTGTTTTTCTGTAAGCTATTCCTATTATGAATCATGAGCTGTTGTGTGTCACACGAATGTTTATTGCCAGCGCTAGTCATATGAGGTGAAACGTTACGTTGGAAGCAGAAGGAAAGTGATGGCGATTGTTGAAAGGACATTTGTCCACTCTTTCACACGACTTGAGCATTGAATTCAGTCTGGCGTGAAACTGGAATCTAATACGTCATTAAACAGCGAAGGAAACCGATAATGTCATTGGTGTGATTGATGGTCCTTATGTGTTTTGTAAGAGGATTCGCAGCGAAACACGTTCTCTAACAAAGCGGAAAGGATTCATATTCTGCTTTTCTATCCACTGTAAAGCCCTAAGCACAGAAATACTTGTACGCATTCGTAACTAGTAAAGGCATTCTATCAGTCCGAAGTAATTCCCTCGTCTGCAGGTTATGAAAAGAGATATCTTCTCAGGATACAATTCAGTTACTGTCTCTTGCAATAATAATAATAATAATAATAATAATAATAATAATTGAATATAGGAGTTCAGTGTAGCAGGGAATTCCGTAAACGACTAAATAAATATTGTGAAGTGTATACCCATTGCTAGGCAACGACTCGGTAAACACATTCCCGCGCAAGCAAACTCCCAGGCAACGAATCAGTAAACACGCCTTCTTAACAATAGAGACGGTGTTATCTGCGTCCAAGTCGAAGT
>NW_019718631.1:622773-623427 GCF_002891405.2 Cryptotermes secundus | reverse complement strand
AAGCACTATAGGCAGGCCGATCGTGTGATCAGACTTCTTCTTTTTCTCCTTCTCCGGATGTGTGCCTTATGCTTCCTTCAAGAGCCTGCGCAGCCACCCTCCCACTCTTCCCAGACAGGCTTATTCTTCTCATAGGTCGCATTTTATGACGTGAGCAAGAGTGTCTTAAACGACTTGTCGATAGGAGTTCGATTCCTGATAAAAGATTTGAGATATCTGTTAATAAACACCATGTCCGGTTACATCGTCTTCTAAGATTAATATAAATTAAAAGGTTTTATGTTAAGCCAGCATGGCAGGCCTTGTCATAGTTCAGACGGTTAGTCGATTGCTTCCCACTACGGCGGCCCGGGTTTGAACCCCGCTCTGGTCATGTGGCATTTGTGGTGGACAAAGGGGCGCTGGGACAAGTTTTCTCTGAGTACTTCGGTTTCCCCTGCTAATTTTCATTCCACCAATTGCTCCACAATCACCATCATTTACCATCTGGGGCAGGTACAACAGGCCAATAGTGGCCGCAGTACCACGTGGACTCAATCTCACCCTACTACTACTACTACTAATAATAATAATAATAATAATAATAATTAAAACCAGTATGGCGTCGTGACCATCTTATATCCGTTGCGCATTTTTATCACTTGAGAGTCCGTT
>NW_019718631.1:591681-622755 GCF_002891405.2 Cryptotermes secundus | reverse complement strand
CTACTACTACTACTACTACTACTACTACTAATAATAATAATAATAATAATAATAATAAAAACCAGTATGGCGTCGTGACCATCTTATATCCGTTGCGCATTTTTATCACCTGAGAGTCCGTTGTTAATATTATTTGTTTTGGTTTCTTACAAGATTCACCCTCTTCATAAGAACTTAAGTGATTTCACTGGCGATTAAGGCGTTCCACATGTTGCACTGTGATTCTGTAAAGCTTGACGTCAGTGTGACGTTGTAACAACCAGGACGCGTTGCATTTAGTACGCTCGGAGATCATAAACACGTCTAGAGACTGGGTGAAGTATTTTCATGTCAGTATGAGTTCAGGTAGGTGCAGATCATGACATATGATTTTATCTCTGCTGGCTAAATGTAAGTTGGTCTAATCCTAAATGACGCACGTAAAACTATTTTCTTTGGGATCCTATCATGGCACTGTATATGGAATTTTCTCGCTAAGAACCTCGTTCCTTACTCGTATCCTATGGCCGCGCCATAGCTCAAGCGGTTAATCGCTGGCTTCCACCGCGGCGGCCCGGGTTCGATCCCGGGTCTGGTCAAGTGGGATTTATGGTGGACAAAGTGGCGCTGGGGCAGGTTTTCTCCAAGTACTTCGGTTTCCCGTGCCAATCTTCATTCCACCAATTCCTCCACAATCACCCTCACCTATCATCTGGGGCTGGCACAATAGGCCAGAAGTGGGCCCAGTACAAGGGACTTAGTCCCACCCCACTAGCAATAAAAAAAAAGGATAAACTGAAAAGTGTGTAGAATAGCGACAGCGCTCTGTTACCTGCAGTCCCGAGTTGTGTGAAGCTATACGATGCAGTAAATGTAATTAACCAATCCAAAACCCGTCGTATAAATCACGCTGAAACCCCTAAATCGTGGCAGTATTATGGTGCGTACACGAACCGTGTCCCTGTCTCATGTCCCAGTCTTGATTTAAACTTAATGTTTTGATGAGGTCACGAACCAGTTCCAATCTGGAACTGCATCACACGATCGGTGAACTCTGCTTCTGAGGATAATGCATTGGCTTTATTACACAAGGGAAGAAACGCAGTTCTGAACATGAAATCCCCAGCCACGGACTCTGATGCCAGTGATTCTAATGATCGCAGATTAAACCCGTGTGTATCGCTTTCCGAATATTCCTGTTGCATTTGCTTCAGCTTTATGAAGCTTCATGGTCTTCATGGGTAAGACCGATTGACAGGTTAATTGAGAGGTACTGTATTTTCGTATCGTCGTTTAGGCTCCATCCCTTACGTCTCAGCGACCACCTCTCTTCAGTTCGAACCACTTCTTCAGGCTTTACATTTCGATCCTGTAACATGGTGGCAGCATGTTCCCCCGAAACGCCTATATTCACCTGTCATGTAAGCAATGTAATTTCTTCGTATTTTTTCCCCAGGAAATAAAGCAAAGACAACCTTAAGTGACATATGAATAGTAATTTATTGTTTACAGATGTGATTATTTGAAATATTTTTTTTATTCTCAAACGATAATTAAATACAAACTGTAATATGGAAGTAGCTTCATAACTTGTACTCTTCTCCAAGTATGATTAGAATGATCAAGTCAAGGAGTGTGAGGTGGGCAGAGCATGTAGCACGAATGGGGGAGAAGAGGAATGCATATAGGATACTGGTGGGAAAGCCAGAAGAAAACACTGGGAAGACCAAGGCGTGAGTGGGTGGACAATATTAAAATGGATCTTAGAGAGATAGGCTGGGATGGTATGGATTAGATTGATCTGGTTCAGGATAGGGACCGGTTGAGGGCTCTTGTGAACACGGTAGTGAACCTTCGGGTTCCATAAAATGCTGGGAAGTTCTTGAGTAGCTGCAGATTTGGCGGCTCAGCTCCGAAAGTAAGTAGTATGGAATTTGTATATTCAAATTTTGAAAGGTACCAATTAAATCACATAAAATCACCTTCCAACAATTAGAATGTTTGACACTGGCCTCCAGATTTTACTAAACGAAATATTATATAAATTTATATTTATTTTATATCTTTGTAGTTCATTTGTCGACGCTTGAATCAGACCATGTAGCGTGGAATGATTGGATGGTATCGAATAATGAATTACTGTAATGAAATTTCTAGCATATCGCTCATGTAGAATTTGCTCCCAGTGGCTCATGCCTCATCCAGAACAAGCAATTTGACTATGTAAACAAACAGACGTACCTACATAGCTGAATCCAAGTAAATATTTTCACAAATGAACAAGTGTGTGTTCCCCACGGTTCATTCAGTTCAGCTGGATGGAACACAATAACCTCACTTTCTACACTCAGCTCAGGCTCGAGTATGATTGTGACGTGTCATAACGCACTTCAAATTATTATACATTATTCTATAATTGGTCGATAATCATCAGTTACTCATATTTCTGTCAACATATACGTATGTAAAGATGACGCCTAAATTTCATGTAAACGATTAATCGATTGTCTACGGAGCCACGTGACTACCAACAGCGGATCATTTGTTGAGTCTGCCCCTTTGCCGAAAGAAGTGACGAACTTGTGACTGTTTCCTGTATAGGTTTTAAAGAAAATTTGTGAAAATATTTTGGCACTGGTAGCACTTCTGTGAACAGACATGACCTCAGTACAAGGCGTTCATTCTTAATTTGAAAAAAAGAAAGAAACACGTAACCGCCGGCCAGTTCTAACAAGTCACTTTTTGACACTGGTTCGTACTGGCTGTTACACATTAGGATTCATATCTATATACACCGCCGTGTAGTCCAGCGAAAGCCAACTGATCATTCGGAGGAATATATGGCGTCCATTCTCAGGATATAACAATAAGCCAGACAAGAAATCACCAGGAAGCAGGCAATAAGCAGTGCTAAGATCTTCGACTCTGAAGATGGATGCGATACGAACCTCCGAAACGTCGGATGACTTTCACCGGATTATGTGACGGAAGATGGCGTTCATCATAGCCTCCTCTGTGACAACCTCAGATCGAACTCAGTTAACAAATTGTCTTTATTGTAGTTTCAGAATACATTACATCGTTAAAAAGTAAAAATAAAACTATCCCTGTAACAAGCCGTGGAGACCCATAGGGTTGTGAGATATTGAGGTTCCCACATTTTTTAGACAGTCGGCTCATAGATGGCGGTAATGTCAGCCTTACGGCCCGGCCGCCCTTTACCCCCAAGAATATTCCTGGTACTCATTTCTGTTAGAGGCTGAGTCGACCCCAGGGCCATACTGCGGCTGGAAGGATTAGGTCAATTGAAAAAATCCACCTCATCGGGATTCGATCTTGCGACCTTCCGGTTTGTAGTATAGTGCCTCAACCAACTATGCTACCGCGTACCTCCACATTACATCATATATGTTATAAAGTATGAAGTTGTTCCGAATGTAACCATGTCTTGAAGGCACAAACAGGTCGTGACGGTAAAGTTCCGCTGGATGAATGGTCATCCTCCCATCTGCCCGGATGTGGGCGACTGCATTGTCCCTTGCGCGCTCAGACTAAGTCGCCGTGACTAAATTTAAGACATGTTTAAAGCAAAATGCAAATGAGATTTCGCTTCTGTGCGTCACTCCATGATATATAGATCACGTATTCTTAACTTCGGCACTTTATGAAGAGAGCTGGTCAGCTTTGTTTTGCTCTGGCCACTTTATGTTACCAACAGGAGGTCGGGGTGAATTAATATTGAGGAATATCTTCTACTTCCCCGACAGTGTTTGACAACTTAATGCGTGTATCGACGTCAGGATCCTCCTTCAAGTATATCCTTTGTAGTCAGGGTCAGTATGTTGTTCATCAGGGCTATCATAGATGTACCGGAGAGGCACCACAGGACAGAAATGTCGGTACGCATGTAAATTTGTCAGGACGAGCAGCCTTAATGTGGGAGAAACTTGACTTGACGCCTGAAAGCAGGAGTAGTGGAGCCAGAGGAGTTGTACATTTTTAGGCATGTGTTCCGTAAACGCATACCCGCCGTAAATATACCCCTGAAGCCCTCAGGACCCAGAACCACGAATTTTGTGCTGTCGAAGGCCAGTAGCAAATTACCATACAAGAGCAGACCAGAGTGGATCAGTCGTGAGTCGTGCGTCGGCAGTTGCATTCGCTAGTTATCCGTGAGGACGGAAGTAGAGGAATCTCAGTTATTTGGAGCTGTTGCCATTCAACGACTAATGAAGTTATAACAGACTGAGAATCCTTAGTATGGGCTGTCGTTATTTTTAAACTGTGTAAATTGTTGAAGTGTTGTAACTATTTGTAGTTAAGCATAGGAAACATTCAATAAATTCTATATTCACTCCAAACCCCAATATCTAGTCATTATCATGTGACAATATAATGAAACAAATGTAAAACCTTCCGGTTTCAAGTAATATTGTGGCCTTAATTGACTGAAATGAAAGGAAAGTGTCATTTTATTTTTATTTCCTAATAATACTGCTGGGCCTGCAGACACACAGGTAGCTCTCATATGCCCATAAGACTGATATTCCCATCGGAAATCATCGCAATGCTGAGAACATGCGTAGTGAAACTAGCAGTAAAGGGGCCAGTGCTGCCATCTTGTGAGGGTCGTTTTATTGGCTGGTTAATATGATGAGTTGGCCGGTTGACGCCTGTGTCAATATCATTGCATATCGCACCTAACTGTAACAGCCAGTGCGAAGTTGGCCACGGGTTTATGGCTCAGAATGGGGTAACCAGAAATTAAGATAATCACATAAGGAGAAGCTCCTTTACAAACTTCATCTTGCGCCATTATGGAAATTAATTAAGGGGCGTAAGATGCAATGCTGACGTTTGGCTTTCAAGCCATTTTGTTGCTCTCTATAGCCCTTTGGATCTTGGTCGCTTTTTCAGTTTTTCATTCCTATACACAGTAGCTAGGACTCCTTGGACGGGGGATCCGTCCGTCGCAAGGCTCTCACCTGCACACAAAACAACGTAAAGAGAATAAACGAACACAGACATCCAAGCCTCGATTGGGATTCTAAGCCACGATCCCAGTGTTCGAGAGAGCGAAGACAGTACATGGCTTAAACCGCGCGGCCACTGTGATCGGCCGTTTTGTTTTTACTTCAGCATAATCATAAATATAAAGTTGTCCATGGCCTGACTTAGCTGCCTGGTGTGGGTATAGCGGCGGTGCTGAATTACAAGTCTGGCCGTGTGTCCGGAAACAGTATGGACAGTGATTTATCTCTGCGCCCATCGATATGAACATCATTGCTGAGTGGTACTCTCGTGTGCGTTCTCTGTTATTACTTGCTTCGCGTGAATCCCCTACAAGGAGCTCTCGTAGTACAGTCAAGTGGCGCGTCCATCCGCATTCCTGCGAACTCGTTCCACCTGACGAGGAGCGGAAATGCACCTAAGTGTTTTATATTTAGAGATACAGATCTTTGAGAACAAGAGATGTTGAGAGATACGAACGAAGGTGGTCACATCAGCGTGAGATTCACAACAATCCCCAACGGTCTGAACCTTGAGATAAAGAACAAAAATACTATGAGGTGCTCTACATTGCAGTTACTCTGTTCATTTGTGAGGCACTGAACTATGAGGGGGCACGCGGTAGCGTAGTTGGTTTAGGCACTATGCTACAAGCCGGAAGGTCGCGGGTTCGAGTCCCGATGAGATGGATTTTTTTTTCCCCAATTTACCTAATCCTTGCAGCCACACTATTAACCTGGGGTCGACTCAGCCTCTAACAGAAGTTAGTACCATGAATCTTTCGGGGGTGGGGGGTAAAGGGCGGACATCGGGTGAGGCTGACAACCTTACCGCCATCTATGAGCCGATTGTCTAGATAATGTGGGACCCTGAACGTCTCACAACCCTATGGCCCTTCACGGCCTGTTATAAGGATAGTTTTTTTACCTTTACTGAACTATGAAATCATATATTGAATACACTTCGATGAAAGAACCAGACATGTATGTTGTGAATCCCAGTAATAAAATGTATGCTTCTTTCGTTGCTTTCATAATCCCCTCCACCCCTTCGCTGTCGCGTTCCTTTGCGCTTGTTCTGGCGAGCAATGAAATTCCACAGTGAGCGCTGCTTGTCTTTGTGGCGTACCTGGGAGCCCTCAGGCTAAGTACAAGGTCCGACATGTCTGTGTTTCGACACCCTCAAGAATTCATTAAGTTCTCAGTGTAGATGCGGCATTTTATGAAGTTATATTGCTGCATTGAAGCCTCGGTTAACAACAAAGGAGAATAAGTTTTCTTGTTTTCCTTTGTCGAAACTTTCTGTTTTTGAACCCTCAGCAAATGCCTTGGAACGTTTCTTTCAAAGTGAAAATTAGAGTTCTTTGTTATTACAACCAACACTGTAAGCTCCGCAGGTCAAAAGAAAAAGTTCCATATATTTGGACCATAAATTTCCACATACGAATATGATACATGAGCAGCAAAGTGCCCTAAGTGATTCTGGTTGCCCCACCATCTTAGTGACAAATAAGTTGAAGACTGGCTTTTCACAGATTTGGAGGTAGGCCTATTTAAATAATAAATAGAATAATTAACCAACAATTCACCTTATATGACGTGTTCGGCGAGCAATTTGAACTGAGCAGTGCCATTTTCGTTTCGAATTACAATCTTTATGCAAAATTTGTCCACATGAACTTGTTGAATTCACATTCTTCATTTTGGTTATACGTTGTGTTGCAACAACACTTAAAACCAGGATTAGTGAAGTTCACATTCCTTTTAGAAAATGATTTCAGGTACCGTTGGTATATGAGAACGTGAAAAAATGTTGTCAAGGACTGTGTCTTGAAATATCACATGAAATTTACATTAAAATAAATATATTATATTCTGCCGTGTTCACCCATTGTTAGGTAATTCCCGCAACACACGCGTACGAAACAATAGGATATCTATTGCTAGGCAATGAAGCTGTAAACACGCTTTCTAACAATAGAATGCGTTTTCCGTGGGGTCCGCCCCGAGGCTATATAACAAGGATTTCATGCAGGTAGAACTGGGTCGAGTTCTGGAGATGGCAGCCCTAGGTATTGAGAAGAAATGGCAAGAAAGGAATTAGACTGTAAAAAGAAGACTTCATGTGTGATTTCAAGTTACAGTGACACTATGATAAATCCGTTGCCAGGATACGACTAGTGAAGACTTAGAACCTTAGTGCGTGTGTAACAGTGAACTGGTAAGTGTGTAGAATAGTGATAGTGCTGCATTACCTGTAGTCTCGAGTGTGGAAGTATAAGATGCAATAAATCCCATTTATCCCAATCCAAAACCCTTCCTATAAGTCATCCCTACAAGTGACAATATATTACATTAATTTTGCGCCTAAATAAGTTGTAGTGTATTTTAAACCGACGTTACTATATAAATACTATATTTTGTCATAATTATATTAATCGTAGTCGATATTCTAAAATACCGTATGTGAATAACATGCTGTTGCGCTGTAGGATCAGTTGACTGGAAGCAATTAATGGCCTCTTAATCCATTTTATAGTAAAGTTAGCAGTCTGTTAGCGCTTTTCACCTGGCTGCTTGTGCTGCCTCTGGGTCTAGATACTACTCTCCTTACGGTAGACTTTATGCTGGCAGGAGAGTGTTGCATACAGCGAAACCGTGTTCTGACTTGCAGGTTGGCAGATTCATGTGGTCTTGAAATCTCATGCCTCAATGGCACCCGAACTTTCAATACTGCAGCCGGAAAATCCAGCTATTAAATTCTGCCCTGAGGCTATTAAAATGAATGCATCCCTCTGAGATAATGTTAATATTACCTTCCTAACTAATAGCGCAGTCAGTATAGCAGCTGGCTACGGGCTGGACGGCTGAGGGGTCGGATTTCGAGTCCTGGTAGGGTCAAGAATATTCTCTTCTCCATGTCGTCTAGACCGGCTCTGGGTACCCAACCTCCTAACCACTGGGGTAAAACGGCTGGAGTGTGAAGGTGACCACTCACCTCCAACTAGTGCCGAGGTCAGGAAAATGTGGAGCTATAAATTCACTCCCCCATACGCCTTCATTGCGTAATGCTTAATTAGTTAAGCACAGGGATAAATTTACTTTTCGCCCTTTTTTACCTTCCTACCTAAGGCTATGCTTATTTCCACTACGTGGTTTCCTTCCTGTATATTTTCCTGCCAAAATTTTAAGGCGCGTCCACATTACTCGTGCTCGTGCTCGTGTGACTCGCTATGCTCGCGAGTAATGTGGACGATATGACAAGTCACGAGACAAGCAAATTTTTAATTTTTAGTTAGAAAACTATAGCCAATAAATTAAAATACAACTACAGCCTATACACACTACGAGTAAATATACGTATCCTCACGCGCCGAAGCCTGGCCAGCAACTGAAGTAGTGTCCACTCAGCCTCTTGAGGATAATTGAGCAGATATTTCAAGGAAATCGCTGCTTCGGTCTAGAAAACCGAGATTAACAGCAGTGGGGATTCGATGCTCTGACCACGCGACACACTCTCCGCTAAAGTTGGCACTAATTTCGCCGACAATCGGCGGTCGCTCGGTCGGTATGGTTCTCTTGCGGACTAAAACCATGGAGTCTCTATGTTTGTTTTGATACAGCAGTATCCATTTTCGTCTTCATTTGAAGATATTTACGTTGTGCTGAGAGACTCGTTCATTCGTTTAAATAATCTCTGATAAAACGTCGTTAAGTAGGCTGTCATCCAGTCTTGGTGAAGGCAGCGTAAGTACGCAGGGAGTTGAGACACTCATCTGCTGGTGCCCACGGAGCCACATAAAACCCAAAGATGTGGAATGAAACTCGAGAATGTCAGAGAGAGATCTCACTCTTCTTTTGGAGCCTCTTCACGTTGTCTTTCAGTCTCTTTATCTTCAGCCATGCTTTGTCTGACTCAAACAATGAGACCAAGGGTGAATTAAGGGTGAAACGCAAAGGGGTGAGATGTACAGACGACGCTGTAACAAAATGACATTTCGAGATTTAAAGGAAAAAAAAAGGACTTGGTATTTCACACAAACATTACAAAATTGCAGCATCTGAAACTGCGGATTGCTGGCATGTCCTTAGGACAATGAACCAAAGTAAGAAAGAAATGCATGAGACGCGGGGGACAGGAACCAAACCGTTGCTTACATTTTTACAGTGTGGAACACTGCAGAAGCCAGAAACTTCAGCAGCGGTAGAGTGAAGTGGACGAACAGAGCTTTGTGGTGAAGTGCGCGGGCGCCGGTGTGCGGAGACACTGTAGTCTAGCTTAACTTTGCTACAGTGTGGCTCATGTACTGGTTCCTTGCTTGTCGCCCTGTTATGCAAAGGGAAACGCGTGTGTCTCGCGGTATCGTTAACAATTTTTTGCGTTTTTTTACGGCGGAGACAGAAGCCAATTACATTGCGTCGAACTGTAGGATAAGACAAATAATAAACTAAAATATCATCAGGAGCCGGTATGGCCATATCTAACTAATGAAGGAGCAAAGGGTGTCAGGAAATGTCACGGAAAAATAACTAAATTCATTGTAGGAGATGGGTATTTGGAAGACGAAAGCTGGGAGAACAGATTTCTGTGGAAATTTAGAAGGCATATCTATGAAGACATGAAGCCCAGGAGACGAAATTCGTGTGATTATGCAGGTCACAATCTGTAGAACTTCTGTGGGCTGGGAATGTAGCTAGGATAAGAAAGAAGGAATATGCATATCATTTTGGTGAGAAACCTACAGAAAACGTCCACTTGGAATACCAAGAAAAATATAGAATATACCACTAATGTGGATGTTAGTGGGATGTGTTGTGAGGATCGGTTTTGTATAAAACTGACTCATCTAGCATGTCAGATATTATTAGAAAATTATTTGTGGGCCCATTTTTAGAGGCACCAACTTCTCCCAGAATTACATAGGTTTAGAAGTGCGAAGAAGTCGGTAGGCAGGGCTGGTGAATATATCTGATTTACAAAATATAGCTAATTCGTTGCCGAGCGTCCAGTCTTAAGTTGTAACACCTGAAGAAATGGTGACAGTGTAGAGTCGAAGAGGTCAGACAAGTCCTTGAGCCATACTACGATCTCAGTCCAATTTCCTGACGAACATTGTCCGAAGAGAGACGAAGAGTCAGTCGGCATCGTCAGGCCTGGCACCTGGAAGAGGTATAGTTAATTAAAATAACACAGAATCATAGTCAATCCAACACCAATGTCTCGACAGGGATATCAGGCGGAATAGCGACTAGGCTATAAGCTGGGCAACCGAAGAATCGTGGTTCGATTCTCAACAGGGCAAGAGATTATTCACTTCTCCAAAGCGTTCAGGCAGGCACTGGAACCCACCCAACCTCATGTCGTATGGGTTCCGGGGCTCTTTCCCCGGGATTAAAGAGGCGGAAGCGTGAAGCTCACCACTAAACTCCATCTAGTACCAAGGTCAAGCATGGTGGAGCTATACTTCTACTCCCGCACACTCCTTCAAGGGGTGGTGCTCAATTAATTAAATATAGGGAGACGTTACCTTTTGCCAAAAGAGAAGGATGTATAAAGACGAGAACCTCAGCAGATGAAATTCCACGGGCACTTGCGGGTGTCTCAAGAAGAGAATATTTACAGAGGCCTGATGCATACTGCGCCGGTTACGGTAGCCGAGCGGCCTAAGGCATGTACTCTCTTCGCTCGCTCGGAAGCCGGGATCATGGGTTCGAATTCCATACAAGGCATGGATGTTTGGTGTGTGTATGCGTTTATTCTGTCTTTATGTTGTCATGTGTTTAGGTAGAGGCCTTGCGGCGAGCTGATCACCCGTCCAAGGAGGCCTACTGTCTAAAAAATTATCAGCGAAACTGAGAAATCAGCCCTATGCTGCAAAGTAGGAGCGACGAAGAAGAAAAAAATGCTTTGACAGCGAGCAACTGGGAATAAGCGGCATTGCAATTGATACTGGGAAATACCGCTTAAAACGAAGACGTGGCTTGAAGAGAATGAAACTTGCATATGACTTCAGAAAAGGGTGTTTCATTAAGGAACCAGAAACAGGAGAAAAAGTTCAGAGAGAAGCAGACCGAGCATATCTGAGTTTCGGATTGGCGTAAGTGGTCTTATCTGTGGGAAGGTATAAGAAGAGGAGGAGGAGAATGAAAAACATAACACAAAATAGTTGAAATATTAGGATACACACACGCACAAAGAAACTGCAAGTAGAATATGTCGATAAGTTTGTAATTTCTCATCATACCAGTGTATAGTCGCTATAACCTATAGCCTTTCAGTTAAATGTCGCCACATTATACAGTAAATTTAGAACAGCCACTGTGTTACAATTTTATTTCTTTAAATAAAATCTCTTTGTGAGAGCTATCCTTGTGCTGTTTTCCAGTACCCGTTATTGCGTTACGTTGGTGTCTCTCGCACTTCAGACGTTCTTGCGGCTACCCGTGTTGTTGATGGTACGTAATTAATCCTCGAAGCGTCACGTGTCCAAAATATATACCTATAATAATGCCTTTATCCCACTAATTGTGATATTCGTTAGTTTTCTCTATGAACTTCGGAGTCTAGAAATATTTGGAGGGAATTTTTAACTATGTTTGATGTTGTTATAGATAATATGGGCTGGGATAGCTAAGTAGGTATAGTGACTAGGCCACGGCGAAATGACCGATGAATCGTAGCTTGATTTCAGGCTCGGTCAGGCTATTGATCTGTTCTCAACAACGTACGGAGTCATGCTGCGACACACCTATCTTCTTATCCAGCTGCTATCGAGCGTTATTTTCCTGGGGATAAACTGGCCACTCACCTCCATCTGATGTTCTGAACTCCTGTGGTTTTCAGCATGTACATTAAGAACTTCTGTTTCTGTGAGCAAAGGGCGATAGTGTCCGATGACCTCATGACAGAACGTCACTGGTCGCATGATTTTTAAACCTAATTAATAATAATTTGAAGCCTGAAGTTCTTCCAAATAGTATTTAAATATTCAGTTCTTTTTTTTATCCTTGGCACTACAGCCCCAGTGGGCCTAGGCCTACCTCCATGAACTTCTCCGATTCAGTTCTTACGTCACAGAATATACACTAAGTCTCGCTTTAGAACACCAACCGGTTAATGCTGTTTACTGTGAAACACATACAGACACACTGTGGGTAGGCTGCAGAGCTGCATAATGCCAAAGCATGTGGTGCACGTGGCACTCACTGCCTTAATGGGTTCACCCATAGCAGACAGATAAGCATGGCTATGCGCCAGTGCACACTCCTCTAGTTGGGGTTCCCTGCTTGTGACGAACTAAGAGAGGTTTAGTTTGTTAACTACGGCATGAGGTATTGCCGCCCACCATATGTCCCATGAAACTGGCTCGGAAATCCGAAGTTCATTTTTTGTTAGCTTGATTTTTTTTTAATTCGCTTAGTGGGGGATGGAGCCCAACTGGGTCAACTCGGCACGGCGGCCACTGATTGGCCTATTGTAGCCTGCCCCGGGTGATTATGATGATGGAGAATTTGGTGGAATGAAGATTGGCAGGGGAAACCGAAGTACTCGGAGAAAACCCGCCCCAGCCCCACTTTGTCCATTACAAATCCCACTTGACCAGACCCAGGATCGAACTCGGGCCGCCGCGGTGGGAAGCCAGCGCGGCCTTTTTGTTAGCTTACGTTCCTAAGTAGACTTATGGGGTCTCCATGCTGTCTGTATATCTATGAATCCACCCCATTATCTTTTCAATGGCTGAACAATCTTTATGAAACTTGGTACGCATAACGTGGTACCTGAGCCCATCTTAACGGCGTACTTCATAAATCCCTCTCATCGGTGTGTGTGTATGCCCCCTATCGTTGCTAGGCAATGGCTCAGTACACACATTCCTGTGGCAGCAATAGAAGAATTTTTGGAGCCGTCGTTTTCTATACGGTCCGTGTAGTATCAAAGGAGAGCCAGTGGGTCTGTGTGTATTCCCTCAATCGTTGCTAGACAATGACTGGGTAACGACGTTCCCGCGGCAATGAATAATTGTTGGAGGGCATCGTTATCTACGTGGTCCATGTATCAAAGGGAAATACTCTTAGGTGATCAGGACTTCTAAGAAATTCTTTCTTTAAAAAATGTTTGAAATTTAAATTTATTTCCCAATTTCTCTCTAATGCTGATTCTGTTATGTCTGGTATAGAATTCAAGCAATTCTATCTGGTGCATAGGTCAATAGTAAAAACATCCTCAGTGAATATATTTTACAGCTGCATCTGTGTTGGCCGCACACCGCTTGCTTTGTCACCTGCTCAATTCCTTTTCGCTCTTCAGCCTGACAGTGGGAATTTTCAGCAAGGCGAAACGTAGTGGGTTGTATGTCATGATTTGTGATAGTCTGTCATTCAACACAACAAATATTTCAAAATAAACCAATCTGATTGTTTACATTGGTTTTATTTAAAAACTGCTACAACACAAAACAACAGGTCAACACAAAACAAACGTCAGCACTATAAGAAGTACACAACACACTCTAAAGGGAAAAAGCACAATCATGACGTCACATTCAAGAAGGCGAGAAGAAACACACATAAAAGAACTAATAGTATCATTAAAGCAAATAGTACCAGAAACGTAGAAAAACATAACAGCGCACCCAGGAGGGTAAACGCGACCCACAGTACACGACAAATAATACAGAGTTTTACACTGTAACGCCGAGAGAACTTTTAAAAATTTAAAAACCTTTATAACAATTTTAGCAATAATCACACGTATTATGATGAGTATAGTGATTAACACTAATATGAATCCATATTTGCCGATCCCAGTGGCCGCGCGGCCTAAGGCATGAACTGTCTTCGCTCGCCCGAAAGCTTGGATGGTGGGTTCGAATCCCACTCAAGATGTGAACGTCTGTATGCGTTTATTCTGTGTTTGTGTTATTCTGTGAGTAGGTAGCGGCCTTGCGACGGGCTGATCCCCCGTCCAAGGAGTTCTACGGTCTGTGTATAGGATTACGAAAGTGATAAAGTGGCCAAGGTCGAACAAAAGGGCTGTAGGGCCATAGACAAATAAAATAAATGGGTCCATATTAGGATATTTCAATAACGTGAGACATTTAGTGAAACTTCCTGAGGATGGTCTAAAATATGGACCGAAACATGTGGCGGTTATTAAATGAAACCAATGTAAACAGATTGGTCTATTTTGAAATATTTGTTCGGGTGACGGGCAGAGTATCGCAAATAGTGGGTCAACTCGGAGCCCATGCGCCCCTCTATTTTCCTGCAGATACCAGTTAAAGCTACTGCCGGGACATCGCCTCCTCATTAATGTGTCGTCATGCGAGTGGCGAACAGCTAGTATCTTAATGCAGGTCACAACCACCTCTCTCCTCCACAGTGCTCGTCTTCTTAACGTTAATTAACCTTTGAAGACTATTTTTTCTTTCGGTGCTACAGCCCCAATTTGGGCCTTGGCCTACCTCCATGAAACTCTCCGTTTCACTTCGGTTTACTAGATCTTACACATACGGTAGGACTCCTTGGGCGGGTGATAAGCTCGTCGCAAGGTCTCTACCTGTAAACACATAGAACAACGCACACACATAAACACCAAACGTTCATGTCCTGAGTGGGATTCGAACCCACGATCGCGGCTTCGGAGCGAGCGAAGACAGTGCATGCCTTAGACCGCTCGGCTACCGTGACCTGCAAAGACTGCTTAGCTTCGTCCAATAAACCTCGAATTAAATAATACAATATCTTCATTTCAATAATATGGAAAGAATTGAATGATTAAATGAGATACTATCCCGGTATTTGCCTGAAGGAACTGAGAAAACCACGAATATCGTCGTTCAGGATAGTCGGTATCCGTGCTGAGATATGAATCCGGGATCTCTCGTTACGAAACAGGGGTCCTGCCCAGTGAATAGCGACAGCCGTTCTCTTACTGCACGACTTAACAGGTGTTACACAACGGGATCAGGGTCTATGCAGTAGGCCTTCATATGCATAGACACAGATGAGTTCGAGTTACAGTACTTAATTCCCTTTGGGAAAACTTCCACAGAACAAACTGCAGATTTGTGCCAGGCGATTTATATCTTGTGACAAGTGAAATGTGTTTACTGCTTGTTTTTGGAATTAACATTTCACTGACTTATCACGCGGTTTTAATTAGGCTGAGCAGTGTCCTGAAATTCAGGCATGGTAATTTGTTGATGCTACTGAGAGGAACACTTTGACCTAGGAGAGGTGAATTACAAATGAAAGTAGGGAACTCACATACCTAGGAACTCTGTGATTTATAACCTCCCTGTATTAGTGTTAGAGGTAATATCCGATATGAGGCCATGCTGTAACTCAGGCGGCTAGACACTAGCTTCCCACCCCGGAGTCCCTGGGGACTTCAAGATGGATTCGGGTGAAAGCCATGGTGCTGTAACAGATTTCTCGCCAAGTTTCAAATCGTCATTCTAATCATCATTCTTTGAATGTTTCATAATCATCGCCTGTTCTTTGAGAAGTGAAATCGCTATGAGTAGGTAGCACGTTGCCACATCTCCACTCATTAAGTTTGGGACTTAATTTCTAACCAGTGGCCGCGCCATAGCTCAAGCGGTTAGTCGCTGGCTTCCCACCGCGGCGGCCCGGGTTCGATCTCGGGGTCTGGTCAAGTGGGATTTGTGGTGGACAAAGTGGCGCTGGGGCAGGTTTTCTCCGAGTATTTCGGTTTCCCCTGCCAATCTTCATTCCACCGTCTGCTCCACAATCACTCTCACCTATCATATGGGGTTGGTACAATAGGCCAGAAGTGGCCGCAGTACAAGGGACTTAGTCCCACCCCACTAGCATTAAAAAAAATTTCTTTCCAAGCATTTTGATGATCAGAATAAGAGGAAATAAAGTTTAAGTTATTATATATGAATAACTAACTTGAACTTTAAAATTCACAGGAAGTTCATACGCTAAATCACGTTTTTTTTTTTTTTTTTACTTTGTCCATCGTCCGGTATGCTACTAACTAGAAAACACAACGTTTTGGAAACTGGGGAGGGGGGCAGACGCCTACGCTGCTGAGTTCCTTAGAATCTACACCATAGGAAATTAACTTTAGAAATTAAATCATAAATATTATGACAGTATTACGAGAAATGCGAAGAAAACAAATGGTGAGTCATGCGTTCCATAGCGGCCGTGCAGACTTACAGACTGGGAGTCAGTACGTTCGGAGTCCTGTAATAAATGTTATTTCGGGACTTGATCAGGCATGAAGAGTACGGTACTCTGAGTTGTAACTCTAATTTTGAGTGAACTCAACGTTTCAGAGGAACATATCGCTTCCATCTTCAGGGTCGAAAGTATTTGTTTCCTGCTTCTTCTGGTTTCTTGCTTGGCCTACTCTTAGACACTGAAGGCGAAGGCAAACTTTGTTTTGTCTCCGAATTACTGGGATTTCCATTTTTATAACAATCGCAGTGGGAACTTCAGCAGTGACTGAACGTGTTTCAGATTACGGCTTCATGGGATGTGACGACACATAATCCTGCAGCTACCATTCAAAATACGCTGCTTCATATTCCAGAAGAGTGTAGTCTTAACACTCACCGCCACGATAACCTCAAATCCCACATACATGTTTTGTCTCCTTCAAATTTTATATCCTTAATTTTAGGCCTTATATCACTTTACCCAGAAATGTAACCCTATACAACATACGTGTGTACCCACTGTACTATTACCCCCTCATTTATGCCTGTGTTTCAAGTTGTGTCGTTTCTTCAAATTCTCTGACTAAAGTCTGTGTACAGTCCCACTGCCCCCTCCCCCGTCTTCTTTCATACTCCGTCATTTCTTCACCCTTATAATAATATATGATTCCTTCTTTTACAATAAAATAAAACCCTAATCACACGCCTTCTTTCTGGCCTGCCAATCACCAAACAACTATTCTTATTCCAACAGGAGCTCGGCTTCAAGCTGTCTGCATTCCTGTCGGCTATGTATTGAATTATCATGTTAAAAATTTTAGTTTAAACTTGTCTTCATTCCTGCGGGTTGTGGCCGAGTTTCGTTGCTAAGAAGAGTTCAGCTGCAATTTTTTTTTCGTTTATATCCACTGTCTGTTGAGTATTATTCTTAAAGAATTTCGGCTTCAGGTTGTCTTCACACTTGTGAGTTGTGATCCAAGCTTTTTTATTAAAGAGGTTTAGCTCCAAATTGTCTTGATACTTGTGGATTGTGCGCCAAGACTTTCTCCGAAAGGAGCTCAGTCTCAGGCTGTCTTCATGTCTGTAGCTTCTGAGCTGACTTTCATTCTTAAACAAGTTCAGCTTCAGTTTATTTTATTCTTTCCTTTCGTGAGTTGTTTAACGACGCCTTCTCAACCTGGAATGATGAATGATGAATTAGAAATGGCTGCAAAGGAATGCTCGTGTCCCAATAGATGTAGGTAAAGCTATCCCTGTAAGAGGCCGTGGAGGCCCATAGGGTTGTGAGATGCTGAGGGTCCCACATTCTCTAGATTATCGGCTCACAGATGGCGGTGAAGTTGTCAGCCTTACGCGCCGGCCGCTCTTTACCCCCAGGAATATTACTGGTACTCATTTCTGTGAGAGGCTGAGACGACCCCAGGGATATAATGCGGCTGGAAGGATTAGGTAAACTGAAAAATATCGACCTCAACGGGATTCGATCCCGCGACCTTCCGCCTTGTGGCACAGTGCCTCAATCAACTACGCTACCGTTTCCTCCTGTAATATAGTTACTATCACAGAATTACGTGGAAGGACTGAGGAAGAGTACGAAACCCCTCATTCAGGGTAGCTGTATTCATACCTGTTGAGTGTGTGCCGAGTTTTCTGATATTAGCAGCAGTTTCAGGCCTGTTTCTGTTCGGAAGTTTTAATGTGATGCATATTTGTGCATCTGTATTCTGGGGCTCTGTACCGTTCCCCATTTAATGCTTAAATATTTGATATATTCACAATGAGATACCAACTGCAGATTTTGTCTCAATGGGGAATGAGCTACAGTATTGATTCCTGCGTCCTATTCAGTGCAATTGCTGTATGTTTCACGTTTCTGGCTTATAGGATGGGTCAGAATAAAGACAACGCTCTTTATGGGTGTCCCTTAGTTATAATGCGTTCTGCGCTCCTCCAGCCTATTTGCACTGACTATAGACTGGCCTGGAATTCATTTTCTGGGAAATTCTTTGAAATTTTTAAGATTTTTAAACAAATGTAAAGCCTATTGTACACACAACAGGGAGCCAGCGTTCGTTGTCAGTTTGGCCATATTATTCGTGTAACGTATTTTTGGGTGCATAACTATAAACGGGGCATGAATTGGTGAATCGGATGTCTTGACCACTTGTATACACCACTCGAAACTACATTTTACAGATCCCTGACGCGCACAGACTAGTGTCCTCAGTCTATTACACTCTCCACTAGCCGTATCTTGGTAACGGATCTACCGAGAGAGATTCTTCAGCTTCCCGCGCGGTCGAAGAAGCCTCAGACCGTGCGGCCGGCCCGATATGCTTGTGCTTTCTCTTTGCTAAATAAAATATTAAAACATGGCGACGGCGCGAACCTTAAAGGTTATGCGGTTGTGACTTTGAACAGAGGGTACGTGTAGCCATCCTTGCGGTCATCTCATCTCTGTAAGTTAATCCTCTGGTATGCGTTTACAGCCTGTCGTTTGTTACTAGTTAAAACCATACTCCCAGCAGACCCTTCTGTCTTTCTCTGTCTCATGCAACAGTGTCCTTCCCTCTCATTCTGCGTACAGCCTTCCCTACGCACCATTCACTCGCCCTCACTGCAATGACTCTCCTGTCAGCGTAGACTGTTCAGCAGAATCCTTGAATATTCCCCAGAATTATCACCGAGAGAAAGACGTATTCCAATGAAAAAGACACATGAGAAATAGTTAAACTGTAGAAGTGATGTTTGGGAAAGAGTAAGCGCAGTTCACTTACTCAGAGGAACAGGAAACTCGTGTCCACACATGTAGGAGAAGTTAGGAGATGAAAGGGCGAGGCGTCAGCTAGTTCCAGCGTGGGGCGATATCTAAAGGGACGCTCGCAGAATTGACGCGCCATACAGACATATTTTTTTTTATTGCTAGTAGGGTGGAACTAAGTTCCTTATACTGCGGCCACTTCTGGCCTATTGTACTAGCCCCAGATTATAGCTGAGGGTGATTGTGGAGCAATTGGTGGAATGAAGACTGGCAGGGGAAACCGAAGTACTCGGAGAAAACCTGCCCCAGCGCCACATTGTCCACCACAAATACCACTTGAGCAGACCCGAGATCGAACCCGGGCCGCTGCGGTGGGAAGCCAGAGACCAACTGCTTGAGCTATGACGCGGCCAAGGTCTCTAAGTAAGTATAAATAGATACGGCGAAGTTAAAGTACATTTGTTCATAAAACGACAAGTACGTAACTCTCTCAGGATCTGAATGTACAGTTGTGAAATTGAGGATAGTGGAAAGAAAGACGAGAATGAGGGAGGAGAAGAATCGGGGAAGGAAGAGGAAGAATGAGGAAGAGAAGGTGGAGTAAGGAGAAAAGGAGAGGAAACAGAGAAGAAGAGAGAAAAATGAGTAATAAAGTGGGATACAGAGGAAAATAAAAAGAGAAAATAGGAAACGAAGGCTTCTTCTTGATGCTTTGGGTCTGAAAAAGTTAATATCACCGACTTTTTATTTATCACCGTCATCATCTTCACATTAACATTATCTTGTTGTTGGTACACGAGTTCCACTGGGATTTTTGTGGGACTGCTTCCTAGCGAGACGGCGTTCTAACGTTGGTAAGCCTGTAAGCATTAGATCTGAGATTACTTGCGATAAGACGGAAACAGCAGTATCCGGTACGAGCCTGGAATATAAAACGCTGAATGCGATTAGCGTGTGTCAGGCTCTGTCCCATCTCCATAGTTGGCATTTCTTCGTTCACGTAGTTGTTATTCTTTAGTGCCTTTCTCACATATCGTAATTCCAAGTCTTTCTTGTATCTTTCCGCTTTTTATCTGCCAACTTCTCGCTGTTTTTCCCACTCGGCCTCTGTCTGCTGACACTAAACAACGATAAATGACCATAACGCTTTCCGCGGCCATCTATTAATCACGAGCCAGGGCTCAGTGTTTGAACTCGTTACCACTAGATTGCGAAACTCCATCTGGGCAACAATGGCGTAAAACTGAACAACAAGCATTGGACTCTGTCTTTTGCCTGGAGTAGAAATTATGTGTACAACGTTGCGAATGCTAGCTCTGTCTCACTCTTCAAGTTGTAAGACTAGGACACAGAGGAAAATCAGCCCATAAAGATATCCTTACCTCTAGGCTGACTGACTGGATTTTATGGTTGAAGACGAAGACAAAACCAGTCTCTGAAACACCGTAGACGTAATCTCCACGCCAGGTCTTGGGCAGTGTACAGGCATATCCTTGCATTATGTTACCAGCTCACAGTTAAGAACCTTTAGAATTACCAAAGGGGGTTTAACTGGTTCATCAGAGGATATCCTAGTACAGATTTAATGGCAGAGACGCTGTGAGGAAGCTGTGAAGACTCTAAGATACGAGTCGTTATAAGATTACGCGGCTAGTGCATTATGTAGTTTCTATATGAAGCCCCTGCAGGATTCTGAAACAACTTCTAGTCTGTCGGGCTCCGTTTTAATGAACATAATATTACAAGTGAATTTCGTACTTTTATATTTAAATCAGTAGGGTCTCTGTATGTATTGTGTCCCTGTATATTAGTGACAATGTAAAATACCTCGTGGAATTCTATTACGGTAACCTCTGATACATATATTTTAAGGTTAATGTGAAATAAATTAATCTACGCAACCTGAAATATCGCTGTAAATATTGTGACTATTTAAAAGCCCATGATTTATATTGTGGCCTCGTGTGTTATGACACCCCATGGTCTAGGAGGGAGGTGCCAGCAATCATGAGAAATGTACTCCCTCCATGTCACACACCTCAAGGTTTTGGGGATCACTTTGAGCCATATTGTTCTCAAACGTCCGAAGAATACACACGAGGAAACAAATGATGTAAATATCTGTTCTTTCCAGCGAAGGTGGTAGGGTGTGGTCTGTTAATTTTGGAAGGCGAAATACTCTTGAAACTTCACTGTAATTAAAGCTTAAATTTATTATTAAAAATGGAGCAGCATTCAGACTTTTGGACAACAGCTTTTGAAGAAGAAAACTGTCATATCTTGGCCTCATTGTCATGGTAGCATAGCTGCTTAAGGCACTGTGCTACAAGTCGGAAAGTCGTGGATTTCGTTCCCGATGAGGTCGTTGGATTATTCTATTTACCTAATCCTTCCAGTCGCACTATGGCACTGGGATAGACTGGGACTCTAACAGAAATGTGTACCACGAATCTTCATGGGGTAAAGGGCGGCCGACGCATAAGGCTGACAATCTTACTGCCATATGTGAGCCGGTTGTCTACAAAATGTGGGAGCCTCGACGTCTCACAACTGTATGGGCCTCCATGACCTGTTACTTTACCTTTCGTCTGCATAGCCCTTGCCTGAGAGAGAAGCAAGTTTCATCTGAATTGGTAAACATAAAAATAATCTATCTCACTCCTCAAGGTTGGCCACGTCAGAAGCTGTTCAACACAAATTTCATTTTCTTGATAAGAAAATTCAGCAGCAGAAATCCACGTCTTTAATTAAAATTAATGTGTTTTTATAATGTAAGTTTGGTCTTATTGTTAGGGTTTAGGGATTTTAGGACCCTTTTATTCTTTTGAAACTGTTAAATATTTTCGAAACAAAAGATATTTTCTTCAATTGAATATATAAATAACTTTTTAATTTACTGTTTCTCTCCTTTTCAAGTCTTGTAATGTGGGGAGTTTATATACACTATATATACTATATATAGTGTATATAGTGTCACATCGTTTTCAGTATAAGTGTGAGCAGTTTTTTCGATGAATTCGGAAGAGTGATCAAAATAAAAATATAAGACCTTTCGGAACCACCGATCTACAGCATTGTGTACACTTTTAAGAGTTATAAGAAGTGGACAAAGTACAGTTGAACGAAACGTCGCAGGTTTTGTCGGATTAGAATTGCGACCTTCAGTCCAGCAGCGGCGTGAGCGCAACTTCAGGTAGCCCTAGCACTGACTGTTCTGACAGATTCTGCATGACTTCTGCAGTCAGTACAATGCACGGTCACTTGTTGTTTAGTCGTTTCCATTTCACTTACATATCACCATCTCATTTCTTTCAACATTACATAACAACTGCATGTGATTCGTCATCGAATCAACAATGCCGACATATATGAAACATGTTCCAAAAGAAGGGTTCCACAAACGAGTGGCAGAGGTCCGCATTCACCACTAAGCAGAAACAATTTGTACTCGGAAGTGAAGCCACAGTCTTAATGCATTTGTGTGGTAATAAGCCAGAAGTTCATCTTGTGGTTTCCTTCCAGTTCCCTTCTTTCCAGTTTCCTTCTTCCACTCCCATATAAACCTCTTGTAACTACGCATCTTTCCTATCGCCTTTGTAGCTCACGTTATGCAAGTTGATGTCCAGTAAAATAGTTACGTACGTCAGAAGAATGGTAGGTCACTTGAAGTAACGTTCCCCCAGTCTTCTTTGTTACGGTGAAGTAGCGCTTCAGATTTTAAAATCAGGGTTAATCAGTTTAACTCGTACTAATGGTGTAATAACGCTGATTTGTAAAAGTATCCCTGTAACAGGCCGTGGAGGCCCATCGGTTTATTATAAGTCGGGGCTCCCACATTTTCTAGACAGTCGCCTCACAGATGGCGGTAAGGTTGTCAGCCTTACGCGCCGGCCGCCCTTTACTCCCCATGAAGATTTTTGGTACTCATTTCTGTTAGAGACTGAGTCGACCCCAGGGCCGTAGTGCGGTTAGAAGGATTAACTCAATTAAGAAATCCAGTGACCTCATCGGAATTTGAAACCGCTACCTTACGGTTTGTAACACAGTGCCTCAACCAATTACGCTACAGCGTGCCACAATGATGAAGTATTCGTTTTCATTTTTATTATCGTCTTGTGAACCGCAGGGCATGTGAGAAATATTTGCTGTGCGTAAAATGCGTGTTTGACTTCAATACACAATTTTATTCGGAACGCGTGTGGCCCCGATGAATGTTTAGCGAAGTACATTCCAGATTCCTGCAGAAAGCTACATATGTTTTTTCTTGCATGTAAAGTGTCCATCATTTCTGTCTCATTTTAAGCAAAATTGGAATATGTAGACATAATTCAGTAAATGTAAGATTTGAGGTTTTCACGGCGGTGACTATGAACAAAGCAGTCTTCTGGGATGTGGCACCCTGTAGATGTGGTGTTAACCGACGTTAACCGGTTCTCACTGTCCCTTCGTTTGCATATTTTCTTATTTTTCCTTCTACCCTGAAGATGGAGGCGATACGTTTCTCCGAAACGTCGGTTAACACCACATCTACACGGTGCCACATCCCAGAAGACTGCTTTCTTCATAATTCAGCAAAGTCTGTAATACCATATTTCATGAAAATATGTGTAGCGAACCGCGGTCTAAATGCTGAGTATTCCAACTGAGGTTTCCCTGGATATCCTCTGCCCTGTAGGCAAGTTGCTGGTTAGAATTCACGCCAGCTCTTCCTTCCAAATCATTCCCAATTCTCTATTCGCTAATCTCCCTTTCACTCAACACTGTAATCTGAGCGTCGCTAATTATACCGCCGGTAAATAACTAAATAAATAAATATTCAACATAAACACCGGTCACGGTAGCCCAACGGTCTAAGGCATGTACTGTCTTCGCTAGCTCGGAAGCCGGGATCGTCGGTTCGGATCTGTTTCCTGTGAGGTACGAACTGAATTCTTATATTATTCTTATACACTGCCGGTCACAGTAGCCGAGCTGTCTAAGGCATGCACTGTCTTCGCTCGCTGGGAAGCCGGGATCGTGGGTTCGAATCCCACTCAGGGCATGGATGTTTAGTTTGTGTGTGTATGTATTTATTCTGTGTTTGTGATGTCCTGTGTTTAGGCAGAGGCCTTGCGACGGGCTGATCACCTGTCCAAGGAGTCCTACCGTCTGTAAAATGATCATGAAACTGAGAAATCAGCCCTGTGCTCCACAGTGGGAGCGAGAGAGAGAGAGAAATAAACATTTAACAGAAACGTTAGAAAGCGGAGTAATCACATGGTAACAACTGAACAAACTAAATTTTGCAGTTCTACTAGAAGCTCCACAGTTGAAATGGCTGCAGCACCGTACTGGTTGAGAACCAGATATCGGCCTAAGTTTACACAAAAATGTTGACTCCAATTGACCCAACCAACACGCCACTAAATTATTAACATCGAATAGCCCAGTTTATGATATGATGTCTGTTGCGAGGCTTCGTAGAGTGGAATGAAACTTGTTGGTAACTACGAATTGGAGAAGGGACGGCTGCAGGAACTTCAAGCCACTGTCCAGACATTCGACTAAAATGTCTTACAAAACCCACAAACATCGCAACTAGGATAGACCGTCTCATGTCGCGGGATGCTAAACCACTACTTCTCTATAACAAGTCATCTTAGTACCAAATTGTAATATTTGTATTGATATCGACAAGAAAGATCGCCTCTGTTGTCTAGTGGTCAAAGTTTCTGGTTACAGAGTCAAAGGTCCGGGTTCGATTCTCGGCGCTAACAGATTTTCTGAGATGTAACGGATCTGTAACTGGGTCCACTCAGCCTCCTGAAGAAAATTGAGGAGCAACTTGAATGGAAGTAGCGGCTCCGGTTTAGAAAACCGAAATTAACAGCCGTGGGGATTCGTCTAGCTGACCACGCGACACCCTCTGTCTACTAATATTGACTCTAACTTCGCCGACAAGCGGCGGTGGCCCGATCGGTATACTTCACTTGCGGACTAGAACCACTGAGTTTACTTAAAGGTTGAATGTCACAATTTATTCAGGTGAGTCTCCGCTCTGATTCACTCATATTCAAATATTACCACAACGTTTCAGTAATTGTAAAGTCTCTCGCTTGTCTAAAATGCATGACGTGGAATTAACCGTGTTTTGCAAACCAGACGGGGGGAATACCCGACAGTTAATTACATGAGTATCCGAGCTGGGTCTCTGGTGAAGTACCGAGGTTCATGTCCAGAGGTGCACTAATGAAACATTCACCCATATTCTCTTGCACATAAAATAGTACCTATCCTGCCAGTACTGTCTTCCTGCCCTGAACCAGATATAGAACACTAAATGAGTGGATGGGAATGAATTAGGTTTTTCTTTCTTTTTGTGTGTTAATAACAACGCCTTTTCACTGTCGAGACTACATTGCGTTGGAGGTTAGACGATAAATGATTTGGGAAGGATTTCGAAGGAAATCTTCGTGGCCTAAACGATGTAGTATCTCAGTACTTTCTTTGGGGGGGGGGGACCAAGGAAGAACACGAAAAAACTCAGTCAGGATATTTGGTATCCCGCTTGAGAATCGAAACGAACATCTCCCGAATAAAATTCTAGTGCGTTACCTCAAGAAAAGTTCTTGCCTTAGCCCAGGCATTTAATCGCCGGCTTCCTCCCGAACCTGAGTTCGCACCCAACTCAGGTCATGTGGGATTTGTAGTGGACAAAGTGGCAGTGGGGCAGGTTTTCTCCGAGTACTTCGGTTTCCCCTTCCAATCTTCATTCCACCAAATTCTCCACATACATCATCTAACTAACCGGGCTGGTACAATAGGCCAATTAGTGGCTGACGTACCAAGTGAACTCAGTTTCACCCCACCAAAAGAAACTCTAGACAAACCTGCTCCGTGATAGCAAATAATGAACTGCGAAATGTACGTAAGGAAATGGTTGCGGGCTAACCTGAGGTACTGTCCCGTCACTTACCTGGAGACACTGAAGAAAACCAGTCAGTATCAGGATAGTCGATGTCCCACGAGATATGAACGTGGAACCTTCCGGATACAAGCCAGAAGGCCTACCAATTTCTCGCTAATAGAAGCCTTATTCGCCGTGAAGCTGTAATGTAACTTGAGCCGGAACACAGGAGGCTGGTGTCCGAAACAAATTTGTCTGCCTGTCTCTGCAGAATTGACCCCAGAGGAGACGCCGGAGCAATTGAAAGACAGACACGTGCTGACAGCATTCAGCTTATCACGTGACGACCTCTCATCCCCCTTCTCTGCAATTAAATCTCTCGCACGTGTAGAACGAGGCTAAAGTAACACGCAGTGTATAAAACGGTCCGTGGATCGACATAGGACTAAGTGGACAGACCAGGTCTCAAATTCGTCATTTTGGCTAACCACGGGACCAACATAACAACCGTGGGAGGAATGCTTTTTCTGTTGCTCGATGCAAGGTCTGCAAGACGCAGAGCAACTCTCAGCTACTTGCAGAAACTAATTTATATTAATTATTGAAATTTAAAGTTCGAATTGAATCTTGGGCCAACTTGATGAAATCTGATTACCACTTTATAAGACGGAATGAATAGAATTTGATAGAAAACTTATGTAAAGACCGGCGGCCGCGCCATAGCTCAAGCGGTTAGTCGCTAGCTTCCCACCGCGGCGGCCCGGGTTCGATCCAGGGTATGGTCAAGTGGGATTTGTGGTGGACAAAGTGGCCCTGGGGCGGGTTTTCTCCGAGTACTTCGGTTTCCCCTGCCAATCTTCATTCCACCAAATTCTCCATCATCATGATCACCAGGGGCAGGCTACAATAGGCCAATCAGCGGCGCCGAGTGGACCCAGTTGGACTCCACGCCCCACTAAGCGAATTATGTGAAGACGGACTGGATGCGGAAATGTTTCATTCAAGTTCTGAAGTTCGCTTCATGGACACATCGGACGTTGCGTAGCCTGCTTGTGGCTGTCAGCACTAAGCGCAATACCTCAGTGTGACTGAACTTGCTTCAGACCACATCTGCACACCGCAGACAAGAGAGAAACATGAAAGTTAAAAGTATGACAAAAACAAACACAGCTGTGAAGAATACTATCGTCTGGAATGTATTGTTGTGTAGTTCAGAAGTCCGCCGAGGTTTCGGAGGAACCTGCTGCCTCCATGTTCAGGGCCGAATAGAAAGCCGAATGAGAAACCAGCATGAAGCATAATAATGACATGAACAGTGAGTGACATGCATATATTTCAGTATCCAGTACAAATTGCGCTTTACTGCGGACCCTAGTAGAAACAAATGAAATGAGGTGGATTTCTTTTTATTTTAATGGCTCTTCCAGGCATTCAGGGCCCAGGCCTCTCTTTTTACAGACGGTAGGGCTCCTTGGACGGGTGATCAGCTCGTCGCAAGGCCTCTACCTAAACACAGGACAGCACAAACACAGAATAAACGCATACACACACCAAACATCCATGCCTTGTGTGGGATTCGAACCCACGATCCCGGCTTCCGAGCGAGCGAGCGAGGACAGTTCATGACTTAGACGGCGCAGCCACCGTGACCGACCGAGACAGATTTTAGTGATATGCAAATTAATGTAATTATCTTCATTAATAGGCCTATGACTGCAGAAGTGAACCTTGGAATTATGGAAACATGATATACGTGTAAGTGGGCACCTGAGAGAAAATTCCGAAGATCAGTTTAATAGTGTGCCCGTCTTGACAAGGTGAATATATTAGGAATGAACTGGAAATATTCTCAATTATATAAATATATGGCAACCACAGTGGCCTTGCGGTCTAAGGTACAAAATGGCTTCGCCCGGTCGAACACTGGGATTACGGGTTCGAATCCCTCTCGAGCCACAGATATACATCTACGTTTATTTCTGTGTCTCTTTTGTCCTGTGTAGCTAGTGACGTTGCGACGGGCTGATCCCTCGTCCGACGGGTCCTACCAAATGTCTGTAAGAATCATAGTTCTCAGATTAATTCTGAAATGGGAACAAGCCAAGTGGCCTAATCCATCAAAGGAAGAAGAAAATGAAGACAGGAAATGATGAATTGAAAATGTAGACAGAATTCAAGCTACAGTAATTTTAAAAGGAACTTTTCAGAACATACCCAACAGGAGAGAAAAAAGAATGGTCAGTCTGAAGTAGGAACATGTCATATATTTAATGTATGAAGAGGAGAAGAAGAAGAAGAATTTCAAGTAAGCTACAATATTCATTAAGCTCATACGACCTGCAGTTTTCTCAAATACGGCATCGCGCGGAAGACTACAGTACAACACACATGTAGATCTTAGAGCTGGAATTTTTATTCGAAAAATTCTCGAGGCGGTTAAAGTTTAATGAAATACAAAGGAAATTAATTTCTAAGTGTGCTACATTACTGTGGGCTTTGCATCTGCAGTAACTGAAACTTAAGCTCTGTAAAGTGCGGGAATTCGCACTGCAAAGGCGCATTTAAAAACGAAATAAATATGTGAACTCCATTTCAGTACACCTTTCCATTTCTTTTTTGTTTCGTATATTTAAAGCTGTTCTTAAAAATGCACTCACTGTTTTAGTCATATAAAATCGTGTTTAAAGAGGTGTGGATTTTATGGGCTCTCTCGGTGGTGGTGTAATTCCGTGTAGTCTGATAGATGTTTACAGCCGTTTCGGAGAATCATAATAGTTGACATATGGGAATAGAATGTCTGCATCTCTATTCTTTCCAAATAAAAAGTAAAAGTAAAGCTATCCCTGTAACAGGCCATGGAGGCCCATAGAGTTGTGAGACGTCGAGGTTCCCACATTTTGTAGACAATCGGCTCGCAGATGGCGGTAACGTTGTCAACCCTACTCGCCGGCCGCTCTATAACCCCAAGAATATTCCTGGTAATCATTTCTATTAGAGGCTGAGTCGACCCCATGGCCATAGTGCGGCTGGAAGGATTAGGTACATTGTAAAGATCCAATGACCTCATTAGGATTCGATCTCGCGACCTTCCGGCTTGTAGCATAGTGCCTCAATCAACTACGCTACCGCGTGAATGAACGTAAAGTCACAGGAAAATATAAACTAAGAAATGGTGCCTTTATACTGAAGAAATATTTATTAGCTAGACTGCCTCCACATTTCTTTCCCCGTATGTGTGTTGTCTTATGTATGCAGACGCTTATGATCTGCCCATCCCACATCGAAGGATTCCCCTACTAAATATTTGAAGGATCCATAATGTTTCTTCTTCATGGATTACTAAAAATCTTATGAGACAGCTAGTAGGATTCCTTCAGTGGGGGATAATACAGTCGGAAGCGCTACCTACACAGGACAACACAGTAGAAACGCTGACATATGCCTCGAGTAGGATTTGAACCCATAACCTCAATTATCGAGCAAACGAAGACGTTAGGATTCAGAGTTATAAAAGTTGGCTCTCAATTGGAAAGGCCAGAGGGTCCACTGCATAGAAGCTGAAGATGAAATAGGAATTGAGAACGTTTGCTTTTGTTTCTTTAAGTGAACACACTTCAAACATTGTTGCTTGAAGCATTGCAGGCCATCACGAACCGCTTTCAAGAAATGTAGCACTTGTGTTAAAGTTAATGTCTCACGGATCTAGATATCAGGCCTCGGGTTCTGTCGAGAACTGCGTCCTCTAAGTGCCGTCTAAAGTTACAATTGATCGATTTCTGTGCAATCTCGAAAGAGCGGTTGTATTTTCAAACGAAGCGCCTCGTAAATTTTTGAGTGGAAGTATAATATTAAAGTTAGGTGTAGGGAAACGGTTTGTAAAGGTTGATCTCGCTGGGTTTATAGTATAATTTCATTCTGAGTTTTGCACCAGAGATAAGACTGACATATAACCCGGGGCGCTGTGACGCAGTTGCCCTGTGACTTCAGTACCTTTCACAGTACGAGTATAATTGGTATGCCTGTATTTCGCTTCTCTTTCAATCAGCAGCCATTTTACATCAGATTTATATTCGAATACTTTACGAGTCAATGCGTGTAGCAACAGTTAGGAGAAGGCCTCTACAAAGCAACGCGCTACGCCTCCAGACTGCCTCAACCCGACATTGCCTTAGCATGTAGACGTAGTTCACGTCATATCACCCATGTTACAAGTTTCACATTGATGTAGAACTGTATCTGAATTATATTTTTACATATTTCTAAATACTCGTTCTATTGTGGCGTATAGACCCGTTGCAAAGTAGTGTCTTTGTAAACGCCTTCAACATACAGGCACGTAACAGTTGAACTGTATTTTCTGTGTGGTCGGTGCCGAGATGTTACAGCTGGGACACAGAAAGTATAAGAGGCTTAAACTTGGCGGCGGTCAGGCATACTACCGTTCAAGTGACTAGACTGCTGTGGTAGCGATTACTACTAGAAATAGGGCACTGCTATACTGAGCCTGGATTGACAGAGGCCTTGTATATATTGTACATAGAAATAGGAATTAAGATTAAATTAGTAAATATGTGTAAATACTGACAATGGACTTACTAATACAGACTATCTGTCATCAGAGAGGACGCCCCAAATGAACAGGACAGTAACTTTCATATAAAGAAAAAATCTGGTCATGAGTCCCAGATGGGGCTCGACACCAAGACTTACTGACTGACTGACCGTCAGTCGCAATGTGACTTTGACTTAGTCAGTTTAGGCACTTCTGTACGGGAGTCTGTGAAGGAAGGCCTTGAGCTCTGAGGCAAAGGAATAGCCATTGCTGGAGCCGTTACCAGGAAACGTTTAGTAACAGACTGAGACCACTATACCGTATGCTCTAGTGAACTGTAAAGTGTAGAAGTAGTTATTTGTAGTTAGCGTTCTGTAAATGTTCAATAAATTTACTCACCAAATCCACACCCCGTCTATAGTCACTCACAGTACGTGACAGCATGAAGCGCCTGAAGAACTCATTAGGGTGTAAAACTTTTAAATTTATGGCGTGTTATGCCGCCAAAATATATAGGCTTGTTTATTCACTACCCCAAAAGTTTTTGAAGTATACTTACTAGCTTATTCAGTATGCTGATTAGGCTGTGTTCTGGACGACGGACAGATCGGTTTCGATTTCCGGCAAGGTGAAGATTTTTGTTCCCTCTCCACAGCATCCAGCCCCGCGATAGAACCCTTCCAGCTTCCTAT
>NW_019718631.1:405538-591374 GCF_002891405.2 Cryptotermes secundus | reverse complement strand
AGTACATGCCTTAGAACGCTCGGCTACCGTGACCGACACTACTACTACTACTACTACTACTACTACTACTACTACTACTACTACTACTACTACTACTACTAAACTTTAAAATTTCATCAATGAGAAAACTGTAAATATTTCCTCAAAAGAACGTGTTGACGTGTCTCTGAAGTTAAAACAGTCTCATAATGCAAGTACTTAGTTGTGTAATGGTGTTTTTACCACCTAGTTCATGGTTTGTATGTGTTTACTACATGTTTGGCCTGTATACGGCCGTATATGAAACGTGTCATAAACACGGACCATGAACTAGGTGATAAAGACATCACACCTAAATAGTTGCGTTGGAAGACTGTTTTACATGTGTTTTTCTGCGCGTGTGGTGTGTGTGTGTAGTGTATTACAGTTTGCACCTACCCTCTCGGTATTTAAGTCATTGTTGTGGTTATGCCAGTGAAGCAATTGTTTGTTTGTATCGGTCTGACATTTTTGTAACATCTGCGTGAGTTACTTTCGATATAGCCCCAACAGAATGAAATTCGTAGGCCCAGAGATATTGAAATTCGGATATTCTGATTTTAGAAGCTTGTTCTAGGTTCTCCCAATCGGAAATCGTAACAGACTTTCCACTTATTCTGATAGATGTCTCATGAGCCACATTATGAATGTTGCATATTTATGAGAACAGATCAATCTGATGTTCTTCTCTCATTGCAGGTTTCGCGCAGTTCAAACCCACGGCTGCAGCACGGTGAGTATTGATTCATGTTTCCAAGTTCATACGTTTCATAAGCGAAGTTTGTGTCCGCCAAGAGGGTCCGCGGATATCTCTCTCTTGTAGGTGGTCCTGCTTGTCCGATTAAAGCCTCTTAGTTTCGTTCCGTACGTCAATGGCTTTGGTGTGTGCCACCGCTTGTCCCTTTCAAGTGTGCAGGAGAGCAAAATGAAGGGAAGTAAGAAGGAAGGGAAGAACTGGAGAAGAAAGATGAACCGAAGAACAGAATAAGGAAAGAAAAGAGGAGATTGAATAGGAAGTGAAGGACGTGAAGAAACAGAAGAGTAGGGCAGAGGGAAAGGAAGAAGAGAGAATGTGATGGAGAAGCAAAAGAATGGAATGAAAGAAGTGGAGAAAGAGGAGGGTTTAGAGGCGCTTCAATAGCACGATTCTTCTCACCGAGAAGAAGAGCAGAAAGAGAAGATTAAGAGGAGAAGCAGGTAAAGAAGAAATGAGTAGAGACAGATATTGCAAGAAGAGGCCGGAGTAGACGGGAGAGAATATTGAGAAGGAAAATAAGGAATGAGGAGAGATGGAAGGGATAAAGGAGGACAGTGAAGAAGATGAGAGGAAACTTCTTCTGATGCCTTGGGTCCCAAAGGACTCAACTCGGGTTCGATTACCGAAACAAACCGCCGTTGACTACGCAGTTTCCCCATATCCGACCATGTGTCCTTGGGTCAGTCTTACTTTCGATGGTTAATGGACTCTTGTCATCCGCACGAAGGCAGTAAAATGACTTGTATCACAAAATGGATGTGTAGTGGCAGTCTTGAATGCTTTTTTTTTCCTTGGCACTACAGCCCCAGTGGGCCTAGGCCTACCTCCATGAACTTCTCCGTTCACTTCGGTTTTTCTAGATCTTACACACTCGGTAGGACTCCTTGGGCGAGTGATCAGCTCGTCGCAAGGCCTCTACCTGTAGACAAACACAGAAAAACGCATACAAACATCCATGCCCTGAGTGGGATTCGAACCCACGATCCCGGCTTCCGAGAGAGCGAAGACAGTGCATGCCTTAGACCGCTCGGCTACCGTGACCGGCTAGTCTTGAATGCTTACCCTTATATAAAGGCCAATAAACAGGAAACACAGGTTCGAGTCCAGTGTATGGTATGGATACTTGTTTGGCTCTCAGACATCCACCCTTTCCTTCCCGTCGTCACAATAATGGGATTAGTTTCTATGCAACTAAAAGCCCTTATCTGTGTCTGATGTCCCTGAATTTGGAAAGTCGTGAAATTCTGTGACTTAAATACTTATCATGACCTTAATAACTCTCTGGAGGCTAGTATACTTCGTCAGCAACACGGAGTTTCCGTAGTCGTTGCTGTTGCTGCTGTTCATTGGTTTCATGTGGTTGAGGAACTCAGTGCTTCACTGAGAACGTGTTGGCAGTTCGAGCCCCTGGATTGGAGGCGTCATATCACTCATTGCCGTGACATTCTGAAAGGTGATTCAGTTTCGGTTCATGTCAGTTGTGTAGAATGTAAACTTCACGAGTAGGTCTGCATTTGCTTTTCACTCTGCCAGCGGTTTCGTGGTTTGTGATACTTGGTACAGGTCTTCTTTGTCATCATCTACTAGGATCATACTGACTACATTACTCTGACTCCACTTTTCGATCAGAAATGTTCCTCCATACCATCTTCTACCGTTTAGTAAAATCTTTGGGAATCTTTGGACAAATCCTGTTTCATTCATTCCAGATGGTGGACTCAGTTTATTTCGTATTCAACTATACTGTCTATCACTATATTTCGTTCTTGTCGGATTTATTGGTTTCTGAAATGATCCGTTATCCCATAACTTGAAGCAGCCCTTAGGAGCCTCATCTCGACTGTATCAGTTCTACCATCCCGTTGCTAGGGCCCCAGCACTTTGATTACACGTATATATCCATGTGGGAGATGCAGCCATCGCTGTAGAAAACTGTAAGGGAGTATCAGTTCTCGCTCTTCCACCCAGCGCTCTCTCAGTTCTGCCTCACACACGTTGGGAATTATTTAATTTAATCTTAAAACCAATAGGATTGTTAACATTTAAATCCTATTTCAAGTATATTAACGTGCTAACTTGTTAAATTGCTTAGTGTTCCAGGGTAATTATAGATAATATTGGTGATTTACTTTGGAATGCTAGAACTTCCATCTTTGCAATTTACATCACCACGTTATATTCTCCAGCGATTTTGAATAATTATATTATGATCTTTTAATATGTTCTTCTGTAGCTATTGCAATTACCTGGCCATTCTCAAGCAACTGTTTTATTACAAAGCTATTGTTTTATGTTTATCTTTAAGACATATTGGTCTCGTAACTTTCTCATACATGTGTAGGTTATAAGGAGCTGTTGTGATCTGAATAAAATTGATCTCAATATTTTCCTGATTCACAAATTTTCAGCCCGTGACTGCGAAAAGTGGATTTTCCTATGTCAGTTCTCTGTCTCTGTGTGTGACTCTGAACTATGCGAACAAACGTGGAAATGAGCTCCACGCACGAAAATAAGAAAACAAGTTCACATAAGCATGGTTCCGCAAACGCTTCCTGTCCGAGTTGCAGCACTGAAATGATGCGTTAGAAGCGATGCTCAAAGTATCCTCCACCATATTCAGCGCAAGCTTGGGTACCCCTTATCATGGACTGTCGAGCCCGTTCGAAGAGACCGGGATCGTTGCGGATAGTCTGGCAGGCGTTCATGATCTGGTGAAGTGACTCTACGTTGTGAACAAGAGCGGAATACAAAAGCGTTCTTAAGTTCCCCCATAAGTAGAAATCTAGAGATTTCAAATCAGGTGAGTGTGAGGGCCACGAAGTCGGTCTGTCTCTACCTATTCATCGGTTATGATAAGTATTGTTGTGGAAATCTCGCACCCTGGAGCACTATTATGCACGAAAGACGTGCGTTCTGTGACCGCGCTGACAAATCATTTAACAGGAATACTCGGCAGTAGTTGCCAGTCAGCAGACGTGGCAACACATGTGCGCCTACCAAATATTCACCAACATCACCTGACCAGAAATTAACGCTGAAGTGTTTCTGGTGTCTAGACTGCAGTACGCCATTAGGACTGTCCTCTGTCCGCTGATGGTTGCTGTGAAGATCTGGTGCCGTCTCTCCCGAAAGCTGCTTCCTCTGGAAAGAACAGTGACCAAAGGAAATGAGGCTCTGCACGTTGTTGAGCAAACCACCGACCACAGGCTCTCGTGCTGGACAGTGGCCAGGCTTGAGACCATGGACGTGCTGTAAGTGATATTGTTACAGCAACTGCTCATGCAGCACTTTCCAGATGCTCATTTGGGCAATATTTTAACTCAGTCGCTGTCTCGTGCTGACACTCTTCAGCACAGCCCAGGACACGCTTCTCAGTGTTGGGTGTCCGGACGGATCTGTCTTCCCGATTTACAGCTAAAGTCTTAGATGTTTCAGCCCTTAAAGTCTGCAGTCAGTGGCGGCAGTGGTTTATGGTCTGGATGGTATCGGTGTGGGAGCCTTTCCTGGCAGAGGAGCATAGCTCTATGACTGTGGCCATTTGCTGAACCATGAGTGAAACAGGTTCCCATTCATACTGTAGTATTTCTGATAACACAGTACAATTTGCCACGCGCGACAAGCAGAGCTCAACTGTTGAAACTGCATTATAGCCAGTTACATTCATAACGGCACTAGGAGACTGTGTGAAGGTCAATTGTAGGTTTGAAATGCGTGTAGGATTTTCCTCCAATACGGGAAATATAAAGGGTCACCAGGTTTCAGAATATCAGTTCGAATGGTCACAAAATTTGCCAGGCTGTATCACGGAAATGTTTTTATGAACTTGCACTCTTGATATTGGTATATACAGTTCATCCCTTAAGTGTGACAGCACTTCAGTATGTGCACCTCGCTAGTGTCTGAACGGTTCTACGGGTTTTATTCATATTCATATTTAAGACTTGCCCGTGTTAGGACGGTGACTCATGAATCTGAACATTCCAGCACCAAAAGTATGTGCCTTTCAAATGGGGCCTGAAAACTCAAAATGACGATTTTCTCGAAGATGGTGCTAATGATTTCAATTACATTTCAGTAATATGTGGTCTTGATCTCCCTAAACAAACCTGCTTGTGTGGTGTGTTCAAGACAATGACGTTACATGTCAGTTTCCTTGAAACTTGGCTTGTCAGACCGATTTTACTGTTGTTTGCTATTCACCAACCAACGGTGTTCTACCGAGCAACAATTTGATTTTTTTAGGCTTCCACGGCGGTGACTATGAAGAATGCCGTTTTCTGAAATGTGGCGCTGTGTAGATGTTGTGTGAACCGACGTTTCGGAGGAACGTATCGCCTCTATCTTCAGGATAGAAAATCCGCGAGCGAGGAACCAGCATGACCAGGTGGCTGCTGACTGAGCCCTCGTTCGCGGATTTTTCTACCCTGAAGATCGAGGAATACGTTCCTCCGAAACGTGTGTTCATAATATCTACACGGCGCTACATCCCAGAGGACGGCATTCTTCACAGTTTGATTGTTTTTTTTCCAAGGTAACGTAGTCAACGGTCATCGTGTATGATAATGAATGCCTAATTTCTTTGCACTGATGTTTTGCTGTGTCAGCAGTATGAAGTTAAGGAAGTATGGGTAACAAAGGACACATATGTCTTACTCCTTGGTTTCTGAAACATCTATATAAATAAAACAGAAACATTTCTGCTAGCAGGGTATGAAATATTTTATGTGGTGCGATGAAGTTTATGGTTTTGGGACTGATGCAAAAAATTTTGAGGTTACGTTTGGAAACCATATGCCTACCACCAGATATCATACACACAATATAATCAGCGGTATAATTATTAATTATTTATTCACTAATTGTCCATCGCGCCAAGAAATTTCAGTGGGAAATTCTTTTCGGTTATCAGCACCTCACATGTTTGAAAAATAAATTTTGTAATAAGCGTTTATTACACTCGGGTTAAATATGTTTCTTTAAGCATATTTGTTTCCACTGTGTTACATCATTATTATTATCCTGTCGGAAACATACTCTTACGTTTAGTTCGTAAATAGGCATATAAATTAAAATTGTAAGTTCTAATTTCTGTCAAAACCTGCTGCATGCCAAATAAAATATTCACTTATCTATCGTGTTATACTTACTTACTCATGGAGCTGAGCCCCTCTGGAGGAGCAGCCAATTCTGTAGCTACTCAAGAATTTCCCAGCATTTTATGGAACCCGAAAGTTCATTACCGTGTTCATAAGAGCCCTACAATGGTCCCTTTCCTGAGCCAGATCTATCCAATCTATACCACCCAATCCTATCTCTCTAAGATCCATTTTAATATTGTTCACCCACCTACGCCTTGGTCTTCCCTGTGGTCTCTTTCCTTCTGGCTTTCCCACCAATACCCTATACGCATTCCTCGTCTCCCCCATTCGTGTTACATGACCTACCCACCTCATCCACCTTGACTTGATCATCCTAATTATACTTGGAGAAGAGTACATATTATGAAGCTCCTCATTATGCAGTTTTCCCCAACCTCCTGTCACTTCATCTCTCTTCGGTCAAAATATTCTCCTCAACACCCTATTTTCAAACACCCTCAGTCTATGTTCCTCCCTTAATATCAGAGACCAAGTTTCACACCCATACAGACCCTATCGTGTTATAAGAAATGTATGATATAAATATTATGTAGTAAATTTTATCGAGGTCTCAGATGTCTCAGCTCGTTAATTAAGCCGTTTCGCTCCGAAATTTATATCTTGAACACAGCCCTTTATTATGTGGTTCGCTGTCGTTTTCGTAGAAGCTGGAACTCTGATGTTCGTGTTAATGTCTGGTGTTATATAACTGTTATATAATCTGAGCTGCTTATTGATGCTGCTGTAGTCTTTGGTAGCGATCCATTATTAAAACGGTAATACGAACATTTAACTTCAAGTTCAGGTTTAATGAGATTAACGGCCGTGTGGATTCGTTGCGCTGACCACGCAACGCACTCTATCCGCTAAAGTTGGCACCAACTTCGCCGAAAAGCGGCGGTCGCTCGGTCGGTATAGTTCGCTTGCGGACTAAAGCCACGGAGTTTGTTTGGTTAATAGATTTAAGTCTGTTTAACCCTCAGAAATTCAAAAGTAACAGTGTTCATTGTATAATCCGTCATCAGTTGTGTATTCCTCAAGATCACCTGATGTTGGCCTATAAAGTAAAAACCTCCTTGGCCTTAGTCCGCAAGAGAACTATACCGACCGAGCGACTGCCGCTTGTCGGCGAAGTTTAGTGCAAAAGTTAACGGTTAGAGGGTGTCACGTGGTCAGGACAACGAATCCCCACGCCCGTTAATTTCGGTTTTCTAGACCGGAACCGCTACTTTTCCATTCAAGTAGCTCCTAAATTATTCGCACGAGGCTGAGTGGACCTCGTTTCAGACCCACTATTTCTTAGAAAATCTGGTAGCTCCGGGAATCGAACCTGGGGCCTCTGAGTCTGTAGCCAGAAACTCTGACTACTAAAACACAGAGGCGGTAGATGATGGCCTATACGGGACGAAATACGTGTATGTTGTGAATGGAAGAGTAAAGAAACATTTGATTGTGAGGCGCCAACCCGTCTGTTTATAGTGTGTATTGTATTCCTCAGCGCGTTAATATTTTGTCCTGGTCGCAGGATCGTGACAGTTATTCCGTGTACCAGTGGCTAACGTTACAACGGATTCCTGTGTATGCAGGTGGAAGTATATGCAGAGAAGTAGCGTCATAAATTGAACAAGGGCATACTTTCTTAATTTTCCCTTGTTAACAGTATGTGCGTTATGTCTCGAGTCCCAGTGGGGTCAAGAATTTCACTTCTCGATCTCTTCCAGACCAGCCCTGTGGCCCGCCCAGTTTCCTATCCAATGAGTACCGGGTGGGAGTCTTTTCCTGGGTTCAAGCGGCCGGGGTGTGAAGCTGACCACTCACCTCCAACTAGTGCCGAGGTCAAGAAAACGTGGGTCTATATATCTACTCCCCCATACGTCTTCATGGCGTAGTGCTTAATTAGTTAAGCACAGGTACAGCTTTACCTTTACCTTATGTGCCTGACGTCCGTTCCCATGAATATCTCGATGGCCCTTCGTTTCTTAGCTATAGAATTATGTGGCATCTAACGAAACATGGAGATGGATGAAATTATTTGAGAATGCAGCTCTCGTAGTACTTAGGCAGGGCGGACCGCAGTTGGAGGAATTTGTGAACGCTCTATAGACAGTACCTCCCTGTGCTGTGCAGCGTGGCCTAGCTGGCAGGCGAGCGGCTTGCTCGGGTTTGATTAATCACTTGTGTGGCCCGTAGCTTGAATACGTATGTACTCGATACTGTGTGGAGCAGCACCAGCCTTCTGGAGTATATGAACCTGTCCAGTGGACAGGTGTCTGCCCGAATATTGCCAGACAAATATCCTTTTCAGAATAGCTTGTAAGATTTTTATTATGTTTATTTCCCGAATGTATCCTTTGGATAAACGTTTGGTTCTCTCTGACTCGGCTAGCATTGCGGAAATTGTCGGCAGACTTCCAGACCGTCGGATATAAACCTACATAATATTTCTTGCACCACTTGGTGATATTATTGTAAATCTGTTTTTCTGTTCAGACTGCCTCTGTGGTCTAGTGGTCAGAGTTCCTGACTATAGATCCAGAAGTCCCGGGTTCGATTCCCGGCGCTACCAGGTCTTCTGAGAAGTAGTGGGTCTGAAACGGGGTCCACTCATCCTCGTGAGGATAACTGAGGAGCTACCTGAATGGAAAAGTAGCGGCTCCGGTCTAGAAAACCGAGATTAACGACTGTGGGGAACGGTTGGTCTGACCACGCGACATTATTCACAAAAGTTGGCAGTGGCTCGGTCAGTAAAGTTCGCTTGCGGACTACAGGCCATGGTATTTGTTCTCTTTGTTGTTTTTCTTTTTTTGTTCAAATTACTTGACGTGAAACTCAAAACATTCATCACACTACTCAAACGAGTCTAAGTACGGGTTCCTAATACGCGTTTGGAGTTACACATTGCAGTGCTTGTGTCTGTACCGACTGCAGCAAGTGATGTTCAGCAGTATGTGAGTAATCACCGTGAGACCGATCACGGGCGTCACAAGCACAGCCCCCGGAAAAGAAGAAATAGCCGTTCGCCTTTAGGCTACTCGGGACGAATAGCTTTAAGGAGGGAGCAATGTAGCATATATTAATAATACATTTTTTTTAAATGCTAGTGAGGTGGGACTAAGTCCCGTATACTGCGGCCACTTCTGACCAGCCCCAGATGATAGGTGAGGGTGATTGTGGAGCAATTGGTGGAATGAAGATTGGCAGGGGAAATCGAAGTACTCGGAGAAAACCTGCCCCAGCGCCACTTTGTCCACCACAATTCCCGCTTGACCAGACCCGGGATCGAACCCGGGCCGCCGCAGTGGGAAGCCAGCGACTAACCGCTTGAGCTATGGCGCAGCCTTAATAATACATTAATAAATTACCATATTAGTGATCAGTAGTGTGCTCTAATGGTGTACCTCTTCACGTGTTCATAATGCATTCTCTGCATTCTTACATCCATCTGCTCCGCCGGTACTTTGCTTCATACCGGTAGCGGAATGGTTTTTTCTTGTATTTGGGAAATTTATGTTCCATCAAAGAATGTTTAAAATGAATGTTGCATGTCTTCACTGCGTCCGATTTTTATGCCCTGCCCTCAGCTTTTCTTGTGACGTTCCGTTTTTAAGAAAAATAAGAATATTCAGTTTGAGATTCAGTAGAAAAAGGGACTGATGTATCGAACTGGCTCCATGAAGCCGAGTCTTCTATCTGAGTCGGAGTCCGCTCAGATACTCAAGAATTTCCCAGCATTTTATGGAACCTGAAAGTTCATTACAGTGTTCACAAGAGCCCACCATTTGTCTCAACCTTGAACCAGACCAATCCAGTCCATACCAACAAATCCTGATTCTCTTAGCTCCATTTTAATATTATTCTCCCCTCTGCTACTAGGTATTTCTAATAGTCTCTTTCCTTATTGCTTTCCAACCAAAACTCAACGTGCATTCATCTTATCTCCCAATCGTTCTACATGTCCTGCCCATCTCATACTCATTCACATGATCATTCTAATTACGTTTTGCGAGGAGTACAAGTCATGAAGCTCCTCATTATGCAGTTCCATCCAGCCTTCTGTTGTTTCATATCCTTTGAGATCAGAAATTCTTTTCAGAGCTCTGTTCTCGAACATCCTTAGTCTGAATTCTTCCTTTAATGTCAGAGATCAAGTTTCACACCCATACAAAACTACATGCAAAGTTATAGTTCCATATATTTTTATTTATGATTTTTTAGGCAACAAAAGAGAAAACAAATTTTTTCTATATTGAATTGTATTAAACATTTCCCGAATTTAATTTTCTCGTGAATAAAATTTGTAATTCTTATCGTTGTTTAAATATTTGAATGTTGCCTCATTTCCAAAGGATTTGTTAGCTGTCTTTATGAAAAAGAATGTGATGACACGAACAGAGATGAAACAGTGCTACCAACGTTTACCAAATTTATCCAGATCTGTGGAGTAGGTTCAGAGTTGACGGTTCCTGAAGGACAGACGGATGGATTAATAAAACTCCTCGTGGTTGTGAGGGGGGCGTGCGGTAGTGTAGTTGGTTGAGGCACTATGCTACAAGCCGGAAGGCTGGGGTTTCCATTTTCGATGAGGTCATTGAATTTTTCAATTGACCTGACCCTTCCAACCGCACTATAGCCCTTGGGTCAACTCAGCCTCTCACAGAAATTAGTACTACGAATCTTCCTGGAGGGTATAGGGCGGCCGGCGCCTAAGGCTGACAATTTCACCGCCATCTGTGAGCTGATTGTTTAGAAAATATGGGAGCCTCGACATCTCACAAGCTTATGGGCCTCCACGAACTGTTATAGAGACACCTTTGCCTTTTATCATGCGTTGTGAATACCAAGAACGTAATTCAGAGGGCGGATGAAACGAACTGTAGTTGAAATAATTTATGAAGCAGCATGGATAATGTCACTTCCTTATAGCCGATTTATATTTCGAGGAACTGAGACTGCAGGTCGCACAACAACAGGCGGATATGCATGAAAGAAGGAAGGGAAAAGGAAGTTAAATGGGATTATTCAAGGAGACAGCATTGTCCGCAAATAAAGAGGCAGGTCTCGTTTTGTTCCATTCGTGTTAGGAATTCGGAATAGCTATTGTTCATACAAGTCTGTCCTATGAAGAAGCGACCAATGCTTACTTAAGAAATGCGACACTCCACTCGCCTACATTATTAATGCCCACACGAACAAAAAGTAGACAGTTTTAATAGCGTGTGAGTAGTCGCGCGCTAATGCAGCACCTGTTGGGCTCACAGCGGCATTAGTAACAAGGCGAAGGGCGCTTAGAACACCGGAACTACTTGACAGTCATAATGACTAAAGCTACTGTGACTCTCAGGTGAGTGAACCAGAACGTTCAAGCAAGGTCCGTAGTCAGGCAGTGTCCCCAACAACTACAATTCATTGGCAGGCTCCTGGTACATAAGTTCGACCTTAATTTCTTCTAAAATTGTACCGTAAGCTTTGATTTCATTAGAGCAGGCAGGACGCCACTCATTGGTACGCCATACTATGTATCTGTCTATAGCTCTGTAGTCCTTTTGTTGCACCCTGGCCGCTTTTTCAGTTTCGGAATTCTATACACATTCAATATGATAGAATTAGAATACAGAAGACCTACTACAAAACTTAGTTGTATGGAATGTGTCCTACACTTTTATCCAGCGGAACTTCACCCTTGGCCGCCAAAGGGCTTCTTTTCGAGAGGCGGGCAGCCTCAAGATATGCTGACGGTGTCAGAATCCGTTGCTTAAAACGTTTTCCTGATTACCAGAGTCTATTAAGAGCAGAAAATTTTGTATATTTCCAAATATCTATGAGGATAGATGCCTGTCTTTTCCCCTCCCCCCGCCTCCCACGGCCTCACCCTACATCTCATATATGTCTTCACAAGTTTTCAGGTACGCTGGACGCTGCCCATGGCGGGAATCGAACTCCTGCCGTCCAGCTGATAGCCAGTCGTTACACAGATTGCGAAAAAACGAGGAGGATTTAATTACAGTCTCTTCACTGCTGGAATTCGATTACGCTGCCCCCAGAATGTGTGTATGTGTGTATATATGTATGACACGTTATCTCTATGGCAACCCATTCCGTCCTTGCTTAACGGTGCAGATTTTGAGTACTTCTGGCAGTCATGTTCGTTGTTCGGGATTTCATAACGTCGGGCTTTTTAGATATTCCAGTTAATCGGCTTCAGCTTTGTGCACGTACACGAAACGGGCCTGCCCTCATACTGCTGACGGCACTTAACTGCGGATTACACACAAATATTGCGCCCCACCCGAGCGAGGCGTGGCCAACATGTGGTCTGATCCTTCACACTGTGTATTCTAATAATATTCCAGTTAGCTTGCCGATTCAAGAGTACTGGGAAATGAATGTCAACCAGGCGTTTCGGAGGAACATATCGCCTCCATCTTCAGGATCGGAGAATAAACTGAGTAAGAAACCAGCTATGAGAACCTCAAATCTTACAGATTGTTCTCGAATGCGATATGAAGATCATAAAGGTACATTTGTCCCCGTGCTTAATTGAACACCACATTATGAAGACGTATGGAGAAGTGACCGATGAGGTTCTTTCCAAATACACTCCAGTTTATTCTTCAACAGTCGTCCTACGTTTCGACGCTATACAGCCTGAGATTGTGGCAAAACAAGAACTCCGTGGCCTGTAGTCTCCAAGCGAACTATATCAACCGAGCGACCGACGCTTGTGGGTGAAGTTAGTACCAGTTTTAGCGGATAGAAGGTGTCACGTGGTCAGTGCAACGGATCCCCACGGCCGTTAATCTCGGTTTTCTAGACCGGACACACTATTTCCTTGAAACAGTTCCTCAATTATCCTCACGAGGCTGAGTGGGCCCCGTTCACAGACCTATTACTTCTCAGAAAAGCTGGTAGCGCCGGGAATCGAACCCGGGCCCTATGGATCTGTAGCCAGGAACTCTGAACACTAGACCACAAGCGGTCGGACTAAAAGAAGGAGAAATTCCGCGCGTAATTAACGTCGACACTGCACAGGGATTAGCAGTCCGTGTAGGTCATGTCCTTGAAAATCATTACATCTCTGCAGTATAAATGCTACCGCTGTGTTGGACATGCCGAGTTTGGGCGGAATTAACCTTGGGGACCTTAAATGTAGGATCTTGCAATTTGGCACATAGATGGAGCGTTGAACAAATGCGCACTTCTGGTAAGGTAATTTTATCTAAAACGGAAAATTCTACAAAGAATGAGGCTGTCTATATACCATTCGTTTTGATGACGATAACTGACGAATCGTTGCAGACGGAATGCGAAGTTAAAGTTTCCTTGTGTCTGAGAACTGTAACGTAAAGGCATTCAGGGCGTTTCTTTAACCCGTCAAGTGGATGAGGAGGACATGCATAGAGGCTGTTATGAAAACAGAATTTGCTTTTGAAGATATCATCACTGTAATATTTTAATACCTTCGAGGTTATGTTTATGATCAAATTGAAACCAGTGTTTATGAATTAAGGCATCTTCGATCTACGAGATATGTCTAGCAAAGTGAAAATGGATCCCAAAATAGCGTGTTTGTAAGAGTGAATACTTACGTATCCTTCCCAGTACTAAAGACAACGCCCAAAATATTATACTCTAAGATTCAAAATAATGGGGAGCTGGTATAGCTCCATCGGTATAGCGACCGGCTATGGCTGAACAACAGAGCGGTCGCACTTCGATTCCCGGTAGGGTCAAGAATTCTTTCTTCTCCACGTCGTTCGGACTTTTTCTGGGGCCTAACGAACCTCCTATTCAGTGGGTACCTGGGGCTCTTTCCCGGGGTAAAGTGGCCGGGGCATGGAACTGACCACTCACCACCAGGTGCCGAGGTCAAGAAAACGTGGATCTATACATCCACTCCCCCCCCCCCACGTCTTCAAGGCGTATTGCTTAATTGGTTAATCACAGAAACAATTTTACCTTAAGATTCAAAGGAATGTTTTCCTATAACATGTTAAAGAAAAGTAAAGCTATCCCTGTAAGAGGCCGTTGAGGCCCATAGGGTTGTGAGACGTTGAGGGTCCCACATTATCTAGACAATCGGCTCAAAGTTGGCGGTAAGTTTGTCAGCGTTAGACCGCAGGGCAATAATGCGGCTGGAAGGATTAGGTCAATTGAAAAATTCCAATGACCTCATCGGGACTTGAACCCGCGACCTTCCGGCTTGTAGCGTAGTGCCTCAACCAACTACGCTGATACGTGCAGCTCCTAATTATCAGTTAATATGCATCTCGGCAGTTCATGGCCATAACCGCTAAAGAATCGTCTCTTTAATTAGTTCAAGTAATTTCTCGTCTCGAAAATTATTTCCCTAATATCCGTTTTAATGTTATTTTCCCAGCTCCATATTGGTATTCGGGACCTCCTCTACGCGTAGGTTTTCCGATTCAGAATGTACGAGTATGTATTCATGTTTACCTTGTCTGGTCTGCTTTGCGTGCCTGGTCAGCAAAAACGATCTCGCTTTCCTAGCGTAAAATTCCAGGTGGAGATGAGACCTCATCTTTATTAATTTTTCCCCCTTTTCCTGATACCTGGTCACTACGGCACACGTTTAAGTATTTTAATAGTACGATGCAGAATGCAGATCTGTAACTTAAACAAGTTCTTATACAGCTAAATAATCGATTTTAATTGCCTGATTGCAGTCAGTTTGTGTAAAACCATTTCAGCATTGTTGATTGTATTGTAAAGAGTAATGGAAATCATTTTCATCTGTATTGTATTACTGTGAGCCTCTTTAATAACATCGGTAACTTGATTCAGGCGGTTACGCCACTGACTCATATTCGGAAGGTGACCAGTTCGAATCTCATCCGGCACACCGATTGTGCTGAATGAGGATTTTCATGGTTCTTATCAGTAACTCCAAATACGTCTCTTTATTCATTTTGTTCATTCATCAATGGCTGTACAGCCATTTATTGGGCACTGGCCTCTTGTTCAGTTTCGTTATCATTTTTACCTAGACGAGTGATCAGCCCGTCGCAGTGCCGCTACATGCACACAGGACAACACAAACAGAATAAACGCACACACAGATATTCATGCCTCTAAGTGGGATTCGAACCCACGATCATAGCGTTCGAGAAAACAGTATTCAAGTTTCTACTGACAAACAAACAAATGGATAAATTACTCTTTCAGAAATATTATGGACGCGATACCGTGGTTGCGCATTGGGCCACAAGGCTGCACAAATGTTTCTGTGTTGTCTTGTGATCCTGCATCCGGTGAGCTCTGCTGTGTGTGTGAACAAGTCTGTAGGGACGCCAAGGCACACATCGCACCGGCGCCATATTCTGTGGCGTTCTTCAGCACCCGCTTTTTATTCATGTATATATAACATATCTTTCGGCTTAAGCTTTAACAAACCCAATTTAATCCCTGCCCTGCGATTTAATTAAACTTCCGTATTTTATGAATTTTCCTCCCGCAATGTATACTAAGTAAATGCTTAAGCGAGGTTCAGGGGCTGTCCGCCCATCTGCGTATGTTGTAAGTCTGGAATTACTAAACGGTTTTCTATTAAATTTTATGTTGTGTTTCACTGTAAACGTTAAATAGCGTCAGATGACAGGATGATCACGAATGATGATTTGGAGAACACATTGAACGAAACGGAAGTGATGTAATTCGAAATAATTTCCAAGCATTTCCCCTGAAGTAGCTGAGGAAAAGCAGCCGGCGTCCCAAACCCAGGATCTACAGACAACGGAGCACTCATTCCCCCAACACAACAATAGTTTGGATGAACTGGCAGCTGTCGTTGTTAATGTGCATTGTTCTAGCGTAGCGATTATTCATCTTTGAGAATTGTCTGATAAATTGATGTGTTCCTCGCCCTAATCTACAGACAGAGCTGCACTAAGTGTGGAATAGCTGTCGAGTTTTTCCCTGTTCTGCTATGCCATTCTGCCTGCTTGTTCACGCGAATGTATTTCGGTTTAGTCTATGCTTGGATGCATCAGAACAATGCTCTTGTGTTTATAGAGGTAACTCCCTGCACAAGAAGCAGACGAATGCCCCTGCAGTCGGTAACAGGTGGTTATAGTTTCATTTCAAAATGTGGTGACCTCATCAGCTTGTCATGATGAGAGAGCGGGTACGAATTGTTACTTTTAAAGTCAGCAGTCACCGGCTTCGCAATGCAGTGATTATCATTTCTGCCGCGCATGAAGAGACATTTCACTTCTTTATTCTGTAACTAGAGAAGTACCACATCGAGATGAATTCCACATTTAACGGCAATGTGAAAATGCGTTCTCTGGGCATCTCGATGGAGGAAGTAATAGATGAGTATGGAGCAATGGGGCCAAGCCGAAGAGACTCGGGGAGAAACCTGATCCAATTCCAGTTCGTCCACCACGAATGAAGTCACTCGGGATTGAACCAGGGTCTTAGCTGTGTGAAGTGAGCCTAAGACATGACATGGTCATTTAGAGATCATCTACCCCGACAAACTTTCCTTTGTCTCTCCAAAAGGGCCATATTGGGTCCAGATGTGTACTAGCCTGTTCCTCCCACAAGCTCCAGTATTTTCATTTTCATTAAGCGCGGTACAGTCGTTTAGTTTCGCGAGCAAAAGTAGACTCAGTCGGTGATTTGAGGTAGAGAGTCGACCCACGCACGCCTGACCATTTCATTGCACTGAGGCACTTCAAGTCTCCCTCCAGCAACTTTATTTTATGTTCATGTCTTCACGAACTGGCAATTGTACCAGCCTCAGGTTGTCTTGTTCAGTCTGTAGCCCTGTAGTTTTGTATGCTGTATTTGAAAATCTGTCCTCACGAATTGTGTGCACGTGATAATTCCGTCTCCCCTTAAATAGAGACCTTAATAATCTCTTGAACCACACGATGACTGTTAGGCTCCTCGCGACGTGTGTATCTCTGTGCATCATGAAGACCTATATCTGCTCTGAGTTCGGCCGTCCCTGTCATTCTCTCTTCGTGTCGAACTATAGTACTTTACCATTAGTTCGACTGATGTTCTGTTTAATTTCGAATTTGTACTCATGAAAATTAATTTTATCACAGCGTCTGCGAGTTATTATAAACGTTTCGAAACATTTCTCTTCGATTTTCTATGATGAATGCTGATCTTTCGAACGCACAACGACAGTGGGGCGTGAGTTCACACTTTGAACAGGAACAGAAGTGTTTCTTTATTTCCTCCCAATAATTTATGTACGTGAAATATGTCCCCCGTGACGTATAGAATATGACACCATAAAGAGTCTTTTAATTTAAAAAAATCCTAGAAAAGCTGTTACTTAATAGCGGCCTTTTTTTTTAAGTATTAGTGAACAGGCCCAAGATTCCTCAGCCGGCCTGTGGGCGGATACCGTGACGGTACCAGCTCTGCCGGCAGCGATGCGCAAGTCTGGAACGGCACGTACAAGGGACACGGTCAGTGTTCATGGTCGATTCTTAGCGCAGGTTACTAACGATTGCCTAAATATCTGTGAAAGTGGCTGACTCATTTCACAAGCAGTACTGTGCTGATATTATCAATTGCCTGATGTATCAGGTATACCCCAGACAATAAAAAATGATACTATTATAATTGAGAGTATTATTTTTAGTTCTTACCGAGATAGCGTAGTCGGCATAGCGACTGGCTACAGGCTGGATGACCGAGGGATCTGAGTTCAAATTCCGCTAGGGTAATGAATTTTCTTTTCTACGAGTCGTCCAGACCGGCTCTGGAGCCCNTTTGCGCGCGGGCCCCCGCCCCCCGCGGCGCCCCCCCCCCCCCCCCGGCCTCCTATGCAATGGATACCGGGGCTCTTTCCCCGGGGGTAAAGCGGCAGAGGCTTGAACCTGACCACGCACTTCCAACTAGTGTCGAGGTCAAGAAAATGTGGATCTATACACCCACTCCCCTATACTCCTTCATGCCGTAGTGTTTAATTAGCCAAGCACAGGGAAAATTTTACCTCTTACTATTTTATTTATTATTAAAGATTTTATTTAGGTACGCTGTCTGTAGGGTTTTCTATATAGCGCTAATAAGATCTAAAAGTTTGTGACGATGGTACATCAGTACAAATATTGCGTTTCTGTACATTATCCACCGTCCTGTCTTTATCTAAAAACCGTCCTGTTTATTTTTCAAAACACAACGCTTCGGAGACTAGATTCTATCACCGTCTTTAGGTAAAACTTACTCACTTGGGCCCAGTCGATAGAATTAGTCCCTATCTCCCCGGACAGTAGGTTTTACCTGAAGACGGACGCAGAATCCAGTCTCCGAAACGTTGTGCTTTGAAAAATAAACATGACGGGTTCTAGATAGACAGGACGGTGGGTAATGCCAAAAAACGTAATATTTATACTATATAACGCTAAATTGCAGAATGATCAGATAATTAGAAAGGATGTGGAAGAAGAATGCGGCCGTGGCTCATTTTATCATACAATCCTGGGCATTTCCTGATGGGAATAAAGAAAATCGCGTCAGGATAGTCGAGGTCCGAAACTACCGCCTACGAAGCAGGAGTTGGAAGGCCTCTCTTTGCGTGCTTTCAGCTCATTCGCTGAGAAAACAACTGCCACTTGTTCAACAGCTCTGAGTTGCGGTTGCTAAGTTGAAAGCTAAGGCCATGCAGTTTCTGGTTTGTCGTCCTGTTTTCATCCGTGAACATGTCTGCGTGTTCAGCTCCTTTTTCTCTCACCAGTCAATGTTCTTTATAAAGAAATTAATTTTTACTGTGGTAATGTCACATTCTACGAATGTAAGATAGAAGAATTCCGAAGAAAATTTTAACATACAACCCAACAGGTCGCCCACAGACAAACTGGAGGGACAAACACACTCTTTAAAAGGACGGAACAGACGAAGCACGACCTAATCCATGAAGTAGAAGAAGAAGAAGAAGAATAGAAGATGATTATGATGAAATGTATTTTATGTGGTTATGAATTATATTTATGCTGTTGCAGTTCATATTGTATGCGAGTACGTACCGCGGCGGCCCGGGTTCGATCCCGGGTCTGGTCAAGTGGGATTTGTGGTGGACAAAGTGGCGCTGGGGCAGGTTTTTTCCGAGTACTTTGGTTTCCCCTGCCAATCTTCATTCCACAAATTGCTCCACAATCACCCTCACCTATCATCTGGGGCTGGTACAATAGGCCAGAAGTGGCCGCAGTACAAGGGACTTAGTCCCACCCCACTAGCAATAAAAAATATCGAGTACGTATAACCATCATCAATTTTGTGTGTCGAAGCAGAGAGTGGTTTGAAGCCTTTGTATTATTTTTAGGCTGTGCATGGACTGTAGCTTGTATTATCAGGGTAACCTGTAATAAGGCAAATAATAATATTGTGAGTATGTTAGGATAAATTTCGTGTCTGCCGAGACACTTGCGAACTCACCTCGTTTTACGTACACGTATATAGATTTAAACAGAGAAAGATACAATTTGGGCCGTTTTCTTGAAGGTGTTTTTTTTTCCCCCATTTTCAGTTACATTTTGTTACGACATCAGCTGAAGACTTTGTTTTCCCTTAGATCCTCGAGAAGTATGTGATTCCACTCAAAATCTCATTTCTACTAAGTGCACTTGCCCATTCCTGCTGATTTTGTGTACACTTCATAAAGAGATTCTTGGAATTTCTTTCTGTAAGTCGATTGCAACAGCCGCATGGCCATTCATGAATAAAATAAAAATTGAGAAACATAAAAGTAAAATAGTTTCTGTGCTTAAGCACCATCTCATGGGGACATATAAGGGAGTGGAATATAGATCCACCATTTTTAAGACCAGCAGTAGGTGGAGTTATGTGGTCAGCTTCCTTTTCCAGCCGTATTATCGTCGGGGAAAGAGACCTTGACATGTATTGGACAGGAAATTTGGAGAGCTGCAGAGCCGGTCTTGGCGCCGTGGAGACGAAAAAAAAATCTCTTGCCAGTGCCAGGATTCGAACATACTCCTTGGTCATTCAGCTCGTAATCTAGTCTCTATATCGACTGAGCTACCGAGGCTCTTATTCAAATTTGAAGCTTTCCAGTATTTTATTAGAGTAAAAATGTTAACTTCTGATGTAAAAGTTTATCAGATTTACACAAATCGTTGGCAATCTCCGAGTCGCATTAAAATCTTCACTTATTTTGTACTGTTCGTGTTAATGAGCGACGGGACGAAGAAATTCTTTACTCTGACGCAAGATTATCTTCTCTGCTTCCCACCCAATACGCGATGCCTGCCTCAGTGTGAGACTCAGCTTTTACCTGAAACATTTTTAAGTTCAAAAAATCTGTATATGTAGCGAGTTTCTACTACACTGTAATTTTAATCTCCCTGTAGGTCAAAGTTTTTGTATTATTCGAAATTCTCCTTTGCGGTCTAACGCCCATTTCCTTCCTTTCCTTGACATGCAATTTTATATAAATTTTGGCATCCGATATTCTTCAGTTCTCTGCAGTTTCAGCCTTTCTTATGTTCGTAGTACTTCATTTCTGGATTAACTTCATTATGTAGCGTATTAACCGAGCTGCATATCCGCTTTGTGCTTATATCTTAATCCCACATAAAGGTAAAAGTGAATGTAAAGATGTCCCTCTGCTTAACTAATTAAGCACTACGCCAAGAAGACGCATGGGGAACGGATGTATAGATCCACGTTTTCTTGACCTCGGCACTAGTTGAAGGTGAGTGGTCAGCTTCACGCACCTGTCGCTTTAACCCCGGGGAAAGACCCCCGGTAGCCATTAGATAAGAGGCTGGGTGTGCCCCATAGCCGGTCTGGACGACGTGGAGAAAATTCTTGACCCTACCGGGACTCGAACTCCCACAATTCGGCCATCGAGCCCGTAGCCAATCTCTATACCGACTGAGCTATCCCGTCTTCTCGTTTCATATTTAATGAATATGTTATTCTCCCTCGTAAGAATTTTGGCTTTTCACATTTCTGCACGTCTGTTGAATTGTCACCGTAACTGTCATCATAGAACATACAGATAATTCCGCAGCAGTTGTGAAATTATCTCCAGTTTAACGTAATCTTTTGCGTAGGATTATCTTACATTTTACGAAGTAAGGGTTTATACTTTATTATGGTGAGATCATATTTGCCGATGTATTGCTATTAGTGTCTGCTGTTAGCTCAAGCCGAAGCGCTAACTGTTCTTGTTTAAGTGATTACGGCCACGTGGAGAGTCATACCTTTATCGTCTTCAGGGGTCTTAGCGAGGTAGATCTTCAGATGATCTTCTTCTCCTTAACAATTTTCGAGGAAAATGGAGTGAATTTTGTTCATGTGTAATGGTAAGTAACTGATGAGGTGCCTGTAATTCTGCATTCCCGCTTCTCATGGAACCGCGTGTAGCTCTTACTGGGAGCATTTCGTGGCAATGCAGAGCAGCTGGTATTTAGGCGTGTCCGTCAGTCGAAATTCTATGGAACATCTCCGTTGTGGAATAACTTATGTGATGGAATTTTGCGTAGAGAAATTTGACGTTAAAGGTACTAATTTATTTTATATAACGTTGGCAGCACTGGAAAATATGGGGATAAACAATATCAGCCTTCCATCGAACAGGTTATCCTGAAGATAACGCTACTGACTCGGTTCGAATTTCGGCCCGGACACCGACTATCCTTACTAAGAATTTTCTTGATTTTCTTCAGTCCCTCCAAGCAAATGGGCTGGTGTCTTGGTTAGACCACGACGGCTTCTGTTTAGTTCATCGCTATTCATCTGTCAACCTGCTATCCGGCGCTGCGCAGACTCGAGAGTGAAGGCGTCGTTAAGTAGTCCACTACGAAACAATATTAACCTTCGAAGAGTCTTCTCTTCTCGAATACAAAGCCGTGTAGTCCGTTGAAAGTCGACCGACGTTTCGTTGGAACACGTCACTCCTTGATCTGCAGAACCGAGTAGCGAGCCATGCAAGAGATCAGCAGAAGGAGACAAACATCTTGCTGCCTGCTTCGTGCTTGTCTCATGATTTAACCCTGAAGACGGTGAAATGTTGTTCCGAAATGTCGGTTGACTTCTAACCGAATAGGCGGAGTTATATCCCAGGAGGCAGAACTCTTTATAACCACCGCTGTGAGAACCTAACTTCCCCCAGTATTAACCTTCCTTCATTTGCACTTGCTTGGTGTTTCTTTTGTTCCGAACAGTGCTAAAAATGTGGCACGTTGAACGTGATTGCTTCGGTTCGCGCCACGAGAGGCTGAAGATTTGTGAGTCTGCTTTTCTGGTCAAAGGGCGTGCAAACTAGTGAACTTTGCGGGGTAGTAACAGCTCAGTTTGCTGTAACTGCATGAGCCATATGAAAGTTTAAGAATAAGTGGAAAGATTAAGAGGGCAGTGAATGTAAACAGATCCATCACCGTATCCGGCACAACTCAAGAACCAGCACTAATGAAATTGCACCCATGAAAATTGGAGGTGTAGTGAAACCGAGAACATCGCATTCGTGTTTAATCAGAAACACACACACACACATATATATATATGAACGTAATTGGATAAATATTGAAAATTTCGAAATATACAGAATTACTGGGTTTTGGGCTTCTTCCATCGTCCGGTATTCTAGAGAGTAGAAAAAACGACGTTTCGGAAACTGAATCTGTTTCCGTCCTCATCCAGTTTCCGAAATGTCGTATTTTCTGTTTTCTACAATACGGGACGGTGGAAAAAAGTCCAAAAACCCAGTAATTCTGAGTGTTATACACCATCGTCAGAAGCCTTTAGAATCAGATCGAAATATGTTTTAAACAGAAGTTTTAACCGGTATTGATACTATTAAAACTTCCTGCAAAGTCCAGTTTCACCACTCGATGTTCCGTTCAAGGTAACGTCTATCATCTGCTTAACTGATAATCCTTTCATCTCATTTGACGCTTATGTAACATACGAAATTGATTCAACGTCATTAAATAGACCAATCTATCATGTAGTTGGCGTCTGACTACTTGACAGTGTGAAATCTATAATTCGCAACATCAGTTTTATTATTACAATTTTAAACGCAATTTATCACCTAAAATTGAATGTAAAGTATAACATTTTTCTTTCATCGCCGCTTCGTCCCCCCCCCGCCCTTCCGTTTATCGTCAAGGGACCTGTCCGTCTCGATCGCGTGTGCTCCAGTAAACACAACAGCTTCCGGCAAAACAATAACTGTAGCTACCCTGCTCACAAGTGATGCATATTGAATGACCTGTTCTAAGCAAGCCCTCCATTCTGTTCGTTATCCCCCCAGTTGGTCATCTGTGATCTAAAAATCGACAAGAAAATTTGTTTTATCGCAAAAGAATTTGAGATGAAAGCTTCACCCCATTATTCGACAGCCCACATGGCGTGGTAAGAAGTTCTGTGTCTGCCTTGCCCTTTTAATGAGACTTGGCTGCTCCACTTTTCTCGCTTGAAGCGTAACTGCTTATCGACAGTCTTAGCAGTACAATTAATAGTGGTAAGTATCCAGTTTTGTTGTTATTATTATTATTTCTCTACGGCTCTACAGCCCTTCGTTGGGGCACGCGGTAGCGTAGTTGGTTCAGGCACTATGCTACAAGCCGGAAGGTCGCGGGTATATCAGTTGACCTAATCCTTCCAGCCGCACTATGGCCCTGGGGTCGACTCAGCCTCTAACAGAAATGAGTACCAGGAATGTTCCTGGAGGCAAAGGTGGCTGGAGGGTAAGGCTGACAAACTCACCGCCATCTGTGAGCCGATTGTCTGGAGAAAATGTGGGAGCTTCGAGATGTCACAACCCTATGGGTCTTCACGGCTTGTTACAGGGATAGCTTCACTTTTTTACAGTCCTTCGTTGGACCTTTGCCGCGTCTTCAGTTTCTTGATCTAATACGCAGTCCTGTGACGAGGGATCAGACCGTCGCAAGGTCCCTGCTTACACGAATAAACGAACACAATACAACCATCCATGCCTTGAGTGGAATTCTAATTCACGACCCCCACTGTTCGGGCGAGTTAAGATAGCTCATGCCTCAGACCGCACGGCCATTGTGACCGGCTGCTTTCTGTTAGCACAATTTCAAATTTCTTTACGTCTGTCGCTAAGTCACTCACATTGTGGCCTCTTAGTCTATCGTGCACTACTCAGAAATGAAATCTCTTACGTTTAACGCGTCTCACCTATACGTCATACGGTTAGCTCTCGCGAACACTAATGTGGTAACCAGGTCATAACAGTTACATTTGGCATAAATGAAACAGAATTCTCACTAAACACATTTTATCCCTAAAGATAGAGGCAGCATGTGCGTCCCGTAACTGCTCGGTGGCGCAATCTAGGTGCGTCAAGTTGACGTTAATTTCTTTAGTTTCGATTATGCTTTTCTTCAGTGCATTGACAATTGCGATTGCAGTTCACTGGCCAGCGGTGGCCACTTCCATACAAATGACAACATCGCACATGAATTCCCTAAGATCTGTTGCAGTATTATTCTCCAGTGTTGCCACAGTTACTTCCAGGCTGTGTCTAACACATCTCGTCCTCGTATTTAATTCTGCGCGGGATGTGTCCTTATTTCCCCTTAAAATTATGCAGTCCCATATTCCCTTCGGCGTCTTTCTAACATTAAAAGCTGGTTACGTCAGCACGCATCTGAAAGGTCAGTTGTACAGTCGTTATACAAGGATGAATTTCTTGAAACCTGAGAGATGTTCGGGGCACGTGGTAGCATATTTGGTTGAGGCACTGTGCTACAAGCCGGTAGGTCGCGGGTTCGTTTCCCAATGAGGTCATTGAATTTTTCAATTTACCTAATTATTCCAGCCGCACTATGGCCCTGGGGTCGGCTCAGCTCCTAACAGAAATGAGTACCAGAAATCTTCCTGACGGTAAAGTGCTGCTGGCGCATAAGGCTGACAACCTCACCGCCATCTGTTAGCTTACTGTCTACAAAATGTGAGAGACTCGACATTACAACCCTATGGGCCTTCACGGCCTGTTACAGGGATAGCTGTTAGTTGAGATATGTTCCTTCTTATTTCGATTTCATGTAATTAGTTGTAGAACATTTCCAAAATGAGGAAAACTGGCGCATTTGCTGAAAGTATTGTCTCTCTCTCTCTCTGCTACCGAAATTCGTAAGGAAAAGGTAAATTTGTCCCTGTGCTTAAGTATGCAACACACCATAAAGACATATGCCTGAGATGAGGTATAGCTCCATGTATTCTTATCTTCGGAACTAAATGAAAACGAGTACTCAGCTTCACGTCCCGGCCATTTTACAACGGGAAACAGCCCAGACACCCAATGGATAGGAGGTTATATTGGCCCATGAGCCACACCATGCCTCTTTCGGAAATCGAACACCGATTCCTCCATTATCCAACCCTAACCTTGTCGGTATACCATCTGAGCTCTTCCAGCTTCCACAAAAGTTAATAATATAACAATTATTTATCAAATTTTAATACAAGAAGAAACTCGCTATCGTCCCAGAAATTAATATTCCCACCTAATTGCGGCCAAGAAAGATGTAACGATATTATTATTGGGTCAATAAGTCTGTATAATTGTATCTGCTTCATGTGTAGAATAAGATATTCATTATTTATGCAATGAATTTATTTTAAATTCTGTATCTGTACACAGTTGCAGATTGTGGGTTTGTAAGCAGAATTGCAAATAGTGAAGTGAACATCTTATTGATGCATGCACCTTGTAGGGGGCTGCAACATGTAGGTTAATGTAATATGTATATAGGGTCACCGTATTGACGGATCAATACGAGGGCCTACACAGTATAAGGGGCTGGCTAGACATAGGAGCCAGCACGCTCACCTTTGAAACAGAGACAAGAACACGATGCAAACTGTACTTCCGGAAAACAGTCCCAAATTTTAAGACCATGTTGCTGAGCCATTGAATTTCATTAACAAACGGTAAAGTTGTCCCTGTGCTTAACTAATTAAGCATTACTCCTTGAAGACTTAGGGGGAGATTCGATATGTAGATCCACCATACCATACCATACCATAAGAGTATTGCTTCTCTCCAGCGATGATTTCAATCAAGATACTCCTCTGGTGTAAGGCCTCATACATGTGGAGTTCCAGTAATTTAACATTTCGTTAACTCTCGCAGACGGTTTGTGCTGTGTTTGTTTTATGTATCCCTTCTTGTAGCTGGCACAGGTGTGCGGAGATAGGGACTAGCTCTATTGACTGAGTAGGTTCACCTGAAGACGGAAACAGAATCCAGTCTCCGAAACGTTGTGTTTTGAAAAATAAACAGGACGGCTTTTAGATAAAGATAAGACAGTCCAGAAAAACAATGTTTCTAATAATGTAGCATCGTCACAAACTTTTAGAATTTATTTATAATATTTTATTTTATTTGAATGTTTATTTATGGTTTATTTAACGCCTCAGTAGTTTAGAATACATAACGTCGATTTGTGAGGTTATTAGAGAATTAGTAAATTGGGGCGATTATGGAAGGAGGAGTCGTGGTTTAGTGTGAGATAGTATCCAGGCGTTTGTCTTGAAGGACAGAGGAAAACCACGAAAATTGTGTTCTGGCCGACATTTGAATCGGCCTCCTCCGTTATACACGTACAATGCACGTGCTTTAATGGTTGAGCTATTTTGCTCTATGGGTTTCGTAATCCGAACTTCTCTATCTCATACATAAATATGATTTTTTTCAGGAATGCATCCTTTCCATGAATCTTTCCTCCTCAACACAACCATTACAATCTCATTCACATTTACTGTGTATAACTGAAACCCTCGGCCGCTACTAAAGTGATTAGTAGTTGGTTGAGTTGTTAGGTTATGTTTGTTTTTATTGCTAGTGGGTTGGGACTGAGTCCCTTGTACTGCGGCCACTTGTGGCCTATTGTATCAGCCCCAGATGGTAGGTGAGGGTGATTGTGGAGCAACTGGTGGAATCAAGGTTGGCAGGGGCAACCGAAATACTCGGAGAAAACCTGCCCCAGCACCACTTTGTCCACCACAAATCCCACTTGACCAGACCCGGGATGAAACCTGGGCCGCCGCGGTGGGAAGCCAGCGACTAACCGCTTGAGTTATGGTGCGGCCTTATGTTTGGTTATGCTGGTTAGTTTGTTTGTCTGAATGCTTTCGTTATGTGCAGGCAATGATTTGGCTTAGCACTGGGACACAGCACCGTATAATCTAATGTCTTCCTTTCTGGACATGACCCACCATGTCCACGTTCATCGGCTGGATTTGTTAATTTTTTTTTTCACGCAGCTGTATCTCATTTCCGAAAAAGCCTAACTTGAAACATTGTCCGATTAAGCGATATGTTAAATGCGTCCATATTTCGAGTCCCTAAGTAAGTACACATAGTTAAAACAAAATCGTGTTTCTGATTATCAGAGAGTGTTTCATTCGCGCGCTTGAGGTATAGTTTTATATTTAAATTTAATCAAATTTCGCTCAGTGATCGCGTGTCCATGGATGGTTCGTAGTTCGGTGGACACACATGTCCTGTCTGCAAGGCCGATACACTATCAGGGGACTACTGGCTCCCCACCCCTCCCGAAAGCGATGTCGTGATATACGAAATCTCCAGAGATCACTGAGAATGAACGTCTGCACCTGGGTCCGTGGTTTATAGTCCCGCAACTAATCCCCCGTGATTCTGAAATTATGGACTGGAGGGGGGGTGTAACGCTGTGGTTACTCGTCATATCATCTATAGAATGTGAGGTTCTCAAACCGGTTGTTATGAATCATTCATCTTCTGGGATATGATATTGTGCAGTTCATTGAAAGTCAAATCTTGTTTCGGAGGAACATTTTAAGGGTCAAAGATGGAGGAGACACGTTCTTCTGAAACATCGCTTGACTTTCAGCAGTCTACATTGTAATACGTGGTAGAGTCATCAAGTTCGTGGAATGTGTTTTTATCGCATCATATTACAAGGTATTGACATACACTTCTTCTTATATTGCAAGTAGGGTGGGACTAAGTCCCTTGTACTGCGGACACTTCTGGCCTATTGTACCAGCCCCAGATGATAGGTGAGGGTGATTGTGGAGCAATTGGTGAATGAAGATTGGCAGGGGAAACCGAGGTACTCGGAGAAAACCTGCCCCAGCGCCACTTTGTCCACCACAAATCCCACTTTAACAGACCCGGGATCGAACCCGGGCCGCCGCGGTGGGAAGCCAACGAATAACCGCTTGAGCTATGGAGCGGCCCTTCTACCAACGTTGACATAGCTGCCGGAAACATTGCTGAAACATATCGGCAGTAAATTCCCATACGACGCTTTGCGGCAATTCCACGAACTTATTGACTGTGGCAGTGTATCTATCCGAAGGTATATATATCATCTAACCAACTGCTCTGTACTTAATGTTTAACAAATTAACATCGAAATTATTGTCTTTATGGATGTGACGCCGTGTAGCCTGGTGCATCGTTACAATCAGTATGGCCCTACCAGAGTACTTGGTGTCACATCCCAGAAGACTACTCTCCGTTGTCACTGCCATGGAGAGCCTCAGATCTCGGGAAATGACGTCTCTTCCGAAGGGCGTGGAGTTGCCCGTGTCCAGGGCACGGCCCTATACTTCGTACTGCGAAACATCATTTGTGGCAGAGAAAAATTCGTACGAGTTATTATAAACTGAAACAGAAACGTGAACCACAGACAATATCTTCAGTAGAAATCTTGTAAATTACATTTTGGCACTGGTGTTTAGTATTAATCATCAAATGTAATATGTCTCGTTATTTACACCTTACGCTTGTCTACCTCCTTTGCCCGTCTTCAGCCTACTTACGTTACTGAATCTAAATTACGTTATTTAACGTTCAATAACCTACTGTATTATCACGCGATTTTAGAGTGACTATGACGGGTTTTGGATTGATAATCGGATTGGTTGAACTGTAAAAACTCGTAACCAGAAGTGGGGATTGTGTTCTCACTGTTCTACACGCTTCACAAATCACTACAGAGCATACTAGGTCCTCTCAGTCTGTTAAAATATTCACTAACCCTTGCTTGGCAGCGGCTTCCAACTGTGGACGTTCCCCTGCCTCTGCGTTCCATAACTGTCTCCGGTCTTAGCTGTCAGTTTCCCACAGGAACTGAACCCCAGCTGTTAACTAACAAACTGCAGTTCCTAACTTGGCCTCCTTATTTCATCTCGATACGGACCTCACAGAAAACGCCAGTTCTCTATTGCAGTGCATTTATTTGCCGTTGAAACACGCTTGTTTGCACAGCCATTACTTAGCAACGGCTGTTGTATAGTCGTTTATTTCGCGATTGTTGTCTAGCAACGGATATACATGTCACAGTATGAATCCCCTGAAAATTTCCGAACGAGGCCAAAATAAAAATAAATATTATAATTATGTGTGTACGCATGACGAAATTAACGGGTTCTAGTTCGGATAATTGAATTTATTAGCACTTCAATTACAATCTGTCTTAATGAAAATTAGTACAGCGCTGTCACTTATTTACACAATTTACAGTTCTCCTTTGCACGCGCACTAGGATTCTCAGTTTATACTAGCCGTCTCCTAGCAACGGATCTCAACACAGAAACTAGCACTTCAGATCACTATGAAGTCTTGCAATTTTTTGTTCAATCACCATGGAACCTCGGAACTCAATTAAAAACTCTCCTGGGCTCTTAACTACACTGTACTGCACTGCACTAATCTAAGCTGCAACAGGTCTTCGTTATATAGGCCCCGCACCGACAACACAACAAACACAAGTCACGTGATTCCTAGCCAGCAAGTTTATTGGGGCACTGACTATTGCCTAGCATCGAGTTATAACATTCCTCCACTGAGACACATTTTCCATTGTTGCACGTTAGAACGTGTTTACCGAGCCGTTGCCTAGAAACTCTTTTAGCGAATCCGTTGCATTGTGTTTGATGGTTAATAAATTGCACAGGTATAGTCGTACTGATAACGGCAGTGAGCACAAATATTAACGCAGATATCGGCAGCCATTTTGTGAATCCGCTGGGAGGATAGATTAGTTACTCCTGGAAATTGCTGTGGATAGCCGTGGCGACAGAAGAGGAAGGGGGACATCGAACCAGCATGTTTCAGATTAAGATGCTCGGGACATAATTTTAGGCTATTTTATGGCTGGTTATGGACTTCCAATTTTTGTGATTACAGAAAATTATTGCACACTAGTTCCATAAACTTACAGGACTACACTTATCAAGAACTATTTTGATTGATTGACGATTCATTCATGAGTTTCAAACAACCCGAGCAGCGATCAGTCGTGTCAGAGTATTTCAGCAGTAATGGCTGTGCAAATATTAGAGCCATGTTCTCGTCAGTCACTAAAGAGGACTCAGACAGAACTCGAAGTCATGTACTACAGTATGAAAACCAGTCACTCTCATTAAGAACTAAGAGTTGTCCCAATCTTATTCAAACTCAAGCGCTGGTTGCCACAAGTCCGTCCCGATGTTCAGGTGCTTCAAAAGTTTTCTCACCATCTGCTTCTGACTCCTTCCACTTCTCTCTTTCCTTTGCGAATACGCAAGGATTCGCATTTTAGTACTCCATTAGTCAGATTATTTTAAAATAGCGTAAACAGTGTATAGCTATTCCTGTAACAGACCGTGGAGGCCCATAGGGTTGTTAGATGTTGAGGCTTTCACATATTCTAGACAGTCGGCTTCTTACGCTCCGGCCGCCCTTTACCCCCAGAAAGACTCCTGGTACTCTTTTCTATTAGAGGCTGAACCGACCCCAGGGCCATAGTGCTACTGGAAGGATTAGGTCAATTTAAAAATCCAGTGACCTCATCGGGACTATCACTTTTCTTTAACGCACAGTGTACACAGGTCGCTGAATACACCGAAGCCTCAGGTTCCACGCTTTATGAGGCATGTAGGCCTGCCTCAGTTAATCTGACTTGTTCCTTCCGGTCGAGCCGCTGTGTTGAAATCATGCAGTGTTCCTAATGCCATTCGCATGGGTCAGTAGGCGATATATGGAACACATGAAACAGAAAATATAGCCCCAGTGACCAATATCATCACCACATTCGTCGTTTTCTATGATTACCAAACATTTTACTTGCGTTAGAGCTTATTTACAAGCATCATTATGGAATTTTCATAGTCCCCCTTTATATGTCATACCTCGGAACAGTTTTCACAACGCTTTGCTCTCTAAGAACCAAACGTATATTTTCCTTTACAGTAATTGATGATTGATTTTTCATGTATTTAAACGACTTTTTACAACAGCAAAAATTATGTCGCCTCTCACAATGGCCGCACGGTCTAAGTCTAAGGCATGGACCGTCTTCGCCCTCTAGAACACTGGGGTCGTGGATTCGAATCCCACTCGAGGCACGGATGTTTTAATCTGTGGTTTTGTTGCTCTGTGTGCAGGTAGAGGCCTTGGGACGGGCTGATCCCCCGCCTAAGGAGTCGTACCGTCTGTATAAAGGAACAAGAAACTAAAAAATCGGTCAAGCCCCAACAAAGGACTGAAGAATAATGGGGACACACTGCGCAACAATATTCCTGAAAAACAAAATAGACACTATTGTGTCAACGTTTGTTTTATTTTGCTGTTTGTTTTGTTTTCAGGAATATTGTTGTGTAGACCGGCCCATTATACACAATATATATCTCATATACATACAACAGGATGCATACCATTAAGATTGTAAGGACTATAGAGCCATGATGCAGTAGAAGAAATTATATGGCGGCAAATGGTGAAATGCTTATGTGAATAATGAATTTGAAAGGATACAGAAGAAAGCAGTCCTTGCCTGTACTGAAACGTTGCTACAACATTTGTCTGGAGGGACCCGAGACTCGAACCCGAACTCAAACCAGGAGGTTTCCTGAATACGACGAATGAACAGTAGCCATTCGACAGTGACGTTAAGAGACTACGTGTCACAACCATACAAAACAGTAAGTTCAGAATTCACTGGACCAGCACACTGCAGCCTGTGTCTCACTTTTCCAGGATCCTGGACGTTCGGGGAATGAGAGAATGTTCGCGGTAAGCACGGGACGTTAGTATGGAATGAGTCCAACTCCTCCTCACTTCCGCATTTTATTTCTGACTGTACAGATATTTCGATATGCGAGCATCCAGCCGGCATCTGAGTATAAGTGTTGCCTTGCGTAGCGACATGAGTCTGTAGTCTGGTCAGAAACACGGACTAGTCACCAGAATCCTGACTACGAGCAAGGGAGGAACAGAAGTTCGCTTCCTGTATAGCCTACCACACAAAAGTTGCGAAGTTCCCAAATAGGACAGGGTGAGCCTTGAAAGGGCCACATGAATTCAGTGTTAAAGAATTTACTTGTTCATGTTCCTCCTTTTTTGGGTGTGACTGTACAATGTTGAAGTGGCCCGTCAACATTTCTGGGGGAAATGCCGCTTCTATTTTCAGGAAAGAAGTGTAAGCTGAGTGGGAAAATGATCCGCCATATGTATGGTCCACTAGGGCAGTAGATCAGAAACACCTGGAAAACTTCGAAATGTGGTGTTGGAGAAGGATGGAGAAGATCAGTTGGACCGATTATGTGAGAAATGAAGAAGTGTTAATTAGAGTCAGTGAGCAGAGGAATATCCTACACGAAATAAGAAAACGGAAGGCTAATTGGATTGGTCATGTTTTACGCAGAAACTGCCTTCTAAAAGAAGTTATTGAAGGAAAGATAGATGGGCGGATAGAAGTGACAAGAAGACGAGGAAGAAGACGTAAGAAGATGCTGGATGACCTTGGGGACAGAAGAGGATATTCTGAGTTGAAGGAGAAAGCTCTAGATCGCATTAAGTGGAGGAACTGTTTTGGAAGAGACTGTGGACCTGTCGTCTGACAGATTACTGATGATGATGATGATGATGATGATGATGTATGGTCGAAAGGCAAGGGCGGGGTCTGTGAGTGCACAATTTCCCCTCTCGTTTTACACTGCAACACTGAAGGTGGAAGCAGCAGGCTCATTTGAAGTGTTCATTTTCACGGGGCAGAATAAACCCAAGATGGGGTCGGTATCTCGATTCAAGTCTAACGCCTGAAATCAGGAAAATCAATATTGGCTTTTACATTTCCATGCCGCTGATTGTCCAGATTGTTGTCTCCTGGGTTTTCCTTCCATTGGAACTTGTAGGTGGATACCAGTGTTACAGAGGAATATGCTGACTCCATCTTCAGGTTTTCCCCTTCCGTGGATCTTAGTGACCGCTTTCCTTATAATCTGCCTATAGCCTGTGGCTAAGTAACTAACTTCATGGAGCTAAGCCCCTGTTGGAAAGTCGCTTTCTGTGTAGCTACTCAAGAACTTAATATTTTATGCAACCCAAAGGTTTCTTGCCGTGTTCACCAGAACCCTTCACTGGTCCCTATCCTGAGCTAGATGAATCCACTCCATACCACTCCATCATACCTCTCTAAGACCAATTTTGGCCGCGCCATAGCTCAAGCGGTTAGTCGCTGGCTTCCCACCGCGGCGGCCCGGGTTCGATCCCGGGTCTGGTCAAGTTGGATTTGTGCTGGACAGAGTGGCGCTGGGGTAGGTTTTTTCCGAGTACTTCGGTTTCCCCAGTCAATCTTCATTCCACCAATTGCTCCACAATCACCCTCACCTATCATCTGGGGCTGGTACAAGGGACTTAGTCCCACCCCACTAGCAGTAAAAAAAAAATAAGATCCATTTTAATATTAGCCATCCACCCACGTCTTTCCTTCTGGCTTTCCCGGCAAAATCCTATATGCATTCCTCTTCTCTCTCATTCGTGCTACATACTCTGTCCATATAATCCTCCTTGACTTGGTCGTTCTGCACCTAATTCATAATTCTCAGTCCCCTTTCGACAGAAAATGTATAAGTACCAAATCGCATGTCCATTTTCCTTAGCCTAAGTCGTTTTCCAGAGAAACCACCCAAGTCCTAGGTCCTTTGTGACATTTCATAACAAGCTTATTTTTTACTGTGAGGATTGTTATGTATGAATGAATGTATAAGGGGTGGGCCTTCTTGGCCCTTGCACTGCGACCACAGTGATCTATTGTGCCTGTGAGGATTGTTAGCTCCAAGCTGTTGGATCACCCCTTTTCGGCCGTCCGCCACTGCTTATTCAGTATATTCTACCCTTCTACCTCTGTCTTCAGCCATATAACCTAACCGAACCCTCTCTCCACTCACTTCGATACTGAAGATGGAGGTAGCTTGTCCCTACTCTGGTATCCATCTAGAAGACTGCACGGTGTCACATGCACGGAGTCCATAGTCTGAAAGGAACTATTTGTTTCGGTAGTGCGTGTCACTGTGGCCACAAAAGCCTGCCTTTGAGTGGGACCGTGAGTCAGTTCGGATGAGTTCATCGCAGCTTCTGCGCCAGTTCATTATTAATATGCCCCCTTTTATAGTCACATGCCTTTATCCAGTCAGCCTCCTTTCATGAGGTATTAATAGCAATATTTACTCCGCCAGTTCACTGCCACCAGTACTTATCCTTTCCATTTCATCCTTCTTAATTTAATCGTCCAATTAATATTAAGACACGAGCGTAGACCAGGAATATTCTCATTATGAATTGTTCTCCATTCCTGTCTTAATTGGTCTCCGTTTATTTCAACATTTCGCATGCATTAAAGTATTTTTCTCTGATATTATAACTTTTTCTACTCCTCCGTATTTTGTGCAGCGCACGCCATGTTTGTTCACTCTCTCGACACGTACCACTGACATGAGTCGTAGGTTTATTGCATGCGGCCTGTCTGGTTTGGTATCGCATTGCAAAGCTTAAATAACGTACGGATATGTGGCGTCGTATATGTTGTTCAGTGACTATGAACTGCTCGCCGAAATGAAACCTCTGACGCTCCCTGACTGGTGCTTGACGTCAGACGCCTGGTCGACATCAGTAACGAGGCTTATCTTCAGACTCTTTGGAGTCCGCTCTCTTTGAAGTCCTGTAGTCCAACTATTCCGTTACAAGTTTCATTGTTGAAACAACAGGTGTTAGAGATGTCAGAAATTGTAGATCTGCTTTTCTAGTTGAAATTTCAGTGTGTGATAGAGAATAGAGCAGTGGTCATTTCGTAATCCTAATTATGCTCTCGTTTCTACTACACAAGCACACATCATGAACACAACATCAAAATGCAAGGAAGACCACCACTTAAAAAGCGATAATACGCGCATGCGCGACGTTAGAATACCTGTGTTCATAAAGGAAACAATCATTACACAGGACTCAGGACTACACATCTAAATAAAATAGAAATAAAAGTAATAAAATTGTAATAACAACAAGAATAATAATTGACCAATATTGGTCTAATTTTAACTAGTTCGGGTTATCCTATTTTAATTTAATTGAAACCAAAGCAGCTATATAAAACAATTTTAAATCTGGTGCAAAATTTAAATACACTTGTATTTCGAATAACGCATACCCTTCGGAAAATTAGAACGAAATGTATATAATTTACAGTATTTGTTTTAGTCCATAACTAAAGACCTGCATTGTAAACAACAATATGACTTTCCCCCAATTGTAAACATTGGCCAATGGAAGGGGTTAGCAGAGAACGTTGAGCGGGACAGTATAAGTACTGCCTGATGATGGACAAAAATTAGTGGCCGATACATGTCGTACTGTAGAAACCGAAATGGTAATTTAACATTTACTCTTGTCGTTAAGTGACCTCGTAATTAACCAACATAGCCTACAGCTTTAGTTTGTCGTTACTTTCACACCAAAATGAACCTTAAGGGTATTAAATTTCTGACGCCCTTTTAAAGCATTATGAATCTTCCGAAAACACTACCATATTGTAAACAGTAGTCGACTGAAGGTGTGTATGGTGTAATATACGGAAATTTGCCATTTGCGTTGTGACCAGGCTCGAACCACTGTGGAATCAGTGAATTTCTACTGTAGAACGAAATTCTTAGCTGAACTGGAGTGAGTTTTAACAGCTGAAACGTGCTGACCGATAGACGGAGCAAGGGACCAAAATAAAGACACGGTTTCTCTATAAGACACTCTTCGGTTACTAAGAGCGCAGCACAGAACACGCGAATATCTGCTATTTGCGAAATATAGTATTCTTGTGAGCATGCGCAGTCTGCCGAACTATGGCACACGGCAGACTCGTCGGAACAGTTTCAAATTTATATTCAGCAGTTATTTACAAGCTCTTCGACGTTTCGTGGACTCTTCTACACGTAGGATTTCCAAAAGAAGACCAGGAAATCAGAGTTTTGTCCACAACACGTGTGGTCGTAGTGTTAATAACAATTTCTTACTTAGAATTGCTGGGTTTTTGGACTTTGTCCACCGTCCGGTATTCTAAAAACTAGTACAATACCGGACGTTGGACAAAGTCCGAAAACCCAGTAATTCTGAGTAATATACACCATCGTTAGAACACTTTAAGACTCCACCAGTTTCTTACTTGACGGTCACTGTAGCCGAGCGGTCTAAAGCATGTACTGTCTTCGCTCGCTCGGAAACCGGGATCGTGGGTTCGGATCTGTTTCCTGTGAGGTACGGACTGAATTCTTATATATATATATATATATATATATATACACTGCCGGTCACGGTAGCCGAGCGGTCTAAGGCATGTACTGTCTTCGCTCGCTCAGAAGCCGGGATCGTGAGTTCGAAATGCATAGATGTTTGGTGTGCGCTGCATAAACTCAATATCTGTCCATTTACAAGGACGTGTACATGTCTGCATTGTGCTCAGATGTTACCGTTACATCTTAATAGAAGGATTGTATTATAACAACGGTTACATTTTATAACATCATCATCATTATCATCATCAGTAATCTGTCAAGACGACAGGTCCACAGTCTCTTTCAAAACAATTCCTCCACTTAATGCGATCTAGAGCTTTCTCCTTCAAATGACAGTATCCTCTTCTGTCCCCAAGGTCATCCAGCATCTTCTTACGTCTTCTATCTCGTCTTCTTGTCACTTCTATCCCCCCCTCTACCTTTCCTTCGACAACTTCTTTTAGAAGGCAGTTTCTGCGTAAAACATGACCAATCCAATTAGCCTTCCGTTTTCTTATTTCGTGTAGGATATTCCGCTGCTCACTGACTCTAATTGACACTTCTTCATTTCTCACATAATCGGTCAAACTGATCTTCTCCAACCTTCTCCAACACCACATTTCGAAACTTTCCAGATGTTTCTGATCTACTGCCCTAAGTGTCCATGTTTCAACCCCATACAGAGCTACGAGTATGCTCCAAATGTAGCATTTCACTAGTTTCTTCCTCAAATTTAAGTCCAATTTGCTGGTAAAAAGATTCTTCTTCTTGCTAAATGCAGCTTTTGCCATGGCAATCCTGAATTTAATTTCACTAGTACACTTTCCATCATGCATTTTATATATAAAAAAAAATTAGGAACAGTACACCGTAATAGTGCTTTGGGAAATGTGTCCATGCAAAACAGAGGGCGCGACGCTATTCGTGATGGAATTATTTCAGTCTCCCTTCTCTCTGTGTGCGAGAGTAGATTTATACGGCGCGCGCTCTGTAGCCTAATCTCTCAGCTGCCCGTCACCGAAAGCGGTTGGCTGCGATTCCTGCTGCAATCAATTGCTTTTCCCTGAGCTATTTATAGGCACTGTAACAAGTTTTATCTGCCAGATGTATGGGTAGGCGACCCATCTTCGTTCACTCTCTTCCCTCACGGTTCGTGGCGTTAGTGATAACTTTGTTTCGTTCGCATTTCTTGCTTATGATGGCTGGAACATATTCTCTTTGACAGATATCCACAAAGGGGAGTCCTTTGGCATGAGGTTCGGTGAACGCTGAAGCAGTATATCTCAGTATTCTCGTGATGTTCTTTGTCTTGTGCATAAAGTATAATGACGCAAAGAAAGTTAATTTTTATTCTCAAAAAAAAAACAGAAGTAGCCGCAAGCGAATAGCTCGTGATGCTGTAACTTCGTGATTTTAGTTAATTATATGGGGGCACGCGGTAGCGTAGTTGGTTGAGGCACTATGCTATAAGCCGGAAGATCGCGGAATCGAAACCCGATGAGGTGGATTTTTTAAATTTACCTAATCCTTCCAGCCGCATTATGTCCCTGGGGTCGGCTCAGCCTCTAACAGAAATGAGTACCAGGAATATTCTTGGAATGTTCTTGAGGGTAAAGCGCGGCCAGCGCGTAAGGCTGACAGTATTACCGGCATCTTTGAGCCGATTGTCCAGAAAATGTGGGAACCTCAACATCTCACAACCCTATGGGCCTCCACGGCCGGTTACAGGGATACCTTTACTTTTACTTTTATAGGCTTTTAAAAAGTACTCCTTTGTTGAAGTACCACACTGTGGACGTATGGAGGAGTAGAGTTACAGCTCCATGTAGTTTTAACCTCGGCCTCAAGATGTAGGTGAGTTGTCAGCTTAATCCCCCCTCCATGCTTAGTAAGTGGGAAGCTGGATGTATCCCGGAGCCGGTCTGGACTATGCAGTGAGGAGAAAAATCTGTTGCCCCTCCGAGAAATCAAATTCTTCTGTGGTCAAGCCTACAGTCCAGACGCTATAGCGACGGGCCTATCCGGGATCCTACAGTAAGCCTGACAGTTATTTCCACTGGCACTGAAATGTGGGCAGACCCTGCTTTCTAATTTTTATTTACTTTTGTTAAAGTTTGCCTTATGCGGGTTCACAAATCCCGCAAATACGAATATTTCAGGGGTTAAATAAAATTTGCCCATTGCATATTTCTTCAAATTTAATTCCATTGTGACTTGTATCTTTGTTTGACCTAGCCTCTGAAGTCAGCTGACGGGATGGTACCTGGCCTTCTTTCTCTCTTCCGAAGCTCCTGCATACGTCACTTTTGTTAGGGCACGCTCACTGGCCCAGTCTGCTATAAACTTTCGAAACTTACCGGTAGAGGTCAGAACTGAGCCCGTCCCTCGGTTGGGCACACAGCGCCACTGGACAGGTGAATGGAAATATGGATGCCGGAGATTCCATTACGTCAGCGAGCTGGCTGAGAGCCATATCCGCTGTCAGTTCCATGATGATCACCGCTAATGCCCCTCAGTAAACACAATTCGTTTTGCTTTGGATTAGTGAGTGGCTGCACTCTTCCAGCTACATTAAAAAAGGATAATCAGATAAAAAACGAATAAAACTTCTTCTTTTCGAAATAAAAGGTACCCTTCTTCCATCTTGACTCAGCAGTTTCCTTTGGTTTGCTGCTCGAAACTTTAAAACACACCGCCCCTCTCTCTCTCACTGTGCTTCAACACGTTTGTCACTCTTCAGCGTGTTGTACAGCCCATCCCAAAATGTTACGGCACCTTCATCTCACGTCACGTACTGTGTCTGTTCCGTTAGTCGGGTTTCCTGTCGAAAATTGTGTGGACATACACTGCAGTGTAACTGAGGCGCTGTTATGATAGGACTGAAACTGCAGCGGTTATTAGATAATGTATTAGGCTTTTGCGTGTTCCAGCTTTAACAGGAAGTTCTAAGAAGAACTTAGAACTTACATCTTCAAATTCTTATAGATCCTCTCGGACTTCAGTAGTTAGCATAAATTACGAATAAATATTAATAACAAAACAGAAACTCCGTGGTCTGTAGTCCGCAAGCGAAGTATACCGACCGAGCGACCGCCGCTTGTCGGCGAAGTTAGTGCCAACTTTTGCGGATAGAATGTGTCACGTGGTCGACGCAACGGTTCCCCACGGCCGTTAATTTCGGTTTTATTGACCGAAGCCACTATTTCCTTGAAATAGTAGTTCCTCAGTTATCCTCACGAGGCTGAGTGGACCCGGTTCCAGACCCACTACTTCTCAGAAACTCTGATAGCGCCGGGAATCAAACCCGGAACCTGTGGACCTGTAGCCAGGAACTCTGACCACTAGACCACAGAGGCGGTCCAATATTATTAACACCTGTATAATTTTGTGAGATGCTGCATTTCTGAATATAATTTTAACTGTGATAGATTTATCTAATATACTAGTGAAATGCTACATTTGGAGCATAGCTCTGTATGGGGCTGAAACATGGACACTTAGGGCAGTAGATCAGAAACATCTGGAAAGTTTCGAAATGTGGTGTTGGAGAAGAATGGAGAAGATCAGTTGGACCGATTATGTGAGAAATGAAGAAGTGTTAATTAGAGTCAGTGAGCAGAGGAATATCCTACATGAAATAAGAAAACGGAAGGCTAATTGGATTGGTCATGTTTTACGCAGAAACTGCCTTCTAAAAGAAGCTATCGAAGGAAAGATAGATGGGCGGATAGAAGTGACAAGAAGACGAGGAAGAAGACGTAAGAAGATGCTGGATGACCTTGGGGACAGAAGAGGATACTGTCATTTGAAGGAGAAAGCTCTAGATCGCATTAAGTGGAGGAATTGTTTTGAAAGAGACTGTGGACCTGTCGTCTTGACAGATTACTGATGATGATGATGATTACCTTCTTCTGGGGTTTGAATCATCTCAGTGTAGTAGATAAGTACCAGACTGCATGGTGTCATATCCAAAAAGCAATCTTGATGGGCAGCGACCTGAGAACATCAAATTTCACATTCAGATGTGAGCTCAATGTTACGGGATATCGCCATGTTTATAAATTTAAGATAAAGAGAAAAATTCACGCAAAATTCGTAGATGTGTTTATGGTTACATTCTTAGCTCCCTTAGTCGATCACTTGTCACTAACAAAAGGAAAGTTAATTATAGATATCAGCTGATCACAGTGGCCGCGCGGTCTGTGTTTGTGTTCTCCTGTGTGTAGGTAGTGTCCTTGAGACGGGCTGATCACGCGTCCAAGGAGTCCTACCAACTGTGTAAAAGAGATTAAGAAACTGAATGAAGCCATGGCCCAAGAAAGGGCTGTAGAGCCATTAATGGATGAATAAATTATAGATATCGGTCGGCAAATTAGCTATTGCGTCATGTTGTGCAAAACTGTGACCTTTAAGAAGATTGCATGTCCTTTCAAGATCTGTCACCACATAAAATTTCAGTTTCACTTCCACCTCATAAAGGTCACGTGTTCCTGGAGGATCCGTGACCCCACAGAAACTGCGTCACTTGCGCCTCTCGAGGTTGCACAACTGCTCTGGCGTTGCTTCAGATTGCGCAAGGTAGAGGCCTTAGTAAGCAGTACATGTTCTACATAAATTTTCAATGTCACTTTCAACTCAAGAATTCGCACTCTCGCTGTGTTATGTTTCTATTCTTTATAAGATTGTAGCGTTTCGTAAAAAATGCATATTCTAAAATCTCTCATGTCACAAAAACTCTGCGTCAATTCCGCCTCAAGACTTTGCACAAGCGACGTATTATTACTTCATATAGGGGCCCTAATAAAGGCCACATAACATCCCAGTGTCACGCTTAACTCAGTAACCCGCACATTTGCCATGTTTTTACTTTACACTGTATGAGACGGTGGTCTCAAGGGAGGTTACATGTCTTTCTATCTGTCACTCCACGAAATTTCAGTACCACCTCCATCTCAGAAGTTGACACACAAAATCATGTCGGTACTTCCGGTGTTACTAAATTCGGTATCAATTTGGAGTAGTCCGTAATTTCATTGCCGTCATACCGCCTTTCATCACAATCTGTCCCGTGTTTCAAGAATTATTAAGGACGGACACACACTCTCACAACAGACATGATGATATCGTACACTTCCTTCTCTATCCCCGCGTTAACCTTTCGACTTTAGAGTGAATCATCTATTTCAGGCAGCCTGGGACGGCCTTTGTTTGCACTTGGAGTTCCTTCGTGTATTGCTTCCACCCTTGTTAGCTCGTTACGAATCAACTTTACGTTTTCTCTCTTCATCAAAACTACGAGATATTTCAATTTCGATGCTCGTTTCTTCTGGTTAACTGTGTCCACCTCTTGAGTTGTTTGAATTTGTTACAGCCTCCGTGCAATTCCATATATGGGAGATCAGCCAGTCGCAAGGCCTCTACCTATACGGAACAACAAAAACAGATATTCCGCCATCAGCGGGATCTGACCCCCTCACTCTCTGTGTTCGAATGTCCCTAGGCAGCTGATGGCCGGAAGGTTCTACATACTGCACTCATAAAAACTATCTACGCGGTAGTTGAGGCACTATGCTACAAGTCGGAAGGTCACGGGATCGAATCCTGTTGAGGTGTTTTTTTCAGTCCATGATTTATTTAATCCGTCTTGCAGTGCATACACTCATTTATCTTCTTCTCTCCCTCGCACTACATGTTTCGGCATAATAATGCCATCTTCAGGTGCTTACTTATCCACGTCAAACCAGTTCATTGCATGCCATGTTCACACATTAAAATAACTAAAATATGTATCTATCATATACATTGTCAAACGTTAAAAATATTAAAATTGTTCAGGATACCACATCGCTACGTCGCCCCTCACTACGTCAGTCACGCCCATTCTCCTTTGTTGGAGCACTCCTTCATTATCTTGTGTGTTATGCTTTTGTTGTGTCGTGCTCCTGCGACTGCGTGTGTTATACTATACTGTTTTTTTCAATTGACCTAATCCTTCCAGCATCATTATGGCCCTGGGGTCGACTCAGCCTCTAAAAGAAATGAGAACCAGGAATATTCCTGGGGGTAAGAGGCGGCCGGCGCGTAAGGCTCACAACCTCACCGCCATCTATGAGCCGAATGTCTGGATAATGTGGGAACCCCAACGTCTCACAACCCTATGGGCCTCCACGGCCTGTTACAGGGATACCTTTACTTACTTCACTATCTAGGGCCGCGCCATAGCTCAAGCGGTTAGTCGCTTTCTTCCCACCGCGGCGGCCCGTGTTCGATCCCGGGTCTGGTCAAGTGGGTTTTTGGTGGACAAAGTGGCGCCGGGGCCCGTTTTCTCCGAGTACTTCGGTTTCCCCTTGCCAATCTTCATTCCATCAATTGCTCCACAATCACCCTCACCTATCATCTGGGGCTGGTACAATAAGCCAGAAGTGGCCGCAGTACAAGGACTTAGTCCCACCCCACTAGCGATAAAAGAAAGTGAATAAACTAGCTAATAAATAGACATAAAGGGAATAGAGTCAGTAGGGCTGACAGACTGCAGAACTGCTGTTTGTGTTGGAGGCCCACAGTAAGAGACACCAGGACTCGGAACACTGACGGCTGTTCCAGAGGTCCTTATGTCGCAAAATGTTGAGCACCGTTACTGTATATTACCGAGTCAACACAAAAGTTCTCCTGCAGTTTCATATGAATTAACCCGCCAATTCTCAGACACCACACATACTTAAATACCGGTGCTGGATACAAATTTCACGGCCACGGATTCTGTTCTCTGTAAGGGAGTCTTCCACACACATTGAGAACAAATTTCCTCTAGCCCTTTCGCCTATTTGTTGGGTAATTATGGCTCTTTTATCTGGCAATAAAGACGGCCGAAACGCAAATCTGGCAATGTAGGCTTATTGTCGAAGATAGAAATATGAGGAACGCTACTTCGATGCCCTACATAATTCTTTCTGACACCCTATCTGAATATAGCAGCAATTTTAGTACCTATTGAGCCGTAGTAAAACGAGGATTACTGTGACGTTAGATATGACATCGCAGAAAAGAGCCCTCTTCATAGTCCTCGCCGTGAGGACATGGCTGATGTAATGTTTGCTGGTTGTTGTAAAGAATAATGAAAGTCAAACACGGAAATTTAAGACGTTAAAATTTCGGGAGACGCTCAGAGATGAAATGGTCTGATAACAACGTCTGAATTGGGAATGCTTTATTCAGTAACTTTAAAGAGAGGAGACGGTAAAGTGTATGTTCCAGAATTCCAGCTCAGGGCGGTACAAGAATTTATCCTGACGTCGAGCCTCTGAAAACTGCAGACGTGGGGACAGAACTCCCCAGGAGGTTTTCCATGCGTTCCTTCCTTGAGGAAAGTCTGAGAATTATATTTATTGTCTTACGAAGATGTCTTGCGCTTCTAGTAAAATTGTGTCTTCAGAAAAGTGTCTCAAAATGGAAGAGATGTTAGTATTTCCACATTCCTTTTTATTACATGTCTGCAGCGCAGTCTGAGCAGTAAATAAGAGTGAAGTTAAGTTTTGTTTTCGGAACATAGAACTAAAGGCACGTCAGACTTGGGTCCATCAAATTTAATTGCAGTAGTTTTTTTTTTTTTTAGTTTCTTGGGGTGGGGTGAGACTGAGTCCACTTGGTACATCAGCCACTAATTGGCCTATTATACCAGCCCCGGATGACAGATGGTGAATGTGGAGCAGTTGATGGAATGATAATTGGTAAGGGAAACCGAAGTACTCAGAGCAAACCTACCCCAGTACCACTTTGTCCACCACAAATCCCACATGATTTGACCCGGGCTTGAATCCGGGCCGCCGCAGTGGGAAGTCGGTGACTAACTGCCTGAGATATGGCACGGGCTAATTTCAGTAACAATCCAAAATTGTATACATGTGCTGCGGATGAAATGTCCCAGTTGTGTAAGGGGCTGTATTAACGTGCATGGGTCCTCTCATTTTTGTGGTTAAATTAAAAATTTATTCATCGTTTGAGGCTAATTAACTATACAATTTAAGTCCATGAAGACTCGATGGTGATATTTCTGTGTGGTTTTAGGCTTGAAGCTGTCAGAAAATTAAAATATAGTGTCCAGTGATAGGCTGATTGATGAATAATGAATTGCGAAGGATTTAGAAGGAAGCGGCTCTGGTCTAGTGAAGGTACTACCTCAGCGCTTTCCTGGAGGGAGCGCTGGAAAACCAAGATAAACTTCAGGATACTCGGTGGCACCTCCCAAATACAAGTTCAGGTCGTCATCACTACATTAACCTGGTCGGTCGATGGCAACTCTTCGCCCCTACAGATNGGGGGGGGGTGGGGGGGGGGGGGGGGAGAATATTGCAGTCGCCGAAGTTAGCGGCTTACTCTGAAAGATGCAGCGCTGATTGTCGTGTGCAAGGAATGAACAGTTTGTGTAAGCATCAGCGGAGATCATCATTTATTTCCGTCCGTCCGGAAATAATTTCACAATTCTTATAAAACAAGACAGTAATATTCTTTATTTCATTAACCTCCTCCCCCCCCCTTTTTTTTTCTTCTGCTCTACGGTCCAAATTTGGGTCTTGGCCTACCTCCATGAAACTCTTCGTTTCACTTCGGTTTACTAGATCTTGGGCTTTCGCTAGGACTCCTTGGGCGGGTGATCAGCTCGTCGCAAGGCCTCCACCTGTACACAAATACAGAAAAACACATACAAACACTAAACCTGAATACACTAATACCCTGAGTGGTATTCGGACCCACGATCCCGGCTTCCGAGTGAGCAAAGACAGTGCATACCTTACACAGCTTGGCTACCGTGACGAGCAACCGCCTTCCTTCCCTTTACACCCGAGAAACATTTTCTTATCTGCTGCAGTCGGAACGTCATTATAATGCGCTTAGACAGCGGGCGATTCACCCTGATTACTTCATAACACTTGATTCAGCTGCCGAACTCGGCATTCGGGCTGATACTGTACAGGTCCCTGATAAAATATACTCGTAACCTTATCATATGACATGTATTTAATTTTGTGGAGACCACTAAGAAGACCAAGGCGTAGTTGGGTGGACAATATTAAAATGGATCTGAGAGAGACAGGATGGGATGATATGGATTTGATCGATCTGGCTCAGTATAGGGAGCAGTGGAGGGTTCTTGTGAACACGGTAATGAAGCTTCTGGTTTCATAAAACTTTCGGGCTTTCCTTTGGAGTTGTGTCTATCTGACGTCATCGACCCCTTGTTACGAAGCTGAGAGTGATGACGCTGCAAGTTACCGCAACAAACAAGCAGCAATAATGGCCGGTGAAAATACCAATATGTGAGAATGTGCCAATGTTTACCTCCACGCCCCATATACCTCCCTGACGGCGTGATGCAGCTCTATCTTTGCGAACTGGAATGTAGGGATACAATCCCCGCAGGGGTCTTGGGAAGGTTTCTGTGCAGAATGGTTCATGGTCCTGCAGTGTTTTAGCGCTGGTCGCGTATTTCTTGTAGCCGAGAATGTGTGAAACATTGCCTCCACGATCTCATACACCTTTATAGCCTACTTTACGGTAAGAATAACCTCGCCAGTGTGTGAGCTCTGACCTAGCAGTTGAGGTTGCGAAGAAGAGAAACCTCCTCATGTATATATATATGGGGATCTCCCACGTACAGATATCGGTGGCTCAGACTTCGAATCGGAAGGTACCATTGGCAGTCGTGTATGGTAGGGGCGAGATGTGATCTGCATTACAATGCTCCCGAACAGACGGCAAATAAACTCTCAGCACGTCGCAAACCCCAGTTACTCTGCTCCACGTAAAGTCTGTTCCTAAAACTCGGGTGGTTATTATCCTTTTGTACAACGCCGGATCAACTGCTCAGTTTATGTATCGCCGAATGAGTCCTAGAAATGTGACTACAAATGCGAATGTGAAGTGGTTATGGTTTGTCATTCCAATGTTTCTTCTGCTCTCAAGATGTAGGCAGCACTTACCACCGAAATTCTGTTAAGTGTGTGCCAAACTGTACCACGTCACACACCAGTAACCTTCAAGAATAAAACAGTGTACATATAAATTTATATTCACTTAAGACACTGTTGTATTTTTTGTTGATTTTGAATGGCTAATAGCTTTGCTTTTGTAATAACTTATTAATAATGTGACGTGTATACCCATTGCTAAGCAGAGGGTCGGTAAACACGCCTCAACAATACAGAGGCTGTTTTATATGTGGTCCGCGCGGCGATCATTGATATGCAATGGTGCGGTAAACGCGCCTCAACAATAGAGAGACTGTTTTCTGCGTGGTCCGTGACGAGGAGTTATCTTGAAGACAGTTGACGTTCAATTTTAGAGTGTCAACCAGCGAGTAACGGAAGCGGAAGAAACTCCATCTCTAAGATTCGTTACCAGGAAACGTCTAGTGAAAACATTGCAGAGGAAATGCCATTGTGGAGAGCTGTTACCATGTAAAGACTAGTGACAGTAGATTGAGAAGGCTTAGTGTGGAAATCGGCAACAATGTTACAGTTGTAAGATTTGAGGCTTTCAGGGCGGTGACTATGAAGAAAGCAGTCTTCTGGGATTTGGCACCGTGTATATGTGGTGTTAACTGACGTTTCGGAGGAACATCGCCTCCATCTTCAGGGTAGAAGGAAAAATAAGAAATCCGCAAGCGAAGAGACCGTGAGAACCGGTACAAGCACTCACGGTCTCTTCGCTTGCGGATTTCTTATTTTTCCTTCTATCCTGAAGATGGAGGCGATATGTTCCTCCGAAATATCAGTTAACACCACATATACACGGTGCCAAATTCCAGAAGACTGCTTTCTTCAATGTTACAGTTATCTGTAGTTACGACCTGTAAGTGGTCAGTAAATCTGTTCACCAATCTCTATACCCCGTCTATAGTCACTAATAAAAGTGGCAGTATATCGATATCTTCAGAGGGAGTGACAAACTCAGAATAGGTCCCCCTCCCCCAGCTAGTGCTGTGCGTGTGAGGCCTCATCTACAGGGCCACCATCGGCCCTTACCAACCGCCATGTGGTAAAGTCACGTATGCTGCTGCATATCTGAAAGTCTCCGGGGAATTCAGTGGTGCATGGCGGTCGGATTGGGTCGGCTACATATGTAAGATCTCAGTGTGTACTCAGACATGTCATCAAACGCTATATGTCGTGAGAACCCATGCTAAAAAGGTTTCATGTGGAGTGATCAAGATCTAGGACATTGCGATCGTGATCTATTTATAGATATTTCAGGGGCTGAGACGCAGATCCGTGGCCAAGGCTCGATCCACATTGCGATGTCACCCTGTGTGTGCGCAGGTCCTCACTGCATTTGTTTCTGGCTCACTGTTTTGTAGTCCTGGCAGCTGAACCGCATGGACGGATACGCTGTAAATGCAATTATTTTGTGCCGTCCATTCTGTTTCTCTTCTCATATTTAATTCATAACAGCATTAGCCCTGGTCGTGGGGAATGAAACAATCATTATCATTATCTGATAGACAGAGCAGCCTTTGGTTCTTTGTTTCCGGAGCAAACATCCTGATTCGTGACAATGCACGGTGACTGGTTCTTTGTGAAAGCACGTAGCGAAATGATATGAACCAAACTAACAACCAATTTATTCCCACCAGCAATGGCAATCGAAGGGCCGTCGTCGTTAGCGCTGAGCCACTGCCTGAGCCCCTCTAGAGCACACACCGTATTCTGCTAAGCAGAATTTTAATATAACCAATCTACGTCAGTATCTGGGGCACACGGTAACGTAGTTGGTTGAAGCACTTCGCTACAAGTAGGATGGTCGCAGGTTCAAATGTCGGTGAGGTAATTAGAATTTCAATTGACCTAATCCTTCCAGCTGCATAATGCCCTGCAGTCGACTCAGCCTCTAATAGAAATGAGTACTAGGGATCTTCCTGGGAGGTAAAGGGCGGCCGGCGCGTAAAACTGACAGCCTCACCGTCATCTGTGAACCGATTGTGTAGAAAATAGGGAAACCTCCACGTCTTACAACCCCATGGGCCTTCAAGGTCTGTTACAAGGATAGATTTACCTTTTTATACGTCAGCATCTTCCGTGTGGTTGCTTTCGAGAAAATTTACAGACTCTTACATATCTGAAGTCCGGTTTATGTCTACTTGTGTGACCTGATACATGTAACGTTGCTGAGAAAAGGTTTTCGTCATGTAGCTGCCTCTGTGCCGGTTTCAGTTGGTCTAAGGTAACGTTGTACCAGCACCTAATTAATTAGGCACCAACTTATGAAGATATATGAGGGAGTGGAGATATAGATCCAGAATAGATGGAGCTGAGTGGTCAGCTTCGCGTCCTAGCCATTTTGTCTCCCAGAGAAACGCCTGTTACGTGTTACGAACCTGAACTCCATAATAATGTCTCTTCAGAGATTTTTTATGAAAAAATTATTTTCCATTAAATGTATATACATTAACATTTGTTTCACGTATGCTCTGCAAGATTCGGGACAGTTAATCCAGTCATCTCTGTATGCTGTACGAGTATGTTGTGTGCACCATGCAAAATTTGAGTGGCGCAAACCTCTGTGGATTCCCTTCGCTTCTTATTTCTCCCTGTGTAATGGACAGACAGAGACTGACGTTTAATGTACCCGTTAACACGTTCACAAATTTATTCGAACCTACCCTTCACTGAATTCCCTCCTCTCCTTCAAGCCCAAGATCCTTTCTGCTTAACCCTGCTTTAAAATGTCAGTCTGCACAGCGACGATTTTATTTCTGCAGATCGGGCGGAGTAGCAGAGCATACGAAGTGAGAGAATGAGAAATACTTTCTCTGGGCTGACATTTCGACGCCCTCCATCCCCAGTGGCCCCCCAACCCCCTCATTTTTATGAAATGGTAATTGTCGACTTCCTATCAGCTTGTCTTTTGTGTGGAATTTGTTTAAATGTCACGGCTAGGAAATGTCGCTCTGGCATTTCTGCGCAGGCTTGGCGCACGTGTCTCTTTCAGGGGATGGGCTTGATGGTCGTGTAATTGTATCAAATAATAATAGAATCCTGCTCGGATGGAGCCGCACAAAGAAGGCTGATAAACCTGCACATTGCAGCCGAAATTACAGTGTAACGGTTAGCAGTCAGCGTCGCCAACGGGTCACAGAATAATCTGTCGGTGTGCTCATGCCTTGCTACAGCTTGCCGCTATTCTGGTGCCGGGAATCAAGCCACGACCCCTTACTCCTGCATTATTTGTAACTATTTTTATAATTTGAAAGTGTGACGTGAGACTGAGTCCACTTAGTACGTCAGCCACTAATTGGCCTGTTATACCAGCCCCGGATGACAAAAGAGTATGGAGCAATCGGTGGAATGAGAATTGGCAGGGGAAACCGAAGTACTCAGAGAAAACCTGTCCCAGTGCCCCATTCTCCACCACAAATGCCACATGATCTAACCTGGGATCGAACCCGGCCCACGGCGGTGGGAAATCGGCGACTAAACGCCTCAGATATGACACGACTTTCCTACATCCTCGAAACTGATCTATACTTTCTGTGTCAGCCTGTTTGCCCGTCGAGGCTTTTCAAATGGGTCCCTCCCAATAGTCCGGGCGGATCAGGTGGTCCCCTGGGGTGTCACAGTTTTGGGGCCGCACGTATTACAGGCAGTTTCCTTTTTAGTTTTGTTGGATGGAACTTAATTTCTGCTGACCCTTTTCTCTGATGGGGCACGCGGTGGCGTCGTTGGTTAAGGCACTATGCTACAAGCCGGAAAGTCGCGGGTTCGAGTCACGATGAGATGGATTATTTCAATTGACCTAATCCTTCCATCCACATTATGGCCCTGAGGTCGACCAGCCTCTAACGGAAATGAGTACCAGGAATCTTCCTAAGGGGTAAAGGGCGGCCAGCTCGTAAGGCTGACAAATTACCGCCATCTGTGAGTTGATTGTCTAAAAAATGCGGGAGCCTCGACGTTTCACAACCCTAACGGCCTGCATGGCAAGTTACAGGGATAGCTTTTCTTTTTCCGATCGCGACTATTAATAGGCAGCAAACTGAAGATGTCTTGAGTCCCTCTGAATTGTTTTAAGAAATGTGACACCAGTGACGGTTTTCGTTGACGTTTCGAAATGTCATGTTAAGTGTCGAAGTTTTGAGAGAGTTGAGTTTAACTTGAGCAAGGCGGCTGAGTTTCTCTTCGCCTTGCGCGGCCTGGCTTTAGCCCTGATATATATTCTCGGCAGAAACAGTTTCTATCCTTGCTGGAGTTTCAGTGATTTTCTTGGGTCCTTCTGGGTTAACACCGGAAGTGTCTCAACCTGAGCCTTGACCACTTCTTCACCAGTGTAATTTCGAGCGAGTAAGCATAGCCTCGTCATTCGAATATGAAGAGCTTCTGCAGTTGTTACAGCGTCTAGAAATGTTGTGTGAACCGATGAACAATTGAGAAAACATAAGAGTTCTGCCGGCTAGGATACAAAACTCTGTAGTCCGATGAAAGTTAACCGATGTTTCGGAGGAACATGTAGCCTACATATTCATGGTTGAAGAATAAGCCAAGCATGAAACCAGCGTGACGTAGGTAACTTCGACCATGTTTCTCAGAAACGTCGGCTGACTTTCAGTGGACTACACGGGTTTATGTCTCAGAAGGTGCAACTCTCATATCGATCCCTGGGAGAACCTCAGTTCCTACGAAATAAGAACACTGCTGCTGTTTAACCTTAAATTAGATCCTTGGGGGCGTATTTCGTGAAACGCCGAAACGTCTAGTTAAGTTTCTGTTACCTGAATTCCCTTCTTTATTATGTGTTCGTACCTCTTCTTTTATTTATGGTTGCATATTGTCTTTTCCTATTTTTTATTTTTAGAGGAAAATGGAAATTCGTTTTTATGAGTGAATTATATTTCCTATTTTAGTATTATGTGCATTTGTTAAGGTTAATTGCCACTAATTAGCTGGGTATCTAAGCTGTTTAGGGACACATTATGAAACGCGATATTACAGAAGTTTGCGATAATGGCGTGGAAAACCTCATGGAGATAGTGTTCTGGCGTAGTGGCAGGATCGATCTTAGGGAATTAGGATGTGAGGTTATGAGGTGGATTGAAAGCGATCACGAGAGAGCGTTAGTGGTGAAGGAGATGAACCTTCGAGAGAGGGTATTTCTTAACGCCCGTTTTCAGTGCAATGTACGGCGTCAGCGCAGTTGCCGTCTGCGTCCGCCAGAGAGCAACATAGCTGCACCTGGACAGTGTTTACGGAAAGTTTTCATAGAAATCAGATGCCTGCCGATAGTTGGCGCAGGTACATACGGCTCCTTCCTAGTTAGCATAAGATGATAACTCACATCTTCGTGAATCGGATTATATCTTGTTGTATCTATTACAGGCACGTCTATTTGGCTTTGAATAATTATATACATATCCGTAGGAGCACGAATAGCGCAGTCAGTATAGCGACGGGCCACGGGCTGGACGGCCTGGGTTCATTTCCAGGTAGATCAATATTTTTCTTTTCTCCACAGCGTACAGACCGGCTCTGACGCCCACCCAGCCTCTTATTCAAGGGGTACGGGGGATAAATCGACAGGGGCATGAAGCTGACTACTCACCTCAGGTCAAGAATGATGGAGCTACACCTCCACTTCCCCATATGTCTTCATGGCATAGTGATTAACTAATTAAGCACAAGGGGCAACTTTACCTTACGTATTTATCCATTTCATTGTTGATGTTTCTATACGAGTATACTGTATATTTCGCCGGTCACGGTAGCCGAACGGTCTAAGGCATGCACTGTCTTCGCTCGCTCGGAAGCCGGGATCGTGGGTTCGAATCCCACTCAGGGCATGGATGTTTGTGTGCGTTTTTCTGTGTTTGTCTACAGGTAGAGGCCTTGCGACGAGCTGATCACCCGCCCAAAGAGTCCTACCGAATGTGTAAGATCTAGAAAAACCGAAGTGAACGGAGAAGTTCATGGAGGTAGGCCTAGGCCCACTGGGGCTGTAGCGCCACAGGAAAAATAAAACTGTATATTTCATTGCGGGGAGAGTTCAGATGAGGACCAAAGTTTCGGAGGACTTTGCTGCCTCCAACTTCAAGGTTGACTCAGTTGTAGAGATGGATGCAGCTTGTTCCTCCGAAAAATCCGTATTCGCCTACAAGACTATATGATGTCAGAATCCAGAAATTTGAATTTCGAGCGAATTCGGTGTTTCACCAGAAATAGTCCAAATTATGTTCAGATGGCGAGGAAAAGGAAATCAGTAGGGAAGAAAATGGAAGTGAAGCTGTGAATATTGAAAGCATGGGGTTCCGTACCTCCAAGTGGCATTTATAGGAAGCAGATCTGCAGCTGAGAAACGACACAGGGCGGACATAAACCTGTCCCCAACTCTCAGTGATTGTTCAGACACACATTCACAAAATTATGAAATGTTTTTTCTTCCTCTTTAAAATTCGTCTTTTCATTCTGATTCCATTTCCTTCTCATCATATCCCACGAACATAGAGAGACTCGAGGAATAACGCAGAAAAAACGAATGGAACCCTTGTGGCAAATACTCAGTTCAAAATCTGTGTAAATACTTAAGCAATAAATTTCATTTGTTTCTTTAACCAATCACATTGGACGGAACTATTTAACTTTTTCACTTAAGAAATAAGTTACAAAATATCTTATTTTCAGCCTGCTTTCCTTATTTTAAAAAAGTAAAATTAAGCTTATGCTGTCGTCATGCTGTCTGTGTGTCTGTGTATCCCCCTCCTCATCAACTTTGGAATGGCTGGACCAATCTTTATAAAAGTTAGTATGTATTCGTATATCATGACACCTGAGCCCATCCCAATGACGTGCTTCATAATTCTCTCCCATTAGTCTCTCTGTCTATATGTATATCCCCTTATCGTTGCTAGGCAACGGCTCGGTAGAAACGTCATTGCGATTAGTTTTTCCCAGAACTTCTTGTATTTTACTTGTAGTCTTTCAACACATACATAGAAATTATTATCTTTTGCTTGCTTTTACGTATTATTTTAACTCCTCAGCTAATTATTTTAGAATTTCCAGTATTGGGAGGAAAGCAGGTGACCTAGGAACTTTTGACCCTAAGTTGTCGAAAACGCGATGTAATTGTTAACTTGCAAGACATGGGAACTGTTTTACAAACGCTGCTATCCAGTCTCTAAATCTTCGGTCTAATCTTATTGAGAGTAACCAAGTGAAATTCTTGTAAAGTTCTGAGACGAGTATTATTTGCCTATCACTACGCAAAGCTGAATTTGCTTGACGCTTCGCAAGACATGACCCCCTCCAACGCCTACTGCTAATAATTGAGTGTATGACTATGTAAGCGGCAGCTCTGAAAGGATATACACTGTCACGGGGGGGGGGGAAGGGGTGAGCAATCTATTACAGTGTAAACGAAGAATGCCGGGAGTCTCCAACTTGCTCCATGTTGGCGACAACAATGTAGAACACTGTCGCGGCAATAGGTTTCCATCAACACTGTTGGCAGTACACAGCAGTAAAGTCAGGAAACATTGCCTAGAGTTGATCGGTTTCCGTTGCTCCTCTAAACGCACCTTCAACCCTTTAAATCTGAACTGCTGAAGCGTTGTTTGCCATTAAGCGGCTGCCTCGGTAACCTTCTGCGAAAAACGTAATCTGACGTTTTCACGACGGCGAAAATTAAAATTGTATTGAAGGTTACTGTCTTCTCAGATGTGACGTCCTATAGTCTGGTAGATATTTTCAAGATTATGGAGAAACATTCCACCTCCATCTGCAAGGTATGAGGTTGTGTTATTCTATGTTGATGACCCTGCTGCCTCGAGCTTCAGTGTGAGAATTGTATTCTTTTGAATGTTATATTTTTTTATTGCTAGTGGGGTGGGACCAAGTCCCTTGTACTGCGGCCACTTCTGGCCTATTGTACCAGCCCCAGATGATAGGTGAGGTTGATTGTGGAGCAATTGGTGGAATGAAGATTGGCAGGGGAAACCGAAGTACTCGGAGAAAACCTGCCCCAGTGCCACTTTGTCCACCACAAATCCCACTTGACCAGACCCGTGATATAACCCGAGCCGCCGCGGTGGAAAGGCAGCGACTAACCGCTTGAGCTATGGCGCGGCCTTTCAGTGTTATAACTCCGTGCAGTTTCGTAGATGGTCACTAACATTTCGGAGGAAACTAGTGCCTCCATCTTCAAGATAAAATTGTAGGAGAGGAATTGGTTCCTCCGAAATGTTGGTAACGAACTACCGGAACACACGGTGTCATGAGACAGAATGCTACTTACTTATGGAGCTGAGCCCTTCTTGAGAAGTGCAGCTACTCAAGAATTTCCCAGCGTTTTCTGGAACCCGAAGGTTCATTTCCGTGTTCACAAGAGCCCTCCACTGATACCTATCCTGAGCCACATCAATCCAATTCATACCATCCCATGCTATCTCTTTAAGATCCTTTGTAATATTGTCCATCCACCTACTCCTTCGTCTTCCCATTGGTCTCTTTCCTTCTGACTTTCCTACCAATATGCTATATGCATTCCTCTTCTCCCCCATTCGTGCTGCATGCCCTGCCCACCTCATCCTCCTTGACTTGCTCATTCTAATTTTACTTGGACTATAGTACAAGGACAGAAGGTTACTGTTTTGTAATATGTAAATTACTTCGGACATGAAGCAAGACTACTGAAGGTTGCAGCCTCTCTGATGTATGGTACGATCAGTAAATATTTGGTACCATCATAATTGTGTATAGAGCAGGTACATGCCGGCTGTGTTGTCCATTGCCAGGACGAGAAACTAGAATTGTCTAACTCGTGTAAGGCAACTTGGTCAGGCGTAGATGACAAATACCTTCAGAGAAGATGTTCCATCAGATTTCTGTGCTGTAAGCATAAAACTCAAACCTGAAACAGGCTGACTTGCAAATGCTCACCTTCCATTCCATTAACCTTATGGGCATGAGATGGTAGGCACATGAATCATCATCATCACCACCATGGAGTTTAAGCTTCGTCTGATCAAACGTAAGGAAAGAGCGTTTCAGGAGCTTTCAGCTGATATCAGAATTAACTCGTTATGTCACTAAATTCTTAACCGCCTCTGTGGTCTAGTGGACAGAGTTTGATTCCCGGCGCTACCAGATTTTTTTCTGAGAAGTAGTGGGTCTGGAACGGGGCCCACTCAACCTCGTGATTATAATTGAGGTGTTATTTCAAGGAAATTGCGGCTCTGATCTAGAAAACCGAAATTAACGGCCGTGGGGATTCTTTGCCCTCACCACGCGACACCCTCTATCCGCAAAAGTTGGCACTAAACTTCGCCGACACACGGCGGTCGCTCGATCGGTATAGTTCTCTTGCGGACTGAAAAATCACGGAGTCACTAAATATTTTCCTCCAAAGCTAATCTTTTCACTGTTTATTTCTCCAGCTGTAATGGAATGAACCCTGTCTCCAGTTTACGGCGTTTACGGTCTATAATGTTATCTTGGACTGATTACGAAAATCTCGAATTTATGACGTCTCTTCCGGCATGAAGACGCCCCCGGACACAGTCCGAGCCTAATTCGTAGATGTAATTGCGTGGCGACATGCCCTTCTGGTTTCCGAAGTGACTTGGAGTAGTGATGTTATTATTAGCAAATGTTCTGGTGCATTTTTAAGCTCCCGATATGTTTATTGTTGATACTCGAAACTGAACATCAAAATAGATCTGATTAAGACGCTCAGTATACATTGTACTGTACACGTGAGATTATTTCTGTGATGTGACATTTCTTTATCTCTTCTCCTGTACGTCATTTCTGTGCGGATTTATATGATCTCCAGTTTCCCACAGTAATCTGTTCTCCCTGGCTCCATCTTCGTAATTTCGATCATCCGTGACGGAGTGAATGCGTGTTCTCCACTCATACATAGGTCCTCCTCGTCTTCCGTGGGGTGAGGAGTGCCACACGTTTTTCGGAAATCTTTCCTTCTCCACTCGTACAGTGCGGCCATTCCGTATCATTGTTGAAGTAATGCATTTCTAAGGTTTCATTTATTGCTCCGTTTCGCAACTGAAGACGTCTTGTTATTGTTTTTATTGCTTGTGGGGTGGGACTAAGTCCCTTGTACTGCGGCCACTTCTGGCCTATTGTACCAGCCCCACATGATAGGTGAGGGTGATTGTGGAGCAATTGGTGGAATGAAAATTGGCAGGGGAAACCGAAGTACTCGGAGAAAACCTACCCCAGCGCCACTTTGTCCACCACAAATCCCACTTGACCAGACCCGGGATCGAACCCGGGCCGCCGCAATGGGAAGTCAGCGACTAACCGCTTGAGCTATGGCGCGGACTTGTTACTTAATCACATTTCACTGTCCTTGCTTTACTCTTTAAATTTTCATTCTTTGGCCAGATATTGCTTCCACACAGCAGGATGCTATTTTATATATATTGTCTATATTGTGGCGTATAGACCCTTTGCTAAGCAGTGAAGCTGTACAAATCTGCCAGAGTATTGCTTTCGTGTTTTTCAGTAAGTCTGTGAACAGTTACAAATACGAGTACATATAAGTATTTCCGCTGACAAAATTTTGGAGTGAATCAGGATCCCCTCTTCTCACCACTGTTGTAGAGTCAGCGTCAAACTAGCAAGATCGTATTACAGATAGCGCAGGACCTTCTGGCTCCATCCAGATCTTTAATAGTGATTAATCTTAATCCCTGAATTGCGGATTAAAATGCACGTAGGCCTATATCATTACTGTAAGTTCTAGTCAGGCCTGTTGTTTATTACGACATTGTTCAGGGACAACTTTAATCATTACACTGCACTATAAAATTCATAGTTCAACTAATGGTCACATATTTCCTTTTTACTTTCGTTCGCAACTCCACGGAGCGTCTGCTAAGTTTAGTCCACCCTTAAGCGCGCATGAAAGGACAAGAGAACCGTTTGACGAATTTTCACGAAAACTGATATCGGAGCAATATACGAAACATTATAGAGCCACTTCAGTTTTCACTCTGATCGACAACTTTACATACGTATCTGAGTGTCTCTTGTGAAATATTTATCGGCGAGAAGTCTTATGTAAAAATTTGCAGAGGAAACAAAACAGACATCTTTTTCCATTATACTTCCTCCACAAGCCTTAGGGTTTTTGAGGTAATAACGCAAAATTCCAAATTTGCGTCTTCAACAGCCAATCGTGAATGACCACCCAAAGGCAATAACAGTTAAGGAAGAAAGACGAAAAAAAAAGTTTTGAGTTTGAAGTTCTCACAGCGACGGTTATGATGATTTCCGTCTCCTGAGATATAACGTCACGTATTCTGTTGAAAGTCTACCGACGTTTCGGAGGAACATTTCTCCATTTTATGGTCGAAGAACAAGCCAAGAAAAAATCAACGTGATGCTGGTAGCAGGCACAAAATTTTTATTTAGTTTAGACTGTATCAAAACATTTTTTTATATTTTAAAGTACTGCTTGATAATAACACTAGTTTCAAGAATACATATTAAATAACCGATTTACTCTTCATTTTTGTTTACTGTATACATAACAATAAATATTGAAGCCTGAATAACGATAATTCGTTAATTCACTGTGTACTTTCTACTTCTCTTCAATTTGACCGGGATATTACCCAACGTGAACTTAAGTCTGTTCTTATAAGCAAAGAGTTCATTGCAGCCTTCATCATTTCACTTATAATTCCTTCTACCGATCTTGCCTCTCAAATGTAAAATATTCACAACATAGAACCTCGTCCCCTTTCGGAGGCATTTCTGTGTATGTTGGACTGTGTCCAGCCAGTTGTTCTCACAATATTGGCAACTTTTCCCTAACGATCTGCTGTTTAATACTTATTGGCTTAGCATGCGCCTTGTCTTCACATAACCTTGGAGCCACATAAAAATGTCAACTGACCTGGAACAACATGAACCTCAACAGTTCCAGTGACTTCATCTGGACCTGTGTCGTCATCAATCAAACTATGACCGTCTGAAGGACAAACGACAGTACCAGCGCGATCTTGTTCTTGTGTAAGGACAGAATTCTTCTTGGGACCGTAGTGGCATGGAAAGGAAATGACTAGACTTTTTTTCACGTAGTGCAAAGCATTATTATTGCAGCGTCATTCTAAGGAACGTGTAGATTATACTCTGCCAAAAAACACGGCAACAACATAGGAAAAGTTATTTGCGCAGAAACCCATTGTTCTCAAGGTGGACACCACATTCCACACTTGGGGTTTTAACAGCGGTGACCATGAAGAGTACGATTTTTCGGGTTGTAAAGCCGTGTAGTGCGGTAGAGGACCGCCGACGTTTCGGAGGAATGTATTGCCTCAATTTTCAGGCTCTAGTAAACCAAACAAGATACTAGCATAAGCAGGCGGTAAGCTTGTTACTAACATAAAAAAGTTAAAAAAAAAGGTAAAGCTATACCTGTAACAGGCCTTAAAGGCCCATAGAGTTGTGAGACGTCGAGGCTAACAAATTTTCTCTAGACAATCGGCTCACAGTAGGCGGTAAGGTTCTCAGCCCTACGCGCCTGCCACCCTTTATCCTCCAGGAAGATACCTGATATTAATTTCTGTTAGAGGCTTAGTCGACCCCAGGGCCATAATGCGGCTGGAAGGAGGAGGTCAACTGAAAAAAAAAATCCACCTCATCGGGACTCGAACCCACGATCTTTCGGCTTGTAGCATAGTGCTTCTACCAACTACGCTATCGCGTGCCCCTTATTGATTACATAAGACCAGAGATGCGCTAGTGCCGAAGGCCATCATATTGAATATGAAAAAACTGCAGTTCTAACTGTAGTTAGCTGTAGTTACCGACAAAAGGGAATATATGCATTTAGAAATACCAGTTAACAAGAATGAGTGCATAGTACTAATGCAGAGTTCATTTTGAAATGGCACAGAATGTGATATAAATATAAATTAATGTCTTTTGAGGCACCCTGATTGCACAAACACTTCATTCTTGAAACTGTATTTACACTTTATTAAAATAATGTATGAGAATTTAAAGAAAGTAATGTATTCGGTGAAGGACGATGAGGTGGGCAGGGTATGTAGCACAAATGGGGAGAAGAGGAATGCATGGCGTAGGTGGGTGGACAATATTAAAATAGATCTTAGAGAGACAGGATGTGATTTTATGGATTGGATTGATCTGGCTCAAGATAGGGACCAGTGGAGGGCTCTTGTGGACATGGTAATGAACCTTCGGGTTCCATAAAATTCTGGGAAGTTCTTGAGTAGCCGCAGATTTGGCGGCTGTTCAAGAAAGGCTCAGCTCCATAAATAATTAAGTAATTAATGTATTCGGTGTCTTGAAAAGAGGAAGCTGGGAGCTAATTGGTCAGCTCAGACCGACAGCAACAATATATACCGTAGGTTTTGCTTATGTATGGATATTATTATCTTAAATATTATGTTAAATTGCAGCTTTACTATTTCTTTTTCACAGACATACAAATGTATATATCGTAGACTCTGTTATCTGGTATCAGCTATATTGACTTAGTAATTCGCGTAAAATGACCTCAAGGTGACATGGTAAGCATATTGAATCATCCTTCGACTCAGTAACTTCTTCTATCAGGCAAAAACTTTCTTCAGAAATATAGAGTGCAGTCATGTTCAATAATAAACATACCTGTTTACGTACTGTAATTGTGGCAATTGTTTGGACAGATGTGACATATTATGCACCCACAGAGGTGACTATGAAAATTTGTTATTTTCTGGGATGTGACATGGTGTAGTCTGGTAGAACTTCTCTGTCCTGATTTCTCTTTAACTATCGTTAAATAATTGCCTACACGACATAACGTCATGGAAGAGAGTAATCTTTTTTCGAAGAATTTGTCTCCAAGTGAATTTAACGCTTCTTCGCGGGCCTTTGAAGCTGAGGTCCTGCAGTCGATTTATCTCTGGACACGCAACAGCCAACTAATGAAGTTCTCTTGCAAGACAGTGTACTGTGGATGCTAATCTCTTTTGGAGATTGTCTGCCTCTGCATGAAAGCTACTGACAGTCACAGCTGACTCGCTCAGAAAGGAGGCTCTCACTCTGGGTCTGACGTAAGGGATTGCGGATTGTGGGCGGAACCCCGCATTGTCTAATGTTACAAATAAGCAAGTAAATAAAATGTTCGAAGCTCCAGCTGTACTGACTCCGAACTACAAAGTGCACACACGACATCATTGGGTCTTACTGGGTTCTAATTCTAACCCAAGGAATTGATTTCTAAGCAAAAAATATACTTTTGGCCTAATTTCCTTATTTTGAAAAAGTGAAAGGAGGCTTATGAGATCACCTTGCTCTCTGTCTGTGTCCATCTGAAGATTATGAGGATAGCGTGATCACCTTGCTCTCTGTCTTGCTATTCCCTTTAATTTCTGTCAAGAGGCTTATGAGATCGCCTTATTGTCTGTGTGCCTATGTGCCCTCTTTGAGAACATCTTGTTTCTTACAGCACTTTGAGCTCACTTACGAGTATTGCTTATATAGAGAATGTTATGTCACTGAAAATCACATATTTCTACATTTTTATTGTAAATAAATATGCACGCGGTAGCGTAGTTGGTTGAGGCACTATACTACAAGCCGGAAGGTCGCGGGATCGAATCTAGATGAGGTTATTGGATTTTTTGAAAGAAGAAGAATCTTCACCAGTCACACATTTACCTCATTAAGTTAGTGATTATAAGTTTTGGTCCACTTCTGATGGTAAAGTTCTGTTGTTTTCCTTTCCAGACATGTGGATAATATGTTCAGCCTGGCAGAGCTACATAGCATTGAAGTGGAATCAAGCATATTGCCTCACTTGTCGTCTTATATGATGAGTCAGTTTGGCAGTCTCTGATTGGTGAGTATTCTGCTGCAAATTTTTCTTCAGGGTCTTCCAAATATGCCACTTTTGCTACAGAACTGTGCAAAGCGTTTGTGTTCGCAGACATGACACTTCTGAAAATGAAGGATTTGGAAGTGTAATCAGACAAAACCTCTAGACAAATGGGCTTTAATATAAGAGTTCTATCTTCTGAGAAAGAACATGTTGCCTCCATCTTCAGGAACGAAGAATAAGCCAAGCAAACACCAGCGTGAAGCATGTGCAAACAAAGCCTGCTTCACGCTGGTATCTTGCTTGGCTTATTCTTCCTCCCTGAAGATGGAGGCGATATGTTTCTCCGAAAAGTAAATTGACTTTCGACGGATTATCAGGCTGTTGTGAGAACCTCAAAGCCTACATCTGTCTATGTGAGTGCTGTGTATTGTGTAGAGAGAACAAATTTGGGTGTCCATAAGGGAAACAACCTTTGTAAGTGGAGGGAACGTTGCAAGTATTGATATTGGGGTTTTGAAGAACATTCAAACTCCACCAGAAAAGTCATTTCTTCTGTCGTGCCAGGAAATATGGGCAGAGAATCACACAGCAGCTGTTTTCAGTGAGGCTGTGCATATCCTCTGGGTAGTTGCTGTGCAGTTTGGAAACGTGTTGCTGCTAGTTGCATATGCCGCAGCGTACACGAAATAATCTGCAGGAGGGAGGTACCCTAAACTGATACATGTTACATGGGTAGCGCAAATTTTGGGTAGGATCTGTAAAACAATTACTGTGCTTCATCCAAATGTAGACAAAGAAAAACTCCGCGATTTTAGTCCGCAAGCGAACTATACCGACCGAGGGACCGCCGCTTATCGGTGAAGTTAGTGCCAACTTTTGCAGATAGAGGGTGTCGCGTGGTCAGCGCAACGAATCCCGACGACCTTTAATTTCGGTCGATCTTAGAGAGATAAGATGGGATGGTATCGACTGGATTAATCTGGCTCAGGATGGGGACCAGTGGCGGGTTCTTGTGAACACGGTAGTGGACCTTCAGGTTCCATAAAATGCTGGGAAATTCTTGGGTAGCTGCAGATTTGGCTTCTCCTCAAGAAGGGCTCACCTCCAAAAGTAAGTAAGTAAGTAAGTAAGTAAGTAAGTAAGTATATGCACCAGCATTGTTCAACTTGCCCTCTACGCACTGTGTGCCTCCTGGCCTCTTGGTTTGTAATGCATCGCCTGTTCGTATACAGCAGGTTTCTTGTTAAGCGGAACATGCATTTAGGTGCCACTCAAAGGACATCTCTTTTCCCGCGATAGACGATTTTTGAGGAAATTGCTCTCTACCCCGGTTTCCTACCGCTCTATTTACAAAACCCCTACGATAAATGAGGTCGAAATCCGGACTGGGCTCTACCACGAAGAATAATGTTGAAGTTCGTCCAAACTGTACTTATTTGAACTTTGCAAATAACAATTGAAGCACTTTTTTTTTGGAGCTGGTCCTGTGTAAATCATTTGACTCATTAATGAGTTGAAACATGTGTCGCTCTTGCGTTCAAGATGAGCTCCTAAGCTATTCATAGGCTCGTATTATACAGCTTGATATGAAATCTGTGTTGGAGGGTTGGAAGCCCTCTGCACCCTGCACCCCATTCCGCTTCGCATCTTCACATTTTCACCTCATTAGCGGCTCGCAGAGGGTTGGTCGATATATACCAGGCGACATCAGCGCCCCTGGCGGGAATTCGCTGTGGCGTGAGCTGAACTGAGCCGTGTTGTAATCACACCAGAAGGTCATGCGAGAGTGGTATAAATCAACAACAGACTGAGGTTATTGGTTTTCTTGTTTTGTGTGATGACATCGTGTTCAACGTGCTCCTTACAAGAAGAAAGAATAATGTCTTTATCAATTTTTGAGTGTCTGTCAGAATGTCTTCCAATGCTGACTCTATATTGCCTCTCTGTCTGTCTGTCTGTCTGTCTGTCTACGTTTATTGCCTCCTTGACTGATTTTATCGCATCTCTGTGTCACAGCCTGCCCGTATTTCCTGTCTGCCTATACTGCCTCTCTGTCTGACTCATTATATTGCCTCTCTTGTCTCACAGCCTGCCTGTATTTCCTGTCTCTCTGTCTGATTATATTGCCTCTCTGACTGACTGACTGACTGACTATATTGCTTCTCTGTCTGGGTGCCAATAATGCCTCTCTCTGTCTACTTATATTGTTTCTCTCTTTCTCTGCCTGTATTTCCTGTCTCTCTGTCTGATTATATTGCCTCTCTGACTGACTGACTGACTGACTATATTGCTTCTCTGTCTGGGTGCCAATAATGCCTCTCTCTGTCTACTTATATTGTTTCTCTCTTTCTCTATATTGCATCTGTCTGGATGCCTACCTATATTTACTATCTCTCTGTTTGCCTGTATTTACTGTCTATCTATGGGTCTGTTTACTTTTACTGGCCGCCTGTGCTGACTCTAGGTTACGTATCCCAATCCACTTCTTCCTGGCACTGAGACTGGCTCGAGTCTCTTGAAGCCACAGCTGTCCGAACACGCCTTCAGCTTCCATTTCTCGCGGTAGGCCCTCTACCCTCCCACGTTAGGTTTGGTTTTGCAAATACCACTAATTCGCAATTCCTCCAGTTAATACGACCGGACATTCCTAATCGACCAGCTTCTATTAGGCCCGTACTACATCATTACAGGTTGAAGAAACTTTTCACTGCGTCTTCCTCACCACTGACCGTCCCGACGCCGCCTAGGTCCTGCCGCGACACGAAGTGCATTTTAATTCCTTTTGAGACTTGGAATGATTTTCGGTTGTTAAAGTCCGAGTTGGTTTTGACTGATAAATTCAAATGGCGGTTCCCTTGACTCTCTACCTACCACTCTACACAGTAATTAATCTCTTCCAAAAGAAGGGGGTGTCTTTTTATGAAACAAGAGATGTTTATCGTCGTTGTTACAAGATTCCGCTGTTGGACCATACTCAACTCAGGTGTGAAGTCTGTAATAAACAGCGGTTGGCTGCTGCGGTTTTCAATAAAAAGCGCAAAGGCTGTAATAAATTACTGTAATGGCGTATATGTGGGCGGGGTTATATGCACGTCAACATTCATGGGTTAGTTTTATTTTAGTTTTTTGGAGTTGGGTGAGACTTCCACTTGGTACATCGGGCACTAACTGGCCTGTTGTACCATCTCCGGATGGTATATGTTGAGTGTGGAGCAGTCACTGGAATGAGAATTGACAGGGAAAAGCGAAGTACTCGAAGAAAATCTGCCCCAGTACCATTTTGTCAACCAGAAATCCCCCATGACTTCACCTGGGCTTGGACCCGAGCCGCCGCGGTGGGAAGCCGGCTGCTAACCGCCTAAGCTATGGCAAGGCCACTTTCCACAAGTACATACATCTATATATAAATCAAAAACAAAAGACAGATGTCGGGAAATATTCCTTTGCAAATAGGACCATCCAGCTCTATTTTACTGTAGGCCTTAGACTCTCTCCAAGTTTTCCCCTGCAGGCTACAGATGCTCACGGAGCACGACACTGTAGCTCTTATATGCTCACAAAGCACGCCACTGTAGACCTTAGATATTCACGAAGCACGCCACTGTAGACCCTAGATGCTCACGAAGCACGCCACTGTAGACCCTAGATGCTCACGAAGCACGCCACTGTAGACCCTAGATGCTCACGAAGCACGCTACTGTAGACCCTAGATGCTCACGAAGCAGGCAACTGTAGACCCTAGATGCTCACGAAGCAGGCAACTGTAGACCCTAGATGTTCACGAAGCACGCCACTGTAGACCCTCGATGCTGACGAAGCAGGCAACTGTAGACCCTAGATGCTCACGAAGCACGCCACTGTAGACCATAGATGCTCACGAAGCACGCCACTGTAGACCCTAGACGCTCACGAAGCACGCCACTGGAGTCCTGCTGCGTTGCTTCAGTCCTTACATCCATTTATGTCTAAAAAAGCAGCTGATGACTTCGTGTAATCGGCTTGTGATACAACAGGTGCATTAACCTTGAGATTCAAGAGGACGACGAAGAACGGTGAAGGGGAGCCTCCCAATCCTGTCCCTGTCCCTCCTCCTGCAAAAACAATCGTTTATTCTGAGCTACTGCACCTCATATAAATTCCATGTCATTTGTGCAGTTAAAGGATGGGCCCTCATGTCTGTATTAGTGACGCATTGGCACCTGAGGCACTTTACAGTACATTATATTGCATTACATGCTTAACAAACTTAACCTCCCCAGACCCTCCCCCCCATGCACCCCTCTCCCTCCTCTTCCTGCTCTTATACACCTGGATTTACTCGACTGGACCCAGTCTGTTGCACCTGCTCACGATGGTTCGCTCGCGGATTTCTTATTTTCTTTTACCCTGAAGATGGAGGCGATACATTCCTCCGAAACGTCGGTTAACACAATATCGACACGACGCCACATCACAGAAGATTGCTTTCTTCATAGTCACAGCTGTGAAAACCTCACATCTTACAAACTACGTATTTCTTTAGTTTAAACTGCTAGCCGTGTGATTTCAGATGTGTTAACGTAACGCAAATAGTGATACAGAACGTGGGCCTAATTGACCTGCTAATTGTTCTCACGTTGAGTGCTAACAGGGAGCAGTGAAGGAAGTATGTAGAACGGATACTGATACTGTCTTTTAGAAATGGAGAAAATCAAATTTACTAATTGGATTCAAACTGGAAATCAAATTACTCGTATGTAGCGTAGAGACATGTCTGAGTTGTACCAAACTTCGACCGTTCAGGCATTTGGTGCCTATTAAGATACCGGAGAATTTCCATAGCTCTGGTTCCGGTGTGGTTTTCATTTACCATTTTAAGTCCGACTTATAAATACTGATTTACTTAACAGAATTTCGTTCTCTTGGAGTTCCAATACCACTGCAGTACTCGTAGAAATTAGGGATTTGGACAAATAGATATAAGAGGACTAAATTTCCGTTTTTAACATCAAAACACGGAATAAAATAGTACCGAAAGATATGGCTGTTCTTTGCAGGATTTCATAGCCGCACAATTTAACGGCGTCGTCGGTCGGCTTTGGGATCGAACTTAATGGGCAAAAAAATATAAATTTCTTATCCAAAGCTTAGTACATGCAGCTTGTATCCAGAGCGTATGGAGCGTCTGTCCGTCCTGGATAAACGGATATTTATAAAGTTGCTGTATTCATGACCCTTACGTAATGTTATCAGTGAGCCGGCACGGATTAGCTAGAGAAGTGACTTGCTCCTGATTGCAAGACTGTGGATTGATTTTCGTGAGATCTGTCTAGGTCATTTCGTGTAGATGGGTTTCAGGGACACACCCAACCCTCGACCTTTTCCTGTCAGCAAAGTGGGTGGAGTGTTAAGCTGACCATTCTCCTTCATTGGAATGAGATTTACTTTACTCCTCCTACGTGTCCTCATTCCGTCTGATTTGTCACAGATAAAGCTTCACCTTTACTTAAATCCGCTGATCAAATTGAGTAACACGGACGGTCAGCTTATAGAAGTGTATAAATTTTGAAAAATCAGGTGGGCAGGGAATGTAGCACGAATGGGGGAGAAGAGAAATGCATGTAGGATATTGGTGGGAAAGCCAGAAGGAAAGATACCACTGGGAAGAGCAAGGCGTAGGTGGGTGGACAATATTAAAATGGATCTTAGATATATAGGATGGGATGGTATTGATTGGGTTGATCTGGCTCAGGATAGAGACCAGTGGAGGACTCTTGTGAACACGGTAATGAACCTTCGGGTTTTATAAAATGCTGGAAAAACATGAACACAATATTGGTTGTTTATTGTTGTCCGTCTTCTACGACATAACGCATTTGAGCTGATTTCTCAGCGACTTACACGTGTTTCATCCTTGGGTACGTTTTGTGTTCTCTGTAAATANCCCCCCCCCGCACCCCAAATGCTATGCAGTGGCTGCCAGAAAATTGGTTTCCATTTACAGAGCAGAATTCCTTGAAGACGGGTTCCTGTGACTCGGGCGAAGATAGAGACGAGAGTATAACAGAGAAAGAGGGTGCGAGAGGTCCTTACTGTGTATTGATTGTTGGTTAGCATGTCTGCATTAGGGACATAAGTCCACGAGTTGACATTTCAGCGATTACTTTTTCCTCAATGAGCAAGCCTAGGCAAGTTACAAGTTACAAGTTACAACTCTGTTACGGACAAGAAGTTGACTGCAGGTCCGTTGGTTCCAGGTGGTTCTCACATTACAAGATTCTTTAGGTTTTAATTACAAACAACATTAATATTGGTAATATGTAATTAACCTATAATTTTGCCTGTGGTTCTCTATGGGTGTGAAACTTGGTCTCTGACGTTAAGGGAGGAACATAGACTGATGGTGTTTGAGAACAGGGTGTTGAGGAGAATATTTGGACCGAAGAGAGATGAAGTAACAGGAGGGTGGAGAAAACTGCATAACGAGGAGCTTCATAACTTGTACTCTTCTCCAAGTATAATTAGAATGATCAAGTCAAGGAGGATGAGATGAGTAGGGCATGTAGCACGAATGGGGCAGACGAGATATGCATATAGGATATTGGTGGGAAAGCCAGAAGGAAAGAGACCACAGGGAAGACCAAGGCGTAGATGGGTGGACAATATTAGAATGGATCTTAGAGATGGTATTGATGGGATGGTATTGATTGGATAGATCTGGCTCAGAATATGTACCAGTGGAGGGGTCTTTTTGAACACGGTAATGAACCTTCGGGTTCCATAAAATACTGGAAAATTCTTGAGTAGCTGCTGAATTTGCGGCTCCTCCAGAAGGGTTCAACTCCAAGAGTAAGTAAGTACGTAAATATGTAATTAACCTGTTTTAGCAGATCAGTTCCTCTTCAGTTTATGCGGCTTGAGCACTTAGCTCTAGAATAGGCCCTGACTTCTTGTTTCATCTGAGAGCAATCTATGTGAAATGCAGGGAGATCGAGAAGTCGCGCACATTGCACTAAGCAATTATATTTTGCTGGCTTAATGCACAAACTACAAGACATACAGCACTTACTATTAATGTTTATAACCTTACATCTTAGAAATGCAGAATCAAATCATGTCTCTACAACATATGCTCGAAATGGCTTCCTTGTTCAGCAATGCATGCGCGAACTCTTTTTACCATGTTTGAGGCCACTTTGTGGAGCACCTGTAAACTGATGCTGTTAATCGCCGTCGTAGTGTTCCTCTGAGGTCATCCAGTGTATGCGGATTGTTTTTATAGACAATTCCTTTGAGGCACCCCAAAGGAAAATCCTGCGGGTGGCAAATCTGGCGAACGCGGGGGCCACCTGTCACATTGTCACATGTAGGGGTGACTTATAAAAGAGGGTTTGGACTGGATGATTGGATTTACTGCATCGTACACTTTCACTCAACTCGGGTCTACAGGTAATAGAGCGCTATCTCTATTCTACAAACTTTCCAGTTCATCGTTACACACGAACTAGGATTCTCAGTCTTCACTGGTCGTATCCTGGCAACGGATTTTTTACAGTTTCACTCTAACATCAAATCACACATGAAGTCTTCTTTTCATAGTCTATTTCCTTTCTTTTCGTTATTATGCAGCTGCAAACTCCGAACGTTGGACTCAATTCAATTCCTCTGTTCCCAAGCTCATATCCTGGGAGGCTGGCGTCAAGAACAGCGACCCTTCACTTCACGAATAGTGTTCTCTCCTACTCTATGCTGCAGAACAATTTTTATGATCACTTTGAACGGAATCCATAGAAAACATAGCATCTATAGTTTAGGCATATTTACTGATTCTTTGCCTAGCAATAGACGTCCTATTCTTGCGTACATTGGCTCGCGCGGGAGTGTGTTTACCAAGTCTCTACCTACCAGTGCGTATACGCGTCACAAAGAAGTAGACAAAGTAACGCAGACAGGATTTTTTCGAGTGTTCTTCAACTGTTTCCCCTCTCTTAATCGTTTCAACTGTTCTTTGTAAGGATCTCTCGTTAGGGGCTAAGACCGAAGTCAGTTTCTAACCCATTGCCAATGGAACATATTTCACCCTACTAACCGAAAAGTAATTTCGTCAAGTGCGTACTTCTAGAGGAGGTAATATCCGCTAAACTAGTCAAGAAATATCCCGGATTTTATGGAGTATGAAGGGTCTATGGCGTCACAAAATCTCGCTACTGGTCTCCCTAAACCGGTTGTACGCTCCCCCCAATTACTTCTCTCACATTAGTTGTAATTGTAATATTATTAATTATATTAGTAGTCCCTCTCTTTCTGGATATTCGACCAAAATTCTATATGCTTTCTCCATTCCTTCCATGCGTGCTAAGTGCCCACTCTTCCCAACTTCCTTACTTCCATGATCCTAATATTTTTTTACGAGTACAAATTATGAAAATTTTATTTTCCAGTTTTTTCAGCTTTATTCCACTCTTATTGCGATTAGTTCTGGATTTACTACTGCTACTACTACCGCTGCCATTACTACTCTTAAGAGTAGTAACTGAGTGTAACAGGATGACTTTTGTGCGTATGCAGTATCCTTGAAGAGCGGATTGTCCCATCGCAAATTCGAACAGAAAAAGAAAATGTAAAAGGTAAAAAAGTAAATCTATCCCTGTAACAGGCCGTAGAAGTGTACATAGTTCTGTGAGTCGTCCATGCTGTCCCACATTTTCTAGACAGCTCGTAGATCACTGTGAGGTTGTCAGGCTTATGCGCTAGTCACCATTTATCCTCAGGAAGATTCCTGGTACTCATTTCTGTTAGAGGCTGAGTAGACCTGAGGGCCATAGTGCGGCTGGAAGGATTAGGTCAATTGGAAAACCGAATAACCTCTTCGGGAAGGGAACCCGCGACCTTCCGGCTTGTAGCGTAGTGCCTCAACAAACTACGCTACCGCAGTTTGGAAACGTTGCGTGCCCTGAGCGAAGTTAGAATATGAAGGCTTGCTATGCAGACGACGGTAAACTGCGGCTAGACATGAGGATCAGCCCCTGCGCTTATCCAGATAACAGAATTAGATATACAGGTCAAAATCGATGCAGTCCTCAACTTTTGTAATTCCATAACATGTATTTCATCACTTCAGGAAATGGGGGAGACTTGAACATTGAACACAAAAATGTTGGGTTGGGGAGACGTCGGTGAGTAACTCTTGCTCGACACGGCGCAGAGAGAAAGAGCTGGGGCACACAACTTGTAGTGGACACAGCGCTGGTTTCGTGGGGAGGGGTGAACTCTATGTGAATTTCCTCACAATTATAACTGCCTTAATGTAGTTAGGCAAATCTGCGGCGAAAGCCCGTCCGCCTCCCATCATGCTGCTGGGCCAGTGTTGCTTCGTAACGTGGGTACAGCAAGAAAATGTAACGATTGCTGCCAGATCCAGTGAAACAGCGTCTGAGAACGAGGCAGACTCACAAGCACCGAAATTACTCGCCGTCGGTGTTGTTCATTATAGGTTCAGAAGGATCAGATGTAAGTTTAGGAAAAGTAGAATTACTATTCGTGATTCTAACAGTAACATATCCAAGACTTTTATTCCGACTAGGAACAGTGCACGTTAAAATTGAGTGTGTTTGTATGTCCCAGTTTGAACACAATCCACTTTTATACGTCAATTTCACAAACTCATGCATATGCAATCTGTTATTTCGTATATCTTCGGTGCACGCGGTTGCGTAGTTGGTTGAGGCACTATACTACAAGCCGAAAGATCGCGGGTTCAAGTCCTGATGAGGTCACTGGATTTTTTCAATTGTCCTAATCCTTACAGCCGCACTATGACCCTGGGGTCGACTTAGCCTCTAACAGAAATGAATATCAGGAATATTCTTGGGGGTAAAGGGTGGCCGGGTCATAGGGCTGACAACCTTGCCGCCATCTATGAGCCGATTGTCTAGATAATGTGGGAAGCTTAACATCTCACAACCCTATGGGCCTCCACGGCCTGTTACAGGGGTACCTACAATTTTTTACTTTTACTATATCGTATATCTTAAAAACTTTTCAAGTATTTATAATAAACGCCTTATAAATGTCACATCTCGAGTTACAATGTTTCGACACTAGGATGTAATCTTCAAATAAAGTTAATTAGGAAGATTTCCATGTTATATATTCTGTTATCCTGGAGAATTAGTAAAAATAACATTTCGCGCTTTTCATACATTCGTCACCTTAAGAAGTTCACGACAGTACTTACCGTGTTCCTAGAATATTTCTTCACATATTTGTTTTCCCTTGGCACTACAGCCCCAGTGGGCCTCGGCCTACCTCCATGAACTTTTCCGTTCACTTCGGTTTTTCTAGATCTTACACATTCGGTAGGACCCCTTTGGCGGGTGATCAGCTCGTCGCAAGGTCTCTACCTGTACACAAACACAGAAAAACTCACACACACAAACTAAGCATCCATGCCCTGAGTGGGATTCGAACCCACGATCCCGGTTTCCAAGCGAGCGAAGACAGTGCATGCTTTAGACCGCTGGGCTACCATGACCGGCTCTTCACATGTTAGGTCAGTTTATATCTATAATATTGGTTTCCAGAATCGAAACGTGGGACGGACGGACGAATGTAGTTCAGTAGCGAGTTCCACGAAATGAAAATGATTCTTTTTTTTTTCAGAAACGTACAGGTGGGCCTAATATTCATAATGGAGTGAAGAACTTTCACTTTCAATTAGGAAGCAAATGGGATCTGGGTTAAATTGGTTTGGAAGAGGCTCAGATGGTTGGATGTTGCAATGCTGGTTATAAGCTTCTGGGTTCCATACACGTCACCAAAAGTTTTGTGGCCCCTTTGGGTTTGGAAGTACCGCCATGTAAATCTTTGAACTGTGAGTGCTGAACCTGTACTAGACGTAATAGTACTTAATAAACACGTTTAAGAAAATTAGTGTGCAATTTTGGCAAGCTTTTCATATACTCATGAAACGATCGCTGCTGCTACTACTGCTACTACTGACACTACTACTACTACTACTACTACTGCTACTACTACTACTACTACTACTACTACTACTACCACTACTACTAATACTACTACTTACTCATGGAGCTGTCGCTTGCCCCCAGTCACTGGTAGTCATTTCACAATTTCTCGTCTTCACCCACAGTTATTAATTTCGGTTTGTGGTCTGACAAATCACCCAGTTTGCCCATCTCATGCTGGTTTCCAAGCATAAAACAAGATGCTGTGTTTATGAATGCGACATAGCCACTAAACAGAATCTCATTAACATGAATAGGAAAGTCGTAAGTCACTTAAAACACCACATCTTGTTAAACTCTTCAACAATCCGACCAAGGGGCTTACGCGAAATTTTGGGTTTCGAGCGACGCCGGTGAGATTTTGGCAGGAACCTTGTAAATTGGATTTCTTAAAACGTACAGCTTCCATCACTTTTAAGCATGAATCTCTTATAAATAATATTTGAGAGTCAAGGTCACAATATTATATTGTAACATCCTGTGGTACTCTTCGCATATATCAATTTTGGTGCCTGATTATGATGACACACTCTCTCCTCTCGCTCCCACTGTGGAGCATAGAGCTGATTTCTCAGTTTCATGATCATTTTACAGACAGTCGGACTCTTTGGACGAGTGATCAGCTCGTCGCAAGGCCTCTACCTAAACACAGGACAACACAAACACAGAATAAACACATGCACACACGAAACATCCATGCCTTGTGTGGGATTCGAACCCCCGAATGATGATACTGGTCAAAACATTTAGTGTAAAACTACAAAGTGAATAGCTTGCGAGATTGTGGAACTAATTGATACTAAGTCAAATTCAGAGCTCACAGAAAAGCCCTAGGTAATTATTATAGACTGCTTATTAACGCAGTTTCGGAAAACAGCCACTACTTATCCAGAGAATCTTGGACACATGAGCACACTCGACGGGAAGAAGCAAGAGGTTCTTTAAATCTACAGCAGGTGGAACATGTATAGACCACTTTTTTTTTTTTTTTTGAAAATTTAGCCTAATACCATCCTTTGTTGTGTGAAACAAAAACATATATAGTGACCTTGCGTTTGAATTATACTGGATGAGCCGTTTTAGCTACTCTCATGAAATTTCGTGTTCGTAACAGAGAATATAAATATTATATGAGATTTGTTTTGTGTGCCGGGAAATGCGCTTATGACGATTACGCGGTTCTCTGACGCTACGCTTTCAGACGAATGAAATGAGTTCTTTACGGGTCAGTGACGGACGAACTGCCTTGTGTCCGGCGGGAAGGGTTTCGGACGTGCCCTCATTACGCACATTCACTGAAATTTCTTTACCTTAATCACAGGAGACGCCGGTCACGGTGGCCGCGTGGTCCAAGGCATGAACCGTCTTCGCTCGCTCGGACACTGGGATCGTGGATTCGAATCCCATTCAAGGCATGGATATCTGTGTGCGTTTATTCTGTGTTTGTGTTGTCCTGTGTGCAGGTAGTGGCCTTGCGACGGGCTGATTACCCGTCCAAAGTGTCCTACTGTCTGTGTAAAAAAGGTTACGAAACTGAAGCGGCCAGGGCCCAACAAAGGGCTGTAGAGCCATTCATGAACGAAAGAGAAACGAATATCACAGGAGACATTGGCAAACATTGAATCGGAGCTCAGCAAATTGCAGTCCGCAGTTCGACAAATTGCAGGGTGATTACGAATGATAATCCAGTGAGTACGACTAGCTCTCAATAAGATCCTTATCCCCTGATGAAGGAAATATATCCAGTTCCGAAACATCGTGTATGTTAAATATACCTCGGGCAATGGACCTTTTCTATCAAGCCAGATGACCACTGTCTCAGACCTTTTCATAACCACAGGCCTACAACTTCAGCTGTCCCAGTGTTTGGCTTGAGGCAATTAAAGGAAGAAAAGGACTTCAGTCCGGTGATTGATGTCCAGGACCTCTCGAGAACGGTTCTGAGATAGACTGGATTAAATGTTTACGAATTATTTTTCAAAGTTCTCCTGGTATAAGCGGGGTATCTTTCTGGTGTCAAGTTTGTATTCAACAGGTGTAGGAGTTCGCGACACGAAGTCAGTGACACCATTTTCATCTTGACTAGAGTATTTCACGCATGGCCGCCCGGTCAAAGGCATTAATTGTCTTCGCTCCGTCGAATGCTGGGTTCGTGGGTTCGAAATACACTCGAGTAATGGACGTCTGTTTGCGTTTATTCTGTCCTACCGACTGTGTATAGGATTGAGAAACTGAAAAAGCGGCCAAGATCCTCAAGTGTTGTAAAGCTATAGATAGATGGCTAGACACACAGACAGACAGGTAGAGGGATGGATGGATGGATGGATGGATGGATGGATGGATGGATGGATGGATGGATGGATGGATGGACGGATGGATGGACGGATGGACGGACGGATGGATGGATGGACGGACGGACGGACGGACGGACGGACGGACGGAAGGACGGAAGGACGGATGGACGGATGGACGGATGGATGGATTATTTAACGCACTCTTTGCAGAACTGTGAAAATGGTTCTAACTTGCTGGTGACGAATTTTTTGAAGCTGACGTTACCGATTTGTTGTCGATAAGGACATTTATAAGTGTACATCATGAATATGAGCGATTTGGCAGGAAAACTTTCAGTAGCAATTTAAGGTATGTGAGAGCAAATTCAGTAAACACAAATGTCTCAGAATCGGAGTGTTTTTTTCACTGATCCGTCTCAGAGAGTAACAGAGAAATTGAGCTCAGGATTAGATGATGCTTTGTTATAATCCAAATTGTGTACAGTGTTGATAAGTGTGTATTCGGATGAAGTGTTGTGGCAGTTTCATCTATTATCTCTCAGGCCAAACGACTGCTCTCCAGTGTAATCTTCATTCCATTCCTCACTGAAAAACCCCAAATCTCGGTCAAATATATTTACGCTACCGCTTTGGGATTAATTGTAAGAGACATGTTAACCACTCCTAGTTGCTTATCCAAATACTGAAGCCGTTGTCCAGAAAAACACTGGCAGTCGTTGTATATGTGCCTAAACTAAAAACAAACTCCGTGGCTTCTAGTCCGCAAGCGAACTCTACCGACCGAGCGACCGCCGCTTGTCGACGAAGTTAGTGCCAACTTTTGCGGATAGAGAGTGTCACGTGGTCAGCGCAACGGATCCTCAAATCCGTTAATCTCGGTTTCCTAGACCGCAACCGCTGTTTCCTTGAAATATCTCCTCAGTGATGCTTACGATGCTGAGTGAACCCCTTTCGAGACCCACTACTTCTCAGAAAATCTGATAGCGCCGGGAATTGAACCCGGGACTTCTGGATCTGTAGCCAGGAACTCTGACCACTAGACCACAGAGGCGGTCTGTATATGTGTCAGTGAGATTAAAATGTTATATCATTCTTAATATTATCTTCTCTTCGTTTCGTAATTACATATTGTCTACTATTTTCATACCGCAAGACTGCAGCGCATTCGGCCCTACTTAAAAAGAATTTAAAGTCTTTGACTTAAGGTAAGCCTTTGAATTTAGGAAGCACTGCAAGTGAATATCCCTTCTTTCACAGAGGCGCGTGGAGAGGGTTGGGCCACCTCACCGGCGCCCCTGTCTCTGTGCAACTCTTCTGCAGGGATTTCCGGTTCGCATTTGCATTTAAGGAGCACGGTCGTCTCGCCTCTGTCCATTTTCGCCTCGTTAGCTGAGTCCATGTTTATCACCCTGCTTGATTTTTTTGAATTGAGCTAACCTTTAGCAACAAAAAGAACATGTTTTGGGCACACGCCAAATACCCCTTTCCCCCGCACTTGTCCTAAGCACCTTCCGAACCCCTTAATTTGCATTAATAACCATTTACCCCACTCGACTCTCTCACTCATCCCTATACAGTAGAAACCCATCCCCATGTACAATAAGCCCCTTAATAAAGTGAGACACAGTCAGTTCAACCCTATACTAGTTATACCCCCTCCTCACACACAGGACCCCAAGAGACTTCTTATATTTTCTGGGAGTGGGAGGGATGCAAGGGTAGAATCCTAACAAACTGATGGTATACTTGTAAACTAGGAGAATTTGTTGGTTACAGTACAGAGGGATCTACTTAGTTAAGGAATTCTAAGAGGTTGTAGAGTAACATTGAAATTTATCTTAGAGATATATGAATATGGGGTGGTAGGGACTATATTCCTCTGGCTGAGAATAGCCACCAGTGGCGGGCTTTTATTAAACCGTAATGAACATTTGGGTTCCATTAAACGTTGTGGAAATTCTTGAGTAACTGAGCGACTGGTAATTTCTCAAGAAGGACTCAACCCCATGGAGTTACTTATTTTTCGACTTTTGGGAGATTATTTTGACATAATAATACCTAATTTTTAATTCATCTGGCTCAGGATAGAGACCAGTGACAGTCTTTTGTTAACACGGCAGTGAACTTTCAGGTTTCATAAAGTGCAAGAATTTCTGAGTAGCTGTTGGTTTCTCAAGAAGGATTCGGCTCCATGGAGTTAGTCATATTTTTATTGCCTTAAATATAAACGTGAAGTTTCCTTTCCTGTGAACCTGTCAGTAAAATTTTTAAATTACTACGACAATTTAAATAAATTTGTACCTCTAGCAGTATTTAACTTTACATATTTACAGGACGAGTGTGACATAAGACGTGGACGTATCCTCATAAACTGAATTCATCGAAAGATTCGCTAACATTGACCCAATGTTTGTCTCAGTTCCCGAAATTGCAGGACTTAACAACGAGAAATGCTATTTCACATTCTTAAACGATCATTCACTTTCATTGATTGACAGCCACTCCGCTGTAACGGACTTTCCTATTGTCACAGCTTCGACTTGAACATGTCTGCTTGAATTCGTAAGGCTCAACGCGCTATACGAGTATTTTTTAAAGTGTTCAAATCGAATGTATTTCCTCGTTGTAGAAATATCACAGTTAAAGGAATTTATACATTTTTCCTAATTGTTGTGTTGCAGACTGCGTTCTTACTTTATCAGAATTGCCCTCCACCTTAGCGACAATGGGTACAGGCATATGAAGCAGAGAGTTGTCTATATTCGGCAAAGAATTTGTTCGTCACAAAAGTTCTTGAGGATGGACAGGATATTGTCTATACCCAGTGAGTCAGTTGTCCGTCCTGCTCCACATGCCTATTCTCCAGTATAGGCATGTGGAGCAGGCTGTTGTCTACATTTCTTAGTTTGTCACGCGTATGAGTAATTACAGACGGGTTTTGGATTGGAGATTGGATTAATTGACCACTTTAACACACGACTCGTGACCCAACATCCTATTCAGTGGCTATTGGGGGGCTCTTTCCCCTGCGGTAAAGCGGCCGGGGTGTGAAGCTGATCACTCACCTGCAGCTAGTGCCGAGGTTAAGAAAATGTGGATCTATATACCCACTCCCGCATACGCCTTCAAGGCGTATTGCTTAATTAGTTAAGCACAGGGACAGTTTTACCTTACCCAGTAACAGGTCTACACGCTACAATATGTTCTTTCCTGGGATATTTGAGAATAGCATCTGTTTAGAATTATTGTAATCGTTGTTTTATACGCTTGATGAGAGCACTATCTTACCATCAGCGTACAAGGTACCGTATTTACGCATGTATAGGCCGCGTGCGTGTATAGGCCGCAGCACAATTTTCAGACAGAAATTATAGAAAAAATAATTTTCTTGGAATATTATTTCAGGAGTATTACACCCTGTATTACTAATTATGAATATATTTTTTTTTAATGAAGTGTGATTTCGAATATTTCGAATATAAGCCGCACCCCAGTTTTCCTCTTGAATTTTTGGCAAAAAATGTGCGGCCTATACATGCGTAAATACGGTAAGTTAGAAGCAATGTTTTAACGTAATGGAGGGTAAGTGTGTGGACAGGGTGACGAACCTATTTATCGCTAGGAATTTAGCACCCTCATAATTGTAGGCGTGCTTACACAAACGAGTTAACAATGGCCTCCACATATGAATTGGATGAAGTGAACAAGAAACGCTTGCAGAATATTAAAGTTGAATTCTTGCGGCTACAAACGAATATGAAACGCCGAGACAAAGTTGTGAATGTGTGAGTTCTATAGGCAAGTATTTCAAATATCCAGAGAGAGGTAATCCATTAGTCTTCCAGCATCCCAGTGTAATTCTGTAACTGATACAATTGTGACGTCACGTAGTTTGATATGTGGACACACAAACCTTTCGTAGGAGCCTGCTGCGACCATCAGCAAGTTATAATTCTCATTTTTCGGTAGTATGGTCCTCCGCAACGTTGGTACCTATTGTGGCATGTAAACCCATTGCTAGGCAATGACCGCGAAATATGCAACTATACAGTGGCCGTTGCTAGGTAATGGTCGCAAAAGATTCGTAACACACAATGACGAAGTAACTGGGAAGCGATGTTCTGTAAGCCGTCTTTACGATAGCTACATGACGCAACAAGAACAACGGTTAGGGGTGTTTCCTATGCGGTCCGTGCCGAGGCTTGAGGAGCAGCTGCAATTACGAGAGAGCCTTGAAACTGAAGTGAGAAGAGTAGAAGGTGCCTGCGTTGCAGTACTCCAACCCCCCCCCCAAACCTGGTTCAAACCAATAGGCGAAACATAGCTACCTCTTCCTTATTTGGGGTTTCCAAGATTATGATTCTGTCGTTGAATATTGTGATCACTTTTTACTTTTAATTTTCTTTGAGTGAACTTCAGAGAATTTTGTTTTTATTACTAATCTGTCAGCGCAAAATGGCAACTTACAGAGGCACGATATTAAAATGGATATTAAAGAACTACACTGTAGGGTTGAGAACTGGGTTGAATTATCTAAGAATCGTGTCCAATGGCTGCTTACTGAATATCTTGTGTGTGCTGCCAGAGTTCCCTTCCTACAGTTTATTGGATTCGCACTAGACATAAGACCAAACTTGAATAATTGAGACGCGAGTGGCCTTTGTGACGGGGCCCTTTCACCGCACGTTTCGTGCTGCGATTCTAAGGCTCGCTAATTAAGCAAGTTACAAACAGAATAGTTTAAAACTAATTTGTTAACATTTAAAAGAACCTCTGTTTTACTGCGAGCTTTCCTACTTGTTTGCTGTGTTCACAGTCTTTTTGCTAATATAAACAGTCGAAGTTTGGAGGTTGAACGCCGGAAACTGCTTTATCTAACTTGAATGTTAGTTTGAGAACTCAGTGGCATATTCCTGTAGTTTCTTACTAGCAGTAAGGGTTCTAGACCTCAAGTGAAATCATTTATACCGGGTGTCCCAATAACGCACTTAAATTTAACAACACTGAAAGTACAGCAGCTTGAACTGGAGCTGCGAAGCCGATTCAGTATGTTTGAGGAGCAAGTGGGAACTGATTGAACTGATGATATAATTAAACAACATTAAGAATCTCAAACATGTGTGCTCTAGTGACTTTATTGTTTGCGTCCCGTTGTGTGTTAGTATATAGTAATATTATTACACAACCGTCAAAACAAAAAAATAGCATAACAAATAAACCAATATTACTGTATTAATATTCGTTAATTATGTACATCTGCTACGTGTTTCGATCCAGCTGGATTATCATCAGGCAATTTTCATGAAATGTACTACTCATATTGAATTGTATTACTAATATGGATCCTTATTAGTGGCCATAAACATAAACTTCATAACAGTCCTTGTGTATTTGAATGTTAGTCTTCAAATTGAGTTCTAAGTTAAAAATTAAAATTTAAAATTGAATTTTTTTTTACGGTCTGTGGTGTATCGTAGCTGATCCATTTTTCAGAAGCCACCAGTTGCTAAGTTACTCAAAAATTTTCGAGCATTTTATGGAATCCAAAGGTTCTTTGCCCTCTTCACAAGAGCCTTCCTCTGGTTCATATCCTGAGCCAGATCAATCCAGTCCTACAACCCCATCCAATTTCCTTAAGGTTCATTGTAATATTTTCCTCCTAACTAAGTCTAGGTCTTCCTAGTTGTCACTTTCTTTCCTGTTTTCCCACCAAAATCCTGTATGCATCCTTCTTCATCTTCATGCGTGTTTCATGCCCTGCCCATCTTAACCTGCTTGACTTGGTCATTCTATATATATTTGGCGAATAACACAGGTTATGAAGTTAATCACTGTGCAGTTTTCTGCAATTTCCTATTATTTCACTCTTCTCCGGGCCCAAATATTCTCCACAGCACCCTGTTCTCAAATACAATCAGCCTATGTTCCTCCCTTAGTGCTAGAGACGGAAACCTTTAAGCCTGTCTTCAAAATCTAAAGCTCGTGATAGGATGTTTGTGTTGTCAGTATAGGCTAACTAACGAAATAATTCCGTTAAGCTAATATTTTCTCAGCCAGTCCGGAAATTATCCGCCACTTATGGATACTACAGTTATATAATTGTGTTCACAAAGGCCCAGCTCTTTGTCTGTGAAGACATTTAAACGAACTGGGCAGTTTTGATTGGAAATTAGTTTGGCTATAATTGTTTTTTAAATGATAGCGTTAAAGACTTACTAAGATCTGCCGTTTCAGTAGTTGTTACTTGATATTCTTGACTTACAGACGGATACACTGATCCACGAGTCTCACATCCATTGTGAAAGAAGGCACAGGTCACCGGATAGACCGCTTGGTTTAACAAAAGCGAAGATTTCGCTGTTTTAATTGTCTTGTGAGAGGAGCGGCTCTGCACGAAATCTGAACAGAACACTTGGTTCCTAGGAAGCTGAAGCAGAGAGCATATTCCCCACGGCCTATGTCAACCTACGGTCGGACTCGGCTACCTCCGTCAACACTGAATTTATTTACATTCCTTTTTGACGAGGGTCGCATTTGTGGTCTAGTGGTCAGAGTTCCTGGCTACCAGATTTTCTGAGAACGGGGTCCACTCAGCCTCGTGATGATAATTGAGGAGCTATTTCAAGGAGAAGCAGCGGCTCGGGTCTAGAAAACCGAGATTAACGGCCGTGGGGATCCGTTGCGCTGACCACGCGACACCTTCTATCCGCTAAAGTTTGCACTAACTTCGCCGATAAGCGGCGGTAGCTCGGTCGGTATAGTTCGCTTGCGGATTAAAATCACGGAGTTTGTTTTTAACGAAGCCGTCGGTACCTCAGATTGCGTAGCATCGAATGATAGCATTGTCATTGAATAATGATTAGGAATGATGCAGAAGGAAATTTTCTTCGCCTAAGGGGGGTACTAGTGTAGTATTTTATTGGCGTGACATCAGAAAATCACGAAAGCCTCACGTAAGATAATGTCCCAGGCGATAGCCAAACCTGTCAACTCTTGAACAGAATTACTATTTGAAGCAACTTGATCGGTTTCAGCACTGAACATTCTTTACAGAGAGAAGAAAGAAAACACTTGATATATTCTCCGCGAGACAGCGAACCGACCTGTTAAAAGCCCGCTTAACACACAGGAAAGGAAGAATACATTAACACTGTGAGACTATTGAAGTAAATCATAAGCGGATTTCGACTTTAGAAAACAAGATCAAAGGAAAGATTTTTTGAGCACCTCATAAGAATGCCGAGATATATAGGTGATGTCTTGTAACACGGCGGAAATAGGTGCCCCGATTTCAAGATTTAAATATTTCCTGAAGGCGGAAATCGCCTTGTGGTCTCGAACAGGCCCTACCTTATGACTGATGAAGGGGAAATATAAAAAAATTATTTTCAGTGTCTAGACATAAGAATGTATCGAGTCACTGAGTTCTGTGTGGGTGTCAATTATATTATATTAAAGCCCAGTATTCGATAATAAGAATAAGCATGACTAGAAAAAGTCGATAACATACGCACCTGGCGCAAGTTGATTTTGCCAAAACAGAAATTGAAACTATAAAATAATAATAATTATAACAGTAACAATATGGATCCATATTGAGGAGTTCAATAAATTTAGCTGTACGATCATAATACTTCCTGATGATGGTCCCATGAGGACCGAAACTGCGCAGATTCTGAAGAACGCCGTCTTCTGGGATGTGGCGCCGTGCAGATCTTGTTTGAGTACGCTTGACCAGTCGGACGCGAGTAGCGAGCTATAGACTGACGGGGAAGCGTGAGGATAGCCAAGCACAAGTGGCGGATGTTAATTCTCAGGATTAAGAAGAGGATACCTTGAGATAGAGCCATTTAGATCCGTAATCTTATGAAAGACTAAGTTGAGTAACGAATTGTTAGAAACAAGGTCATCACACCGATTGAGACCGAGGAAACAAAAGGTCCTATGAATCAGTTGCCCTTAATTTTATGGTAATACTAAGAACGTGGCAGTAGAGTGCCATTGCACCAATTCTCTTCAATTCATTTCCGTTATTTATTTATATATTTAATTATTTACGTGCTTACTCAACAGCCCAGAAGGCGATTATAAAGTAAATAAAATAATATAATAATAAAAACAACATAGACTGAGGGTGTCTGAGAATAGGGTGCTGGGGCTAATATTTGACCATAGAGGGATGAAGTGACAGGAGGTTGGAGAAAAGTGCGTAATGAGGAGCTTCCTAACTTGTACTCTTCTCCAAGAATAATTAGTATGATCAAGTCAAGGCATTTTAGATAGGAGGAACATGTAGTACGAATGGATGCTAAGAAGACTTCATATGGGATTTTGGTAGGAAAGCAAGAAGGAAAGAGATCACTAGGAAGGCCTAGACATAGGTGGGTAAATAATGTTAAAATAAAACGTAGAGAGTTAGGATAAGATGGTATGGACTGGATTAATCTGGCTCTGGATAGGGACCAGTGGTGGTCTGTAGTGAACATGGTAATGAACTTTCGGGTTCCATAAATTATTGGGAAATTCTTGAGAGACTGCACAACGGGCGGTTTCTCAAGAAGGGTTCAGCTCCATGGAGTTTTTGAGGTTTTCAGCCTTACGCGCCGGCCGCGCTTTACTCCCCAGGAAAATTATATAATTAATTCCTGGCACTCATTTCTGTTAGAGGTGGAGTAAACCCCAGGCCCAGGTGCGACTGGAAGGATTACGTCAATTGAAAAAATCCAGTGACCTCATCGGGAATCGAACCCACGACATTCGGCTAGGAACATAGTGCATCAACCAAAGAATGGGAGGAATATATCCAAAATAGCCTTGTGGAATTATGTGGTTGAAATTTGTACTGGTTCAGAATGCAGTTGTAAAACAGACTTTTACAAATCTCACCTAATTTAATTTAATCTCACTTAGTGGTTGCATATCGATCCACGTTCGGTGGCTTTCTCCATTTCGTCGCCTATTTATGCATATTTTATTACTGTAATCTTCTAGGCGGCGCACGCGGTAGCGTAGTTGGTTCAGGCACTGTGCTACAAGCCGGAAGGTCAAGCACTCGAGTCCCGATGATATTATTGGATTTTTTCAATTTACCTAATCCTTCCGGCCGCAATATTGCCCTGGGGTCGACTCAGCATCTAACAGAAATGAGTACCAGGAAGATTCTTGGAGCATAAAGGGCGGCCGGTGCGTAAGGCTGACAGTCTTACCGCCACCTGTGAGCCGATTTTCTAGAAGGTGTAGGAGCCTCGAACTCTCATACACCTATGGACCTTCACGGTTTGTTATAGGGGCAGCTTTACCTTTACTCTTTAATTTTGTAGGCATTATTGTTTTCTGGATTATTCTCTCATTAAGACTGACTTCCACACTCATACGTAAGCAAGAAGTAAAATATATACATATACACGTTTTATGGCGTTTAATTTGAAAACAATAAGGTTAAGTTTATGACCCAGTAGTACCGTCTATCGTCTGCAGCCATTCACCTCTCCAGCTCTTCACACTGGGTCTGCTAAATAGATGCTTGACATTAGAAAAATGAGTTCCGAAGAGAATTCATAAAACTTGTGTCTTATTATTTGCGTTAACTTGCTGGGAGAATGTTCAGATGATCAAAACATCAAATCCTACAGAAACTGCTTGCAACGATACGTGTGTTAAGATTTATATTATTGTCGTGTGTATTAGTGACTATAGACTGGGTTTGGATTGGTGAATAGATTTATTGACCACATACAGCTTGTAACAACAAGTAACTGTAACACTACTGCTGATTTCCACACTACAAATCACTGCACAGTAAGTCTTCTCAGTCTACTTTCACTAGTCGTTACTTTGTAACAGCTTTCAACAGTGGCTATTCCTTTTCAGTGTCTTCACTAAACGTTTCCTGGTAACGAGTCTTAGCAATGGAGATCCTTCCGCTCCCGTTGCCCGCTGGTTAACTCTCCACAATTGAACAATCAAGTCTCAACTGCTTGTACTCCGTTATACTCCCTTGTACTCCTTTCGTACTGCTTTCGTACTCCTTGTACTCCTCTCGTATTCTGACTCTGCCCTCTTTTAATTCCTCGGCACGGACTGCACGGAAAGGACTCTCTTTTGTTGTCGAGAATGCTTGTTTATTTGCCCATTACGTGGCAATGGATATATGCGGAACACACATATAACACCTCTTACGACCTGGTTCTATTGTTGCGTGTGCGTATTTCGGGCGTTACCTGTAAATCGGTCTATATGTCACATTATTATTATCGTCATTATAATCATCATCACTATCTTCATTGTCACGATAATCTCTGTGGAAGAACTTGTTAGGCATATTTACACAGGTATGCAATATACGTTTATAATCTCCCTAAGGTAACTTTGTCAGACATCATTTCAAAATTTTCAATTCATAATCGCCGTTTACTTGCAGCGCCTCGCAATTTAAAATGTACTGATAATGATACTTCTTAGATATAACATTAGAAGCACTCTACTGCATTCTTCTGGTTAGAAGTTCTGTAAAGGGTGAGCAAATGTTAAGAAATACATCGATAGCTGAAACAAATATTGATGCTCTCAGAAAACCAATTATGTAATTTGTAACATGTGTTCAGATGCTATTGCTTCGAGTCCTCTTGTAGCCATTATAACAAAAGCTGTCTACTAGCGCCCGAGGGTTGCGGCGGATGTCCTTAGCTGCATTCTGGGTGTATTAATGGGGTCATCGCGATTTTGAACTTCTGTCACACACATTGTTTCCGTCATGCAACCCTTGAAAGAGAACTGAAGGGAAGTGAGGTTAGGAAGACGAGGTGGCAACGCTTATTCATTGTTGGGAGTATGTATTGAGCCAGTTTATTGCTCGCCGTGTATAATAAAGTGCTTCAAGAGGCCATCAGGAAGCGTTAACTTCTACTGTAACCATTGCACAGTCTGTTAATATTTGATTCATCTTTTAGAAAAATTCTGATTAGTAAAAAATTACTATTTACTTCTTTGTATATTCTAATCATAGAGTTTATCAGAACAGTTTCAGTTTTGAGATGGTGTGACACAATAAAAGTTACAAAACGGAATATATATATATATATGTGTGTGTGTGTGTGTGTGTGTGTGTGTGTGTGTGTGTGTACCAGTATTTGAAATGAAGTGACAGGAGGCTGGAGAAAGTTGCATAATGAGGAGTTTCATAACTTAGGGTTTTCGCCAAATGTAATAAGAATGATAAAGTCAAGGAGTATGAGTTGGGCACGGCATATAGCACGAATGGGGGAGAAGAGGAATGCATGTAAGATATTGGTGGGAAAGTCGGAAGGAAAAAAACCTAACAAGACCAACACGTAGGTGGGTGGACAATATTAAGCTGGATCTTAGAGACAAGGTGGGGTGGTATGGATTGGCTCGATCTGGATGAGGATAGGAACCAGTGGAGGGCTCTTGTGAACACGGTAATGAACCTTCAGGTTCTATAAAATATTCAGAAATGATTGAGTAGCTGCAGGACTGGCGGTTTCTCAAGAAGGGCTCAGGTTCATGATATTAGTTACTGGTATTTACATTTTCTACTCCAGATAGCCTTCCCTACAGTGGCGACGGTAGGCCAACGTTTCGAAACGTCTAACCATAGTGAAATATTCCTCAACTCATTCTGTTCTTTACCTCCTGTACCACAGTACATAAGACAGTAATACACAGCTGGACAGTTACATCCAGTACAAGGTACATTAAATCCCAATCGACATTGACGCAGCAGTTGATAGATCATAGTTACATAAGCAAAACTAACCTACTTCAAAGGGCCGCGCCATAGCTCAAGCTGTTAGTCGCTGGCGTCCCACTGCGGCGGCTCCGGTTCGATCCCGGGTCTGGTCAAATGGGATTTGTGGTGGACATTGGCGCTGGGGCAGGTTTTCTCCGAGTACTTCGGTTTCCCCTGCCAATCTTCATTCCACCAATTGCTCCACAATCACCCTCACCTATCATCTAGGGCTGGTACAATAGGCCAGAAGTGGCCGCAGTACAAGGGACTTAGTCCCACCCCAGTAGCAATAAAAGAAACCTACTTAAAATTCGCTATCATCTGGGATGTGACACTTTCTAGACTCGTAAAAACCTTCCAATGTTTTGAAGAGACGACGGTAAACTTCTACCAAACTGCACGGCCTCACATCCCAGAATATAGTACTCAATCTTAGTCACCAGGGTAAGAACTCAACTCGTAACTAATGTTCCCAGGCCTGTTTGCTGTTTGATAACTGGCGAATACTACGATAATTGTGGTGTGCTGAGGTACTGCACGGTTTGCCGCACATTCTGCCTAAATCTTTATTTGGTGGTGACATATAACGTTGTTTTAGAATGGTTGAGAGCAGCGTTCCCAGATGAGCCGGTCACAGTGGCCGGCCGCACGGTCTGAGGCATGAGCTATCTTCGTTCGCTCGAACGCTAAGGTAGGCTGCACACCGGCATGCGTCAAGACATGTAACAGTCAAAACACGATGTCTGCGACATGATGCAAAGAAATGAGCACAGTTGAAAACAGCCGCACACCGGTCTGAGTCGTGATGATGACGTCAGCTTCGTGCTGCAGACACGTGCAGCAAGACTCGGCATGTTCCTTTTCTGTGCGGCAAGACTCAAACATCAGTACTCAAGGAACAGCGCCAGTGCACGTTATCGATATGACGTCATGTCATCAACTAGAGAAGATGTGATAAGACGCAGACACGTGCTACTTCGGTGTGCGGACTCGAGTCTGAATCACCAATGAAGCAAGACTGCATCTTTTGTCTCCTGTCTTGATGCTTGTCTTGACGCAGTTGGTGTGCTGCCGCCCTAACATCGTGGGTTCGAATCCCACTAAAGGCGTGGATGTCTGCCTTTATTATGTGTCTGTGTTTTTCTGTGTGTAGGTAGTGACCTTGCGACTGGCTAATCCCCGGTTCAAGGAGTCCTACCGACTGTGAATAGGATTAAGGAACTAAAAAAGCGGCCAAGATCCCACAAAGGGCTGTAGAGCCTCAGAGAGTTAAATACTGTTCCTAGATCGGGTTCCAGTAGATTGATTAAGAGACTTTCGGCGATGATGCTACAGATGTGATCAAGTGGAAAGAATGTGACCGTTGCCTGATTTAACTGAAGAAAGTCTTCTATTTCCTACGGCCTGTCGTAGAGACACCGAAACTAGTGACTGTACCCTGCGAAACGCGATGAAGTGCATTAATTGTAACCTTGCCCCACAAGAATGCAAATTTCCCCCCCTAGCCCGCGAGGTCAGCCCTTTGTTTGGTGCGTTGGTTCATGCTCCATGTCACACTGCCTACGCCTTACATTCGGGGTCAGTTCTACAGGTCATGGCGTATTTAGAGAAACCTCCAGGCAAATGCACGAGCCTGCTGAAGCAGAGATGCACGATGAAATTATCCATGTCCTTTCGAAACACAGAGCTTGCGGTTTTACAGCTCTTGTCTTGTGTGCATGCAACTACATGTGTGAAGCAGCTAATCTCATGGCAGATGAAAGTAAAAAAGTAAATTAAAGCTATCCCTGTAACAGGTCCATAGGGTTGTGAGACGTTGAGGGTCCCACATTATCTAGACAGTCGGCTCAAAGATGGCGGTAAGGTTGTCGGCCTTACGCGCCGGCCGCGCTTTACTCCCCAGGAAAATTATTTAATTAATTCCTGGTACTCATTTCTGTTAGAGGCCGAGTCGATCCCAGGGCCTTAGTGCGGGTGAAACGGTTAGGTCAATTGGGAAAAAAAATCCAATGACCTCATCGGGACTTGAGCCCGCGACCTTCCACCTTGTAGCACAGTGCCTCAACCAACTATGCTACCGCGTACCCCAATCTCATGGCAGATACCAAATACAATGCATAGTCATATGGAGTAAACCTCGATAACCTGAAACAATTAAAACGCTGTTGTGTTCGGACTATTGGATTGTTCAGACTACTGAATGTAAATAAAAAAAAATATTCACAAGATTAATATTGTAACGGATTTGATCAGCGCGTTGCCGGGCAACAGCTCTATAAACAGGTCCAACACGCAACAATAGAGGAAGCTGTGTTTTCTGTGGATCCGACAAACGTGCCAATAGTCTGGCTGGATAGCGATCACATGATATGTGCTTACTGTTGGCTAATGTCCGTTCCGCGGCAAAATAAGTAAGAGTGGCAGAATTCATTCAGGGGCAGTTACGAATCAGTCGTAGGCTGGAGGAGTGAGTTCTGTTGTTTGTGACTAACAGCAATATTATGCCTAAATGTGGCTGAACCATGTCTATAAGAAACTCCTACAGGATTATACTTCATCTTCAGGATGGCGTAATCCAGAAGACCAGTGTGAAATCCTTTAATTTTACGTAGATGAGTACAGCTGCCGCCATAATTTTTGTTACGCTTACAACATGTCGGAATAAAACTTGCATAATTTTCAATCTGTTACCACATAAACTTTCAACACTGGCCATTTTAACTTCTTACACTTAAGTTTTATGTAAAACTGCTAATATACTTCACCTGATTTGGAAACAAGGGTGCATTATTATCAGTTTTTTCTCTTTTTCCTTTGTACTACAGTCCCAGTGGGCCTAGGCCTACCTCCATGAACTTCTCCGTTCACTTCGGTTTTTCTAGATCTTACACATTCGGTACGACTCCTTGGGCGGGTGATCAGCTCGTCGCAAGGCCTCTGCCTGTACACAAACACAGAAAAACACGCACACACAAACTAAACATCCATGGCCTGAGTGGGATTCGAAGCCACGATCCTGGTTTCCAAGCGAGCGAAGACAGTACATGCCTTAGACCGCTCGGCTACTGTGACCGGCTTATTATCAGTTGGTGACCTAAACTGTTACGGCGTCGTTGTGAACTTGCTAGATCCTATTTTCGGCACACTTCCGGTGTCCACACGCCGACGGTATGATTATTCTTATATGCTTACACAGGACTTCTTCCATAAGGTTGCCTACGTAAGCGATACTCGTATATCCTGGTTCGGAAACTTAATGGATTTTGATATTGAACGTTCTTAGTAATATGTGAACATAATGGAATTTCTTCCTTCACGATGCAAGTGTGTGTATTGAAGAATATCTTAACATAACACAGTTTAAAAGAAAATCCAAAGGGCCATACTCCATGGATTTTATTTTGGAAGGGGGGACATCTCTTCGCCTTGCTTTCTGGCTAGAGCTCCGCCTACTTTTGTCACCACTCTCATTGAAAGACGCGTCGGGACGGTGGCGTGGCGCTCAAGTACGCAGTGGTTCGCCTCTGTGGATGCGACACAACCCTGCTTAGTACCACGTTGCCGATACCAATGTCAGCATTAAACACAAATCTCTATTTCATAAGCCCTGAAAAAAATAAAGTTTTCCTGGCGCTTAACTGATTAATCATTACGCCATGATGGCGTATGGGGGTGTGGATGTATACGTCCGCGTTTTCTCGACCTCGGCACTAGTTGGAGGAGATGGGTCCGCTTCACGCCCCAGTCGATTTTTTTTATTGCTAGTGGGGTGGGACTAAGTCCCTTGTACTGCTGCCACTTCTGGCCTATTGTACCAGCCCCAGATGATGGGTGAGGGTGATTGTGGAGCAATTGGTGGAATGAAGATTGGCAGGGGAAACCGAAGTACTCGGAGAAAACCTGCCCAAACGCCACTTTGTCGAGCACAAATCCCACTTGACCAGACCCATGATCGAACCCGGGCCGCCGCGGTGGAAAGCCAGCGACTAACCGATTGAGCTATGGCACGGCCCCCCAGTTGCTTTACTCCCGGGGAAAAAGCCCCCTGTACTCATTGTGCAGGAAGCTGGGTGAGTCCCAGAGCCGGTCTGGACGACGTGGAGAATACGAAATTCTTTTCCATAACGGGACTCGAACTCTGACTCCTCCGTCGTCCAGCCCGTAGCCAGTCGCTGTACTGACTAGAGAGACTACATGAATTTACCTGGAGAAGAAATGAAACATAGTAGTGATAGACTATAACGCAGGGCACCTCATCCAAGTTTTCATCGGTGGGTAATACCTCTGCACTGCCAGCCAGGTAATTCTCATAAAGTGTCCAGCATAGACTCCCTATATCATACTTTAAAAGCCCCCCCCCCAAAAGAGAGAAAAAAATGGTTCATGTTTAGTCATTCTAACATTTAATCTTCGTATGTTGCTATCAAAACACACCCGTCAGAAGAATTCTTTACGCATTTTCAGGGCTTTTCCCGAAACTCTCCGTTGGCTCAGGTAGACTAAAGCGCCAAGCTCTCGTCTGAAAATAAAACTAGCAACGCACAGACACGACAGTTGAACGTTTCTGTCTTGATTAATCACAGAATTTCTGTGAAACTAATAGCTGCACTTTTTGTGCATCACAGTGCCTCAGTGAGGCAACGCCTCCACAATTAGTCTCTGTCAACATTTAACGGCAACGACGTAGAAACGGAATTTAAATTACAAACGAACTTCACTTCCAGTGCCTAGTTCATAATATCGGCGTGCAGTAAGTTCAGGATGCGTTCAGTGCCTAATCTGCCACTTCCTTTGTAAAACTGAAGCTATTTTCTATTTTACGTGTATAACTGGGTAAGCATCATGAGTGCCGCTCACGGTAGCCGAGCAGTCTAAGGCATGTACTGTCTTCGCTCGCTCGGAAGCCTGGATCGTGGGTTCAAATCCCACTCAGGCATGATGTTTGGTATTTGGGTGTTTGTGTGTGTGTGTATGTGCGTTTTTCTGTGTTTGTGTCTAGCGACGATCTGATCACTCACCCAAGGATTCCTACCGAATGTCTAAGACCTAGTAAACCGAAATGAAACGGAGAGTTTCATGGTGGTAGGCCAAGGCCCAAAGTGGGGCTGTAATGCCAAGGGGGGTGGGAGCATCACGAGTGGTTCACTTATTTTGTTTCTCGCCAGTTCCTCCAGGAAAGTCTATCTATCTTATCTATCTATCTATCTATCTATCTATGGCTGTACAACCCTTCTGGACGTTGGCCACTTCTTCAGTTTCTTAATCCATACACCGTCGGTAGGACCCCTTGGACGGGGGATCAGCCCATCGCAAGGCCGCTACCTAAACGCCGAACAACACAAGCAGAATAAACGCACACAGACATCCATACCTCGAGTGCGATTCGAACCCATGATTCCAGTGTTTGGACAGCCGAAGACGGTTAATGCCTTAGACCGCGTTGCCACTGTGATCGGCCCAGAAATGTGTGTAGTAAATTAAAATAGGTCACAGCAAACATTTTCCTAGACTTGTAATCGTCGTGTTTGGTACTAAACGCTCTACAGTAATCTCAGTAGTCGAAACATGGGTTTGAAATACCTAAAATTAATTAATCACAGTACGTTTATGTTCTCTTTAAGGCTCAAATTTACAGTGTAGTTAGTTAGTTATTGGAGAGTGTGGGTTTCCCCATGCACTGAGACCTGTAGTGGTCCATTGTGCTTCCCTCTATGATTTCTACCAGTCTCTATATCCTACCGGTCCTGGTGCTTACCATCAGTCCCTCCCAGCCAGCGAGACCGGATCTACTAGCTGAGAGGTATCTATAATGCTTCCCCCATCTACCAGAGGTATTAGAGACTGCTGTTAGGCGGGAAACGTCCGTTAATTTGGCTCAGTGACCTCCTTTGGAGATATGAGGTTCTTTTACGTGCCGTAAAGCTACGACACGGGACCCACGGCTTAAAGTCCCTCCCGGAGGACTTGTTCCGTGAATTTTTCCGCCCTTAAAAATTCGACGACCTCCGCCGGGTATTTGAACCCGCGTATTACGAGTCATGAGGTGGGAACGTTACCTCTAGACTATGGAGGCCGCTAAATTTACAGTGTAAGTCCGAAAGAAAATAACAAACCCTAAAACTGACGTTGTGCGTTTCTTGCTGACTAAATCCGCGACAACTGATGTAGCAGCAGAGCGTTTAATCGTGACAGCTGTAATTGAAACACTGCCCTCTGATCAGTGCACGTTGACCTTCAGATAAGTGAATAAATCCGGTAACAGCGTCTTGTTGCTGGGGCACGTGGGTTGCGATCTGCGTTTCGGACGTGAGAACGAATACACGATGTTCACTTTCCATGATGGCTGTGCTGCATATTTCAAAGCCTGCAATGAATTTTGGGATTGCGTGCATTTATTCAGGCTGTCGACGGTGCTATATGTATTTTCACGTTTTTCCTTCCACTGGCGTGCGTTGTTTGAAATAAATGAGATTCGCATTCAGGGACGGCCGCACAAATACAGTGAAAATATTTATTTTTCAACAATTGCCATATTTCCATTATTTTCTGTACGTCTTTCTCCAACATGAAGGTACTTTATTTTTGCTGTCCATTCAGGTGGTGGGTTGGAATTTTTATTCAGGAAGGGAACAAAGAGAGCCCTAGCACCTTTTTAAAACCATGTCTTTTTCTCTCTTTCTTTCTTTTGTTTCGGCGCTTGTTCGTCTCTTTTCCGTATGCGTTATGTTTTACCCTGTTCTTTATGTGTTGGTACAGTCGGTTACGGAAGTTATATTCCTACCTTCGAACTATATTTGGAATTAGTCGCTGAATGCCTCGTTGTCCAAAATGCATGTGTACCTGCTCCGTGCATTTAGGCCAGTAGGATGACGTCACCTGATTTGCTGCGATCTGCTGGTGAACGTTGCAAGTTGCGGTGCAAGATGGAGAACTTGTTGAGTCGGGTGTACAGCAGTTTCGTATTGACGTACTGCCGAAGTTGGCCGGGAATTCACGAAGAGCGCAGTACCGGCCGATCGTTTCGAATTGCAAGTCAGTCGAGTTCAGAACGCGGAGGATGTGAGTTTGAAACGTTGAATCCCGTTGGGTAGTGTTAATTGTTTTAATATTTTATTAATACACAATAAAGGAAATTCGGTAATATTTTCGTTCGTGTGTAGGAATGATTTTTTGACGCTGTGAATTTTTTTAGCAATTTTGTGCCTGAAGCAAGTTTTTGAAAGTGGCTCACTGGCGACACCTACGCTCAATTCCTTTGTTCGTAGTTTTTTATTTTTTTTCCTTCACGAAGTCCGCTCGGTGACTAGGAAGAAGAAAGAACTTGTTATTCCTCCCTCGTTGTCTGTTACGTCAGTATGAAGAAGCAGAAGGAATCTTCCCCCATCCTGAAGTTATTTCTATATTTAAAACAGCAGGTATGTGAGGTTTATGGCCACTTATGTATTTACATGTGCAGTGTATGTTGGTGTTCGCTTCTGTTCACCGGAAATGCACATCACCTGCTTTCTTCATATTCCGGTGTACAAAGATACACGTAGTTGACAAAGGAATAGCTTTTTAACATTCAGATGAGCGCAGTGTTGTATCCCCTTCCTTATTATATCTTTTTATTATGTGTTAACAAACGGCTAGCAACCTGTGACGAAACGGTTTCGGTTTCAGCAGTACAGTTTCTATATAAAACAGATGTGTGAGTAATTTGTCAACAGATTTCGAGAGTAAAGTTCTGCGCGACTTTCGCCGGGAAGCAAAACATCGTGTTCGGTAATTATAGCTGCCGAAAGAACAAAGGAAACTTCACACAGCGATCTTGCTCCCCGCGTGTCTCCCAGGAGCACAGTGGCCATTTCCTGTCAAATAGGTCACATTCAGTTTCTTTCATTTTAATGGAGTGGATGTTCGAAGTTCGAGTCCGTGTAGGAGCGTTGAAAGTTTTGTATCAAACAGAAGAATGCACCAAGGGTCCACCCGGCATATTACCTAACGGATTGCAGTGCCTTATTCTCCAGCAGGTAAATACGGCCGTGCCTAAAATTGACCATTACTTCCAATTTTAATGCTTTAAAACAAATCGGCTATTCTATGTACCACCTACTTTAATATTCTAGAAGGCTGTATTTCCTCACAGTGTTTTTGGCTTCTGTGATTTTCAAAATAAACAAGGATTATTTCTCTAAATAGCATTAACCGGTTACGCAGTGTTTTTTTTCTTCTGCGCTCGGAGCTTGTTTTTTACAATAAGTAGGTGAATTGCTTTTGTTGTTGGTGGTCGTACGTTCATCCCTCATCAGTGGAGTTCGGGAGTTAGATCAGGGATATATAACTTCGAGATTTTCGTATGTGCTCCACTGTACGAAGCATCCATAATGTCGTTCAGTGCATTTTGCATAATGTATGAAACCTAATTTGAAACGCCAGTGACTGCTCTGTGTGCGTGCAAAAGTGTGTGAAAGTACCATAGTGCGGAAGACGTAAAGGTGAGATTCTCTGTTTTCTGATGACTTACTACTCGGTTCCAAAACGCTACGTACATTGTCAGATGTCTTGGAACTGCAGTGCGATATTCGACTTCAGTAGGACAAAGTGAAGTGCTCTGCCGAGGGGACCTAGCTTCGAGGTGCAGCGTATCCGGATCAAATCTCTGCGGGCAAACCGAAGACTGTAACCAAGGGACGAACATCACACTTTTAAGCTCCTACTGCCCGGTGTAATACGTACCTAGGAGTAGGAAGGTACCAGCATACGAATTCTCGTTCTCACTTCATTATTCATCTTGAAATAGTGCCAGAAAGAAAGAGATTGTAGGCTTTGTTCCAATATGAATCTCATGCCCTTTTGTTCAGGCACCAGCCGTATAACCAGAACCATAATATATTGGTTTTCATTTCTGAAGATATTTCTTACTGACCTTCAACTGACCGATGTAGTTAACGAAGATTCTGTTTGTCTTTCTGGGGGGAGGTGAATATGGGGCCGAGGTTTCACTGAATGAACAGACTTGGGTAGCAGCTATGAAGTAAAGTTGTCCCAGTGCTTAATTAATTAACCACAATGCCGTGAAGACATAAATGGGAGTGATGAGATAGCTCCACCATTCTTGACCTCGGCACGAAGCACGGACAACATGCCCCATTCGACTGCACATAATCTCAACAGTGATACAGCCTAGTTAAATAGGAGATGATTTTACACATCCTCGGTGCGAGGTAAATCTTGGAGTTGGGTTGTTTCACAGTTAAACCCTAATGCTTAGTTACCGCATTAAGTAGGTCGTGTAACGTGCTGAACAGCTATAAGGTTCTCTAGGGTTCTGAACGATCTTTAGAATAGCCTAGGCACAGATTTTGGTGTTAAAATAGATAAGGAGGTCTATTGTTTTGGTTCCCCCTACAGTTCCACATGCCCTGTAAAGTTTCAAAAAGTGCTCGAAACCCAGTAGTTGCAATTCGTTGCCTCGAACCCAGCGGGCAGCGGAACATGTATTGCATTACTCATGTCAGTGTATGTAGCAAGTACTTGAACATTTTGCCCACAGAGCGTGTTTATGTACTGTGGTTCTCGCAGTAAAAAGGTAAAGTTGTCCGTGTGCTTAACTAATCAAGCATTACGCCTTGAAGACCTATGGGAGAGTGGATGTATAGATCCACATTTGCTTGACCTCGTCACTAGTTCGAGGTGAGTGGTCAGCTTCACGTCCCGGCCGCTTTACCCCCAGGAAAGAACCTCTGGTACCCTTTGTATAGGAAGTTGGGTGAACCACAGAGCCGGTCTGGACGACATGGAGAATTGAAAATTCTTTATTCTACCGGGATTCGAACCGAAACCTCTCGGTCGCCCAGCTCTGGCATCCCCGGTTTTCCCAATAAACAGGGATTATTTCCCTAAACAGAATTAGTCGATGTTTTTGTAAAGGAGACGCGGTAGGGTTTCTGGTAGGTGGGAACCATTTTAAAACATTATCAATGGCAATTAACCCGTTTCTTAGGATTGCTGGAAAGGCCCATCGAATGCGGATGTAGATTTTCTTCTGTCTTCGAGTCGCATATAATTCGATTTCCGACAAAGTTTATCTCTTTCAATGAATCACCTTTTTTTTTTGTGCAAATCCTGGTAGTTTGGGCACCACCATTGTAATAAGAGACGTGTTATGAACATAATGAATAAGACGGTGTATTTATAATGCCGCGTTTGAACTTAGACGAGAAATTCCATGAGCCCGTATTGCAGATGGAGAGTGGCGCATACTGGACAGGTGCGCGGCGGTGAGAGAGGGTTGACTTGGCGCACTATATCAGCACACAGTTGGCTTGCAGGCTATTCATACTCCTCACCGGTTAGAATGCAGTCAATCAAACCATATTTTGAGTAATAATAAACCGTCAAAGTTGGCTTAACCAATGACGCTTCAGTCTTGTGGCTTACGTTTTGAAGATGACCGTTTGGAATCCCAACCGGGTCTCCGACTAATCTGAGGGGTTTTGTGGTTTTCCTCGATCCGTCCAAGTAAATGGAGAGGCTTAACCTCAAGCTAGGCCACGAATGCTTACTATCACGTCGTTTCCATATCACCATTAACCATCCAGTCATTCGGCGCTCTATAGGAAAAGGGAACCCGGTGCCTAGGGTTATAACCGGGCCACCCTCGTCCTGGGGGATATCAATATGGGGACATGTCCCTCCAGGTTGGGGAAGTCACGAATCTGAGACAGTAAAATGTTGTCACTAGTTCCGCAAGACTCGAACCTGAGAATGACTGCGCTGGCGAGGACCAGCAGCAATTGTGAACGATAGACCCATTCTCTCGTGAGAGAGGATGTTACATAAGGACTATAACCCGCAAGTATTCAGTTGGGAAATAAAATTACTGGTCGTGAGTCTCAAGGGGCTTGTCACAGACGAACTGATTGCCGGTAAACCGCCAGTCGTAAAGTAACTCTGACTCTGACTCTGACTCTGTGTAGTAAGTGTTACAGACAGTATCGTTAAATAAACTGCAAAAAAATGAAGAATAGTTGTCTGGCTTAATGTAATAATCGTAAAGGCGTCAAAGCCCGACTAAATTGGATGCTAGTGAAACGTAAAAGGGCGAAGTTGTGCCTGCGTGAGGGTTACAGCCCTCGGGCCTTCGGTTTTCTTTCACTGCACGAGATACTGTTAACGTCAGGTAGCCAGGAAATCAAATCTCCCCTACGTTTTCCTTGCACGAAGCGCATAAAAGTAACGCACAATGGGGAAGTCCGGCATGCTCGTTAGCGTGTTTAATCTCCGTTAATATTTATCGATTCTGATGAAATCTGGTATTATGAAGTTAATGAGCGGGATCGGGTCCAATATAGCCGCCATTTTCCTTGGCCATGAAGCCGAATTTAACAAGTTTTCTAATGATCCGTTATGAAAGCTTTTGTCTGGGGCATTTTTCTGTACTGCAAGAGTTTGACAAACTACAATTAAAAAAGATGATACCACTCTGTGTGTGCTCTTTGTCACGGGAATGCAGCACAAGGAGAAAAACAGCGGGAAGTAGGGCAGTTTTAATTTTGTGTAGTTTACAAAACTAGAAAAGTAGATTCTAAAGGGTTCTGACGATGGTGGATGACACACAGAATTATTGGGTTTTTGGACTTTTTCCATCATCCGGAATTCGAGGTGATAGAGGACACGACGTTTCGGAAACTGGATATATTTCCGTCTTCAGGTGAGAAAGGAAGACACCTACTCAGTTGGGCCCCTTTATAAGTTTCCGAAACGTCGTGCCATCTATCACCTAGAATGTCGTCTATTACCTAGAATTCCATACGATGGAAAAAGTCTAAAACCCCACTAAAACTAGAAGACGATCGCAGTCATAAAGAATTGTTATAGATTTTTATAGATTTGGGATCCTTGTAGACGAAACGACGTCTTTGAATGACTTAAAGGGGGAGTCCTACTCCTTGGGCTTTGAAGGGTTAACCGAATTGCAAAATAAATAATACGGGATCTCTTACCATAAGTTTCATTTAAACAACTGTTACAAGAGCAAAACCTCAGGCGGTTACATAAAGGCTACGTGCTACGGTGTAGGTGTACCTTATGCCAACCGCTGACCTTGATGTTATTTCAGAACGTGCCCAGCATGTCCACCATCCATTGCAACAGTACTAGATATACGTACAAGGTAGTTTTGTGCTCACCGCTTTGAAAAATCGGTACCAGTATTATTAGGCTTGTCGGCGACTGTGCATATTCAGTTCTTAAATACTGTAAGGACGATTGTTGTGTGCATGTCCCCTGAGAAAGCCCCACTGAAACATCACGTGGAATGATGTGAGGGGAGTATGGTGTCCAAGACAGCTGTACTCCAGATCGGTCATGAAAGTTGGTGTTCAGTATTTATATCATGTTGGGGACATAACGAGGAATATTTATTGCTTATTTGTGATTTATTATTTACTTATGAAATAGAAAACTGCCTTTAGCATATAAATAATAGAAGTACATGTGGTGGGAAGTAATTTTTAATAAAAGGACTCCGTGGCTTCAGTCCGCAAGCGAACTATACCGACCTATTGACCGCCGCTTGTCGGCGAAGTTAGTGCCAACTTTTAGCTGATAGAGGGTGTCGCGTGGTCAGCGCAACGAATCCCCACGGCCGTTAATTTCGGTTTTCTAGACCGGAAATAATTTTTAATAGGAGTATTAAAATAGTTGACACTTGATGGACTTACTCATCTATTTATTGAGAGTTTCAGTGGTTAAAGTATCTCTTCTAAAACTATATTTAGTATTGTCTTCAGTTTTGATGACCAGTAGTAAAACAGATTACGTATTTCAGAAATGTATGAATTGTTTAACAAGGAAAGGGGGTAGATTGATGCATTCCTTTGTTCCTAATTCGTTTTTGTAACAGTTAATTTGTATTCTGCTGTGCTTTGTGATGTAGAAGTACTGGCCCCAGTTTCTACTGTCGGATAAGTAAGAGGACCTTGGTTTGTGTCCGCAATAAATTAGCAACTATCCAACTGGGAAAGAACGAACTCACACGTATCCAGAGGTGTGGGGCCTTTCCCGCAGTTGGAAAAGCAGTAAAATGCTGTAGGATCACAACTTTGCAAAGCAAGTTTATGTGATAATTCAGTTCACTCATTAAAGTGCTTGGCAAGAGATGCAGGGCGAATTACAGACAAGCACTGTGAATAGATGCAAATCACGAAGGAAAAACGTGTAAACCGACATTAAGGTGAAGGTGAAGGTGAAGGTGAAGGTGAAGGTGAAGTTGTCCCAGTGCTACACCGTGAAGGTGTATGGGGGAGTTGATGTACACACGTAGATCCACGTTTCCTTGACCTCAGCACTAGGAGGTGAGTGGTCAGCCTCACGTGCCGGCCGCTTTGCATCCAGGGAAGGAGCCCCCGGTACACATTGGATAGGAGGCTGGTTGGACCCCATAGCCTGACTGAACAACATGGAGAAGATAAAATTCTTGACCCTACCGGGACTTTAACTCTGACCCCTCTGTTGCCCAGCCCTTAGCCAGTCGCTCTACCGACTGCGCTATCCCGGCTCCAAACCGGCATTAAGAGCATAGGAAAAATGTTCAGTAATTGAGCTCAATGAATTTGATTTGTTTCATTCTGGTCCGTCACACTATCAGTATCATGAAAAGTTAAAACAGTTCCGTCCACTGTGACTGGTATAGATAATTGTTATTTCAATTAGTTATGCCTTTACATGTTTCGGTCTTCAGAGGGACACCTTTACATCGATACAATTGGAAGTTACTATTACAACACATGTTCTGAACGTTAAAACATATACATATAATATTAATAATATACAATTGGGTATAAAATCTAAAGTTTTTACAACTACAGCGCCTGTTCCAATACATTAAAATATTTATAATTGGTTTGTTAAGATTTTATTGGAATTTATAAACCAAGTGGGTTCGTGCCGTCTTTGTTATTATTTCTGTTGACGGGGGCCGAACGTGTGCCGCCTGTCGTGCTCGAGAAGAGGGTTCTGCAAATATATTATGGGTATATTGTATTGTTTCAGCAATCCTATTATGTTTTGTAAAAACTTTTGTTATTTCGTCCTACCTTTGATGTTTTCATAATTGAGCCCAGTTCAGTTCTTATTCATTTACATGCATACTTAACAGTCCAGAGGCTATTCATGATGATGATGATGATGATGATGATGATGATGACGATAAATTAGGCTGCTTTGCCTGTTCAGAATCCAAACGTAATTCTTATGAATATGCTGTAGAAGTTTTTGAAATATCACTCAGAAATGTGTTGAGATTCACCTTGTATCAGATCTATAATTTCCAGAATAAATTAATAACTGTTAGAAACATTGACTGGCAGGAAGGCAAGGGTGTAGGGCTGTTCCAGTGGACATACTTATTCAGAACTTACGTATAACTCATTAGTCTTAACATTATTTTCCCCTATAATACAAATGAACTGTTGCAAAGCTAATGACAAGCAGATATCTCCCTTCATTGGAAAAAAAACCGATCTTGTTTCATTAAGTAGGTAATATATACTTTCAAATAAAAGTCCCAGATCTGAATGATATTATATTTAATATCCTACAGCAATTTTTTTTTGGGGTGGGGTGAGCCTTTCGTTGTTTTGGGAAGAGAAGCTAGATTTGAGGTTTGTGTGTATCTGGGCTAATGTTGCATTTACACCAACAGAAATGAAATTCACTTGACGGTTCTTGAAGCAGACCTTCAGATAACAATTGTCTTCGAAATACGTTTGGGATTTGCGTTGCGTAGATGAAGTACGGAGACCGACACGTTCGCGCAATTGAGCGTTCATTTTATGCACTGCTGCTGTAGATATCAGCCGACGAATTGCTTCAGCCTTCAGACTTCCTGGATGGGTTTTGTAGCAAGTTTCAAAACTTGCGCTGTAACACATGGACAGCCGTCCCTTCCCACTTGAAGAGAAGTCCCAGGAACATAATTTCGAGTCTCATGGTCAGTGGTGGTTTTATCCTCGACGTTCTGCGCACTTCAGTGGGAAGACCAGGGGGGGGGGGTAGTGGGTCACGTGCTCGTGGGAAGAGGAATGTGACGTCACCAGGACGAGCGAGCGTTCTGGTTTAATGGATTGCGGGATCCGGTTCTTTCAGTTTCGGCCGTTATGACACGCAATCCATCTTACTGGGTTTTATAGGTTTGTAAGATTCCGGTAATGGCAGTGTTGAACACTCGGGTTTCCGTATAATGAGATTTTTCCAGCAGTTGAATTATCTGGAAAATTTCTACTTTCCCCCGCTTTGTAAGCTCAACAAGAATTACGCCATTTAATTTTGTATTGTTCGTAAGAGGAAGTTGCTTAGATTCCTAATGCGTTTTAAATACTAACAATGGGATATGCGTAAGTATTGCTACTGATTTATTATACGCATAAGAAGAATTACGTTAAAGCCCTTTGTTAATTAAAAAATAATCCCATCTTATTGTTTAACTCTTGTTTTATGAAACAAAATAAGCCGGTAGCGTTAAGCTGCTTTATGTCGAGCATGCGTATTGAATGGCACCGCCATTGTGATACTTAGGCTGCGTGATGGGCGGCAGAAGAATTAGAGTTCGATTCCCGGAAGGGAAAGAGATTTCTCTCCATACCTCCGTGTTCAGACGGACTCTGATTTCTACCCAGTTCCATGCTCAGAAGGCTCTTTCTCCCAGGATAAAGCTGTCGGGACGTGAAGCTGATCACACACAGATCCATTGCCGAGTTTCAGAATGCTAAGGTCTACCTCCACTCCCCCACACGTCTGGTTGCCATGGAACTTAATTAAAGGGACAACTTTGTCTTTGACATCTCAGTCTGTGTTTTCAGTATCTCTCGCTGGTCAGGAAATGAGTTGAAGAAAGCAGTCTTCTGGCATGTGGCACCGTGTATATGTGGTGTTAACCGACGTTTCCGAGGAACGTATCGCCTCCATCTTCAGTGTAGAAGGAAAAATATAAGAAATCCGCAAGCGAAGAGACTTTCTACCCTGAAGATGGAGGCGATACGTTCCTCCGAAACGTCGGTTAACACCACATATACACGATGCCACATCCCAGAAGACTGCTTTCTTCATAGTCACCGGCGTGAAAACCTCAAATCTTACCTAGGAAATGAGTTGTTCATACATTTCGTCTGATAGTTAATTATTAATCTGTTGATGCATGGAACGGTTGGAGATCTAATAAGGAGACGGGACAGCGCGATTCTTTGATGCTGCACATCCGCGGTGATTGATGAACTGCATGTGGGTGACATCTGGTGTAGTGAAAGATTAAATGTTGCTATAGAATTTGTTTGAAAATTTTGTACGTTGAAGAGTTCCATCATGGGGACGGCGCTGTTTTGAAGAGAAATGAACATCTGCATCGCAAAGTCCGGTATCACCCGATGTAGGCCTTCCGTATTTTTAGAAACGTTGCGCCGCCTGGGCCTGCCTATACATCACGCCGTGAAATTGAAAAGGAGACCTTGTTGCGGTCGGTTACAGGATGTGGGAAGGGCTTCCGGGAAACAGATTAGCGACTGTAAGAGTCCATTGTAGATTGAAGTCAGGTGCGGAGGGAAAATATAGGCTGACTTTTCTTATTCTTTTGACAGTTTTTAATCGATTGTGCCTTTTTAATTAGTGAACATAATAGTATATAACTTTCACATATCTTTATTCGAATTTGTGGGGAAAAATTTCGTAGAACCATGAGATGTTTAGTGTGATGCCCTCGAACTGTATAATTTGTTACACACGAACAACGAAATTTGTTCAGAGTTGCTGCTGAAATAAACTGAATATTTGACTGAACGTCAGTTTTGGGTTCCCGGAAAGCGTATGGGTTCCTCTGAAATATTCCTGTCCTTCAAATAATCCCAAAGAAAGTACTAAACATTACTTTAGGTTTGTCGAACTCGTTTACCATAGTAAGACAATATATCCTGAAAGTGTGCAGAGATTATCAGCTGGACAGATCTCTTTCGTGGGAAAGAGCAAAGTCCTTTTTGATCAGATTGCTCAGCTGTTGTCGAGAGATCCTCACCATTTTATGGAACCTAAAGGTTCATTATCGTATTCACAACAGCCACCAAGCAACTTAGCTCAGGCGGTAATGCTTATGACTTGTATTCTGGAGGTGCCCTATTCGTATCATGGCGAGGACACCGACTGTCCTGACTGAGTTTCTTGCGTGACCCATGCCCCAGAGATCTCAGGAAGTCTCATACAAAAAAAAAAAACGAAGTACGACCCTGCATATGTGAAGCCTGGTGCCTGCTCGCTCCACTCTGCAGGGTCATGTCCCTCAGGAAAGCTGACAGGTGATTATACCATCCATGAACACGGGTCGAGTGTTTCGATCCTAGATACCGCACACCACACTGTACTCCATAGGAACCGTAAGCTGTGAATAACGTAAGACCCCAAAACAAGGAAATCTCTTAATGTCGCGTTTGCAAATAAAGGTAGGGTCATTCAAAGCGTCCCGTCTCTTTCAGGTGGGTGTCCCTAACCATTTGCAGAAGTTTAACGTTTCGTTTTTACGTCTTCCTACATTGGTCGACTGTGTTGTATGAAAACAACGATAAAACATGTAAGTAGTTACTACAGGATTCTGACGATGGTGTATAACACACTGATATGTTGGGTTTTTGGACTTTATCCATCGTCCTGGTTTTTAAGATAACAAATAAAAACACGACGTTTCGGAAACTGGATCTGTTTCCGTCCTCAGGTGAAGGAAAATACCTATTCAGTTGGGTCCGTTAGAAAGAGCTAGCCTCAATCACTGGTCCAGCACTCTGCTTTTACCGGTTCTCACGGTCTCTTTGCTTGCAGATTTCTTATATATTTTTTCTTCTACCCTGAAGATGGAGGCGATATGTTCCTCCGAAACGTCGGTTAACACCACATATACACGGTGCCAAATCCCAGAAGACTGCTTTCTCCAACGATAAAACATAATGACAGCGTTTTTCTTACAGCGCTGTCTCGTCGGTCATTAACGTCGAATGCTTTTTTGGGACTTCTTGCTGTTGCATCCAGTGTTGTGTTGATGAGTTCTTCCTTAGGGACTAGTGCGGTCCTTTGTACAGGTACGCACGCACTTCCGGAGTTGTCTGGCTGGCTGACAAGCCGGCAAGTACAGTAGTGTGTCGGGCTGGAGCAGTGGGACGGAATTTTCTGTGTACACCAGTAGTTAGCGACGAAGGAAAAAATGTTTTGACAAGAAAGGCTATATTGACCCTCGTGTATGACAGCATTTTAACATCGAATTCAGCGTTGGGAACAAGAATTATATTGTGCACATGTAATTATAAGAGGTTTGTTTTATTACGTACATTTACGAAAAGTTGCGTCAATCTTTAAAATTCTCAGATGGTTAGGAAATCATTTTATATAATTATAACTAGAACTCTATTTGCGTGAGGGTTAGAAATGTTACTTGATATGTAGCTACAACTTCGATATTCATAGAATGGCCAGAATGTTGAGTAAGCGCATGCAGCAAACTGTTCAGCTGACACTCGTCATCAGAACGTCAAAATGCGGTAGAGTTGTATGACAGTGCGGAGTTTGGAACCGCGATCTGCAGGCCGAAGTTGCAGGCCTAGGCGTTCTTGTAGCTGTGCTTATTTGTTGTATTTTTATGGTTTGTTTAACGATGCTGTAAATTTGTCAAGGTTTAGGCCTGTAGCATCGATTGATAGGATGGTTTATGAGTAATGATTCCGAAAGGACGTGGAAAGAAGAGGTCGTGGCTTATCGTGAAGCACGATGCCCGAATATGCCTAGAGAAACTGAGGAAAACCACGAAAAACTGTGATGTTTGTGTGTACTGGCTTAGGTTCGGACGGGGCAGAAATCGGCCGAATTAAAGCCCGAAACATTACGGCTTGAGCCGATTTGCGCCATGTTCAGCGGTAAGGGTCAAGCCTTCCATACGGAGTGTAACCATTTCGAACCTCGACAGGCCTGCGGTGATTCCGACAAGTTTCTTCATGATTTCGGTCAATTAGTACAATGACAGTGACTTAAAATAAGTTAAAACATTTCCCTTTCAAAGCCGTGCTCGACATTCGTATTATATTCTTCATCATTCCATCTCATGCGAATCAGAAAGCCCCTCGAGCCATGTAACGCAACAACCTGCGTTGTTGCGTTACATGAGAAAGAATCAGAGGCCTGCACCACAGATATTACTTATTTCAACATGTTATTCGCAGTAATAAACAGATTAATTGGGCTTTGCACTGACACGCTATCGTATCCGTAATGTTTTTACTCTTAACGCATGAACTCATCTGTGGAATTTACCTTCAAATCTCATTGCGCTCTGTTTCAGGACTTTGTGCTAGTTCTGACAATTGTTTGCATTATGAAGGCTTCCACGGCCCATCGCGCCCAGTGTGTGTGCTGAACACACAGTGCCTGTCAGGGTGTGCTTTCCCTCGCATCGGCGTCGCGATTTTGACCGAACTTTTCTTGATTTATTCGCTCGAACTATCTAATGAACATGGTCTGTGTTTTATGTTGAGCATTTGATCTGATTTATTATTAGCGAAATCGCTAGTCACGTTTCTTTAAAATATGTTTTGTATATCCTTAAGCTGAAACGTTTATTCCTTGGTTTCCTAATATGGCTTAACGAACATTTTTTGTTTCCTGGTTATCTGATTTTTTTTCTGTTCGTCATCGATTATAATTCGGCCGAGATTTTCATACTTTTCCAAGTAAATTTAGCATTTTCCTCCATTTTATGAGGTTTACCATATGCAGTTTCAGCCCACTGCGAGTTATCTCAATCCATATGGTCGCTTTCCTTGATTAAGCCTCGAAAGTTTTCGTGTGCATGTTAGACTGTTGTGAGTTTAATTATAGGCTGCTTGCTTCGAGGATCTCCCAGTCCCGTGTCTCTTCTCTCTCATGCTTGCTGGCCGTTCCCCGTACAGCCCCTCCTTAATATGAACCCTGTCGCAATGTTTGATGAAGACTATACATTACGAAGTTCCTCAAAATTCGCAGTAATTCTGCCAGTTCCCATTCTTCCTTTAGGATGAAAGTTGGTGGTTCATACTTATACAAAACACGGGTTTATACTTTCATAATCTCTTCCAACTTTACTTTGACCGGTCATAGTAGCCACCCGGTCTAAGTCAAGTATTGTCTTTACTCGCTCTGAAGCCGGGATCGTAGGTTCGAGTCCCACACAAGGCATGGATGTTTGGTGTGTCTATGCATTTATTCTGTGTTTTTGTTGTCCTGCGTTTGAGTAGAGGCCTTGCGACGGGCCGATCACTCGTCCAAGGAGTCCTACCGACTGTGGAAAAGAAAGATTACGGAGCTGAATAAGAGGCCTGGGCTCTGAATGGGCTGGAAGAGCCATGGAAATATTACTTTGACGGAAGGACAGAGTGTTAACTGAATGGCAACAGGCATTTCCCGAAGTTGTCGCGATCATAATTTCTAGTTGCACGTGTCTTTGATTTGGGGCACGCGGTAGCATAGTTGGTTGCGGCACTATGCTACAAGCCGGAAGGTCACGGGTTCGAGTCCCGATGAGCTGGGTTTCTTCAAATTACCTAATCCTTCCAGCCGCACTATGGCCCTGGTGTCGACTCATCCTCGAACAGAAATGAGTACCAGGAATCTTCCTGGGGCTAAAGGACGGCCGGCGCTTGAGGCTGACAACCTTACCGCCGTCTGTGAGTCAGTTGTCTAGAAGATGTGGAAGCCTCGACGTCTCATAACCCTGTGTGCCTCCACGGCCTGTTACATGGATACATTTATTTTTTACTTTTTTTTTATACGACATCCAGTCAGTAGCAAACTGTACCCTCATAATTGCAGACGTGATTCCTTACGAGAAGATTATTGTTCCTACTTTTGTTAGAAAAATCCACCCACACCCACACCCAGAAGTAGGTGGGAGAATAATATTAAAATGGATGTTAGGGAAATAGGATGGGGTGTTGCGGACTGGATTCATCTGCCTCACGATAGGGACCAGTGGAGGGCTCTTGTGAACGCAGTAATTAACCTTCGGGTTCCATAAAATGGTGTGAAATTCTTGAGTAGCTGCGACTAGGGGCTTCTCAAGAACTCAGCTCCATGCAGTTCGTCGTAGAAAAACCGACAATGACTTAGTGTATGCCCTCTAAATGTATCTTAAATCATTCTTATTCCCTTGCTGCTGTGTGCTACATTTCAATTCACACTTACTCATGGAGCTGAGCTCTTCTTCAGTAGCTGCCAATTGTGCAGCTACTCAAGAACTTCCCAGCATTTTATGGAACCCGAATGTTCATTACAGTGTTCACAAGAGCCCTCCACTTGTTCCTATCCTGAGCCAGATCAATCCAATCCATACCATCCCATCCTATCTCTCTCTGATCCATTTTAATATTGTCCACCCACCTACGCCTTGGTCTTCCCAGTGGTCTCTTTCCTTCTGGCTTTCCCACAAGTATCCTATATGCATTCCTCTTCTCCCCCATTCGTGCTACATGCCCTGCACACCTCATCCTCCTTGACTTGATCATTCTAATAATACTTGGAGAAGAGTACAAGTTATGAAGCTCCTCATTATGCAGTTTCCTCCAACCTCCCGTCACTTCACCTCCCTTCGGTCAAAATATTAAAACTCAAATCTAGCACAGCAAGATTATCTTGAGACGGAGACTGAATTTGCGTTGAATAAATTTTCTATGTTTTAACTTAATTATGCACTAATGACTAATATGCAAAAATTTCAGTGTTCATAAGTCGGATAGTACAAAATCCGCAGTGAGATGACGATAAAATGAAGGCTCTAATGTCCTTATCCATCTTCTTGTGTCTTTATGAATATCACAGACGGCAGGACTGGTTATATCCGCACCGCTTCCTATACCAGTATCACCGCATGTTTATGCATCCGGTTAAGAAGGAAAGTGGAAGTTATCTCCTCCGAGAACATGCCCCTTGCGAGGTGTCTGGATACGAGCTCGCGAAGTAACATGTGAATTGGTCCTCAGCCGAATCGTTTTCCCAGAATTTAAGAGTATTTCCTCTCCCGTAATTTTCATAGTATTCTTTGTGGCCTCTTGTTTTTCAGGGAGTTGTCTGATAGGCAGTAGTTGTTGCTGGCCTCTCTTGTTTTTTTCAGTGAGTTGTTTGATTGGCAGTAGTTGTTGCTGGCCTCTCTTGCTTCTTCAGTGAGTTGTCTGATAGGCAGTAGTTGTTGCTGGCCTCTTTTTTTTCAGTGAGTTGGTTGATTGGCAGTAGTTGTTGCTGGCCTCTCTTGCTTCTTCACTGAGTTGTCTGATAGGCAGTAGTTGTTGCTGGCCTCTCTTGCTTCTTCAGTGAGTTGTCTGATAGGCAGTAGTTGTTGCTGGCCTCTCTTGCTTCTTCAGTGAGTTGTCTGAATGGCAGTAGTTGTTGCTGGCCTCTCTTTCTTCTTCAGTGAATTGTCTGAATGGCAGTAGTTACAACTGCCACAGTGATCTCTTCTATCCGCCTATATCAGGATATCGTGAACACTTGTCATGGAGCACCAAGTACAATATTGGGTTGTCGTTTTCTTTGTATGCTAATGTAAAGCTTTGTTGTCAGTGCTGAAGCGGCGGTGTCTCTAGCACGCTTGTGGTTGCAGAGCGTTTTATTAGTGCCTGTAATAGCTGGATTTTCCGTTCTCCATATAGGTAAAGTTATCCCTGTGCTTAACTAATTAAGCACTACGCCATGAAGGTGTGTAGGGAGTGGAGGTATAGATCCACGTTTTCTTGACCTCGACACTAATTGGAGGTGAGTGGTCAGCTTCACGCCCCAGCCGCTTTACCTCCGGGCAAGAGCCCACCATACCCATTATATAGGAAGTTGGGTGAACCCCAGAGCCGGTCTGGACGACGCGGAGAAGTGAAAATTCTTACCCCCACTGGGACTGGAACTTCGACCCCTCGCTCGTCCAGCCCGTAGCCAGTCGCTATACTGACTGCGCTATCCTGGCTCCTCCGTGTTTTTGAAAAACCAGGCGGGCTTGTTGCTATTATGTACAATTCCATAACGAGGTTCTGTCCAGTGCACTGTTAAGCTCATCTCTGCTGTACATTTTCCAATTAGTTTGCTGTTGTAGTGGATCCTTAGAGATTATTGGCTTCTGAGACATGACACCGTGTAGTCTTGTAGCTAGCTGCCCATCGGCGTTTCAGAGGAATGTACTGCCTCGGTCTTCAAGGTGGAATTGTACCGTAACTGCACGTTGTCACTGCCGTGAGATTTTAAATGTCATATACTTTGTGTTCAGCCGACCGCCCTTACCATTTTCTTAGGTCAAGACCGCGAATGCAGTACAGTGGTCCCTCGGTTTACGGTACCGTCGATTATCGAGCTGTTTCTCATAGCATCGATATGATCACGATTTCACACGGTTGCCAGTTTTGGCTAATTGGAGCGCTCATAAATGGATTCAGCCGGCCTCAGCCAATCACTTACGCCCCTTTATGAGCGTTAGGATCTCATCTGACTGGCTTTTCAGTGTTTTATGTGCGTTGCCTGTGGAAACAGCTTTTTTTAATACTCATTTTTTTTACTTAGAAGTTAAATAACCATCAGTAACATTGGCCCCTGAAGTGAGTGTGAAGAGAGACAAGTGAGGAAAGCAATTAGTGTGCATATTAAGCTGGAAATTATTGAAAAACGCGAAAGAGACGTTAGAATGTGCTCTGGTTTGCGAATATGGCCTGTCCCAGTACACCATTTCCACAATTATGCATCTTTTATCCTTTATTTGTGCACTCTTTTTGGTTTTCTATTCGCTATTTATCCATATTTCGGTATCAGTGCTTCAGTAAATTCTTGTAACCTTAATGTTTTAAAATGGATTGTTTAATTTAAGAACTGCGTTTTGTGGGTGAAAGAAGTTAACTTCCGATCGTAGTGGAACGAAGTAAGCCTCTTTGTGTATTCGATGGATGATACTATCAATTAACAATGGTTTATGTGGAACCAGATAAAGTTTTTAACCCAGGGTCCCTCTTATACGTATTATTATTATTGGATGGGGTGGGTTTCCCCATGCACCGCGACTAGTGATCTATACGTCTGTACGTCCCCCTGTGATATTCTACCAGTCTCTATACCCTACCGGTACTGGTGCGTGCCATCAGTCCCGACTCAGCCAGCGAGTTCGGCCTGTACTGGCTCAGCGGTATTTAGATGCTTCCCCCATCTGCCAGAGGCGTTAGAGAGTATTGTTGGGCGGGAAATGTCCTTCAATTTAGCTCAGAGGTCTCCTTGAGACATGAGGTTCTTTTACGTGCCGTAAAGCTACGACACGGGACCCACCCCCTTATACGTAAGAAGAATAACTGTCTGAATATTCTCACATGCCACCCAAATTAGTTACGTCTCTGGGGTGAAGATCTGTTGGTGGCAGAACTACAGACTTTTTGACCCATCTTTTTCAAAATTAGTTTCCGATTCACAGGGAGCTGTTTTTCCACTTCTTGTAGTCGGGGTAAGTTTTCCATTCTGCTTTCCAGTTGTAGATGTTTCTGTTTTAGTGAGTTATGCGGTTTCTTTCTCATATAAAAGCATTACGGCTCGATAATGATGGCTAGTGTTGAACCATACTGCGCCGTAGCTATCATATAGCCGCTTTCGCAAGCTTGCCGAGTCCTTGTGTAGTTTGTTCAGTCCACCCATCCTGTACAAAGGACTTGAAGGCAGTCTGAAGGATTTTAATGAAGTGTGATATTGGATACTTTATGAGAAATCGTGGAATCGTTGTAGTTTTTTGTTGTGTTATGCAATCCCAACGGCCACTTAACACAAAGACCTACGTGTGTTTCCTCTCATACCTCGAGCATAATACTCCAAATATAGGACATCCCTTGCAGAGGAAAGCGAAACACATGATTTATGTCCAGTACACTTTTTTCCACAAATCGTACGTTTTCCGACATAATTAAACAGATCTTGCATCTTCTTTTTTTCTTTTCTTGGCACTACAGCCCCAGTGGGCCTAGGCCTACCTCCATGAACTTCTCCGTTCACTCGGTTTTTCTAGATCTTACACATACGGTAGGCCTCCTTGGGCGGGTGATCAGCTCGTCGCAAGGCCTCTACCTGTACACAAACACATCCATGCCCTGGGTGGGATTCTAACCCACGATCTCGGTTTCCAAGCGAGCGAAGACAGTGCATGCCGTAGACCGCTCGGCTACCGTGACCGGCGATCTTGCATCTAATAATACAAATTTTGCCGTCAACACAACAATCTTTTTATCTTTTGGGTTACACTTGGGTTATACTACATGTTTAGACACTTAAAGGGTCATCTTCAGGTGTTTCCCGTTACACACTGTTAATTACTGAATTGCAACGTGAAATCCCTATATTCCTATTTACATACATAGGCCGTAAAGTGGCTACACATGTTTATTTACATACTGTTTAAGGATATTGCCTCATATTAAACTTAACAATTAAACTAAAGTTGATATTAATTTTAGAATTAATTTAAAATTGATTTAAAAATCGTGAGCTGTAATCGGCTTGAGCGGCACTGGCGATAGAAGATTTGCATGTTTAACAGTCAGCACTGTCTCCTGAATAAGATGCAATAAAGTATAAAAATTAACAAGCGAAGGTCTCTATTTAGATTAGACTGCGTTGAAATCAAGCTTTCTTTATATTCAAATATAGATTCGTGAGGCTGCATGTTCGTCTGTGTTTCATCTCTAAAAGTATTGAACGGGTTTAAGTTCAATTTGGTATTAGAGAACCCCATACCAAAAGCTGTCTAGAAAATTTATATCTATCTGATATTTGCGTTATGCAAATCTGGAATCAGACATGTCAGTTCTCTCCGAAAGGTCTGTTGAATGGTTCATGACGTTAAATAGGTATCTCATTACTGTCTGCAACGTTTGGTACATGCGTCAGGATGATGAATATTTGACAAAGCGTAAGGAACAGTTGTTTGTGAGTGTTCAGTACTAGATCAGTAATGAGACTGACCTTGCAGGGGGGGGGGGAGTTCACGCCCTAAGATATTAACGTCAGTTTTGAGATATTCAAAATCAGAAAGAGAAGCAAGACTGGAAGTCTACACATACAGGCGCTTTCTGCGGAAGTAATTATAAATGACGTACTAGCATCCGCACTATTCAAATTAAATATAAGAAAACGATATAGAAAAACTCTGAAAGAATGAAACTCGAATGCTGAGAATAGCATGGAAAGGTAAGGAAGAAAAAAAAAAAAGAGGCGCATGGTACGAACGCGCATGCTCATACAATAGCGCGGGAAAATGAATAAGTTTATAGAGGCTTACAACTTAATAGCTTGCTTTCTGTAGGTCCACTCTATCGCTTTCCGGTCAAGTCCTCTAGACTTCTGAGTGTGACATCCGCGCTGTCTCGGAGTGAGATGAGCCTGCACATTTCCTGTCTTTTTATCTTGGGGTTACGATACTGAAAACCCCGTATTTTATCGGCATTGATGACTTGCTTTTTCCAAGTTTGAACAAAATTTTATCTTGATTCTTTGTTCAGAATGTTTTATCACCCATTTTCGAGACGCGCTATTGCAGCACTATCAGTTACAACACAGCAGCTTTGCAGTCTCGAGAGCTGTCGAGACAGGTTTGTTACTTTGAACAGTTCGGACATTCGCTTATTGGTGGCAGCACCGACCACCGACCACAGAGTGACTAACACTTCAGTATTGTCGGTCACACCTCGTATTTATTGACTCTCGAAGTAAAAATTGAACTAACTCCAAGAATTTTCGTAAAATTATGCAGTTATCAAATTTAATAGAAGCCTGTGTCTTGTTCTATAGTTCCTCCAACGTGTAACATCCGCAAGGTTGTGGCGCCCATAAGGAGTACCTGTTATTCCAAAGAAAACTGATCAGTAAGGTTCAGAGTATACCCTTTTGTGTTTGGGTTCTCCACCAATTTCTTTCATGGTCCGCGTGCTTTAAATGATTCTGTTATTGCATTAAGATGGGCAATGTTCCTTTACATTGGACGGAGAGCGGCCTCCATAGTCTAGAGGTAACGTTCCCACCTCATGACTCGTAGTACGCGGGTTCAAACCCGGCGGAGGTCGTGGAATTTTTAAGGGCGGAAAAATTCAGGGAACAAGTCCTCCGGGAGGGACTTTAAGCCGTGGGTCCCGTGTCGTAGCTTTACGGCACGTAAAAGAACCTCATATCTCCTAAGGAGATCACTGAGCCAAATTCAAGGACATTTCCCGCCCAACAATAGTCTCTAACGCCTCTGATAGATGGGGGAAGCATTATAGATACCTCATGCCAGTAGAGGCCGAACTCACAGGCTTGGTCGGGACTGATGGTAAGCATCAGTATGGGTAGGGTATAGAGACTGGTAGAATATCATAGAGGGAAGCACAATAGATCAAACTGGTCGCGGTGCATGGGGAAACCCACCCTCTCCAATAACTAACTAACTACATTGGACGGATTGTAAAAGAGTAACATGTCACGAAGGGAAAACGCGAACGGAATACAACGAATAGTAAAATGCTTAACACAGCAGTTCAGACTTTGGCCCGTCACCCAGGCGTGACACTCTTTGTGGGAGTGCGAAACACAAGCCTACAAAAAGGCCGTTACTGGGGTGAGGCAGTCTGCTCATGGCGACCGTTTTGTCTAGATTCACATATAACTAACTTAGGTCGACGAATCGAGAAATTACACAACGAAGATCATTCTGACATTCGTTTTTCAGAATAATTAGAATAGAGGATATCACAAAGACCCGAATATGCAGCAGGAATTGATGATATAGGAAATGCTTATAGAATATTTGAGGGAACTTACCTGACGACCGAGACGGAAGATCGGGTATGTTCAGCAGTTTGGATTAAAGTCGTTCGCATTAAGATTCTATGGCAGGTTTATATATAATTTTTTCCCTGCCACTACGGCCCCAGTGGGCCTAGGCCTACCTCCATGAACTTCTCTGTTCACTTCGGTTTTTCTAGATCTTACACGTAGGTAGAACTCCTTGGGCGAGTGATCAGCTCGTCGCAAGGACTCTACCTGTACACAGACACAGAAAAACGCACACACACAAACTAAAAATCCATGCCCTGAGTGGGATTCGAACCCACGATCCCGGTTTCCAAGCGAGCGAAGACAGTACATGCCTTAGACCGCTCGGCTACCGTGACCGGCCGGTTTATATTTTAGGTGTGTTGAATTTTTGAGAAAAGCTACCAGAGGGCATTATCATACTCTATAATCTGTGGACACTCTCTGCGTTATAGGAATTTATATTCGCCCTTCAGTGTGATATTTTTTTTAATTAATACCGGGTTGCTATTGAGCGCATTTGTATTATTTCGTCGTTTTGAACTGCTATCTTTGCAGACATCCTGTTGTTTCCTCACTCCTGTAGACCGGTTGGGTGCGTTTTGTAAATTTTTCATTGAACGACACAGCAGGAAGATACCTGTTTCTTGAACATCCTGTTTCGATACGGTTTCCTCTGAACCTTGAAGGTCTGTTCGTGACTGGTTTCTTGCATTATCAAACTGNCGGGGGGGGGGGAAGGGGCCCGCATTCCCGCGCCCCCTGTTGCTAGGAGGAGATCGAAGCAGCGTGGGGGCGGTCAAGCCGCTGTGGCATATCCGGGTAGCGAGTGCCCGAAATACGTTGCAGTTGCATTGCGGATATCTGAAGAAGGAAGTGCAGCTCGCAGCTCATTTGAAACGTCCCATATTGCACTTCTGTGTATTGAAATTTGTCTATATTTAGGCCACAGTACGTAATAATATTGTGACGTGTAGGGTAGTACGCGTGACGAAAATGACGGGTTCTAGTTCGAATGATTGGATTTAGTAGCACCTTGGTTACACCCTCTCATAATTGCAGTCAATAAAGCGTCATCGCTGATTTACACACAGTTGCACGCACACTAGGATTCTCTGTTTCCAGTAGTCGTCTCCTAGCAACGGATCTCAACACAGAAACTATCATTTCAAATCACTGTGAAGCCTTCTTGCCTTCTACGGACTTCCCGTGGCTATCTCCACCGAGAACTCGGAACTTAGAACTCTGTCACTGCCTTGGTCAAAGTCAGAGTCAAAGTCACATTGCGACTGACGGTCGGTCAGTAAGTTTTGGTGTGGAACCCCATTTGGGGCTCATGACCAGATATTTAGTATTGTTTTGACAGTTACGTTCTTATTTTGTGGGGCACCCTCTCAGACAAGAGGACGGGTCTGTCGTTTGTCATTGTCTACAGTAGTAAGCCATTTGTCATAATGTTGTCAGGCGTGTCCACCCATGTATTGTGTAGCAATGGACGCCCTATTGTTGCGCATTCGTTGTTGTGATATGTGTTTACCCGTCTGTTACCTAGTAACGCTTTGAAGCAAATCCGTTACAATACCATGTGATGCAGAATCGTTCTTGAGAAGCTAATAGTCGCTCAGTAGTACAGTGGATGATTTTACTGCTTTATTGTGTTGTAATGCAACGTAAAGGTTTGCTGGGCAAGAAATTCCCGCGCATGAATCTGTGTGCATTCCTTAATATGTGACAAGCAACAGGCAAAAGTATAGCTTTGTATTGTATATTTCAATTCTTACATTTGCAGCTAGGAGACAAGGAGGAGGAACAGTTCTGAAGTGAATGGTAGCTAGCGGTCCCCGTTTTTAATCTGCTTCTGTTTTTTCCCATAATGCAAATTTTATTGTAAGTAATAAAAAGGTAAAGGTATCCGTGTAACAGGCCTTGAAGGGCCTGGGTTGTGAGACGTCGAGGCTCCCACATTTTCTAGTCAACTGTCTCACAGATGGTGATGAGGCCAGCCTTACGCGCCGGCCAACTTGTACCCCTCAGAAAGATTCCTGGTACTCATTTCTATTAGGAGCTGAGTGGACCCCAAGGCCATAATGCAGTTGGACGGATTAAGTCAGTGACCTCATCGGGAATGGAACACCGCGACCTTCCGGCTTGTAGCATAGTTCCTCAGCCAACCACGGTACTGCGTGCCACTCAGGTTTTGTTCTAGGTGTATAAAACGTAGACAGAATATCTGAAGGTCACTCTCCGAGATTCGAACCTTGTTCGGGCGACCGACCATCCAGTCTCGTATCTCTCGTGGGTTTTCACAGGCCTATCAAATAGACTCCGAGGTGCGCCTTAGAGCAGCGGTCGCTTCCTCTCCGATTGGTCAAAACTTTAATTATTGACACTGTTCAGTTTTCTGTATGCATCTTATTAACGTCACGTACTTCAGTTTTTATTAAGTCCGTTGACAGATAATTTTGTTATTACGAACATGCGGATAGACAGGCGATGAAGTTAAATGGCGCTTACCCGATGTTGGCCAAACTCTTGATGGGCGTTTAAGTAAAATGTTGTGTGTGAATCGGTTTGCAAGAACTATGCAGAGGAGAAAGTTTTGTAATCTGGAATGGAGTTTCTGCTAAGCCATGCAGCGGAGTGACAGGAAACTTCTTCACAGATGCTCGCTTCAAGTAAGTTTGAAAACAAACTCAACTTTCATTGGACGGGGAAAATGGCTTTTCTCCCACGCACGCTTCCTCCGTGGCTCCCGTCCTGACAAATTGAATGGTATACTGCGCCTGCTGCAGCAACCGGGCCATCATCAGTTAGTGATGCACACTTCCGCGTCATCATTAGAATGGTACTGGTTTGTATTTTCACCATATTTCCGGCATTCACACTTCGGTGGACTTGGGTGGGATAAATAAAAAATGACACGAGGCTTTTCTTCCGTACAGTTTCCTAAACTCATAACTTGTACTCCTCGCCAAATACAATTAGAATGAACAAGTCATGGAGGATGACATGGGCAGGGCATGTAGCACGAATGAGAGAGAAGAGGAATTAATATAGGATGTTGGTGGGAAAGCCAGAAGGAAAGATACCACTGGGAAGACCAAGGCGTAGGTGGGTGGACAATATTAAAATTCATCTTAGAGAGAGAGAGAGAGAGGATAGGATGGTGTGGATTGGATTGATCTGGCTCAGGATAGGAAACAGCTGAGGGCTCTTGTGAACACGGTAATGAACCTTCAGGTTCTCGAGTAGCTGCACAATTGGCGGATTCTCAAGAAGTGTTCAGCTACATGAAGTTAATTAGTTTAGTTAGTTACAGTTGCCGAACCAAAGTATGAGACTTAACTTGGTTGATGGAATACGTGACTTTATGTTATTCCAATCGATGCCTTGTCTAGAGCGTGCGATCCGGGCTCAAGTTGGCCTTCTGTATAGTGCCAAAAGTTATTTTTGTACTGAACGTCACGATAAAGTGCTCAGTTGTGCATATTCGATGTGTCCCGGTCAAAATCTCTGCACGGAGAGCAGTTATTGTGGCAGGAATTTGTGAATTTCTGAGTCAGTCCGGGGACAAATCATGGCCACTTCCGTATGCGACCCAGTTCCTTGTAGCCATCCACTAAGTCGATACAGTAAGATGTGTAGCTGGCAACGCGTCATCCAGAAACCAGCTTGTGGTAATGTTTACGTAATAAGCTGTCCTTTGTTCTGGATTAGTGAGTTTCTTAAACATTGGTATGCAGAGTCCGTATCAGATTTGTTGATGAAGCAAAACCTTTAACACAAATTTGATGATTTGAGCCGAGTCTGTCATTCTAGCCGAAGGCCAGAATATCCCTAATTACATGCCGAAGGGCTGTAAAGACGTTTGAGACAAAACTTTTACCACTGCCGGGATACTAATACAATGTTGTATCTAAAGGGTTGCGACAATGGCGTATAACACACGGGGTTACTGGATTTTGGGGCTTTGCCCATCGTCCAGTGTTTTAAAAACGTTTCGGAAGCTGGATCTCTTTCCGCCCTCATATGAGGGAGCGGGAGACCTGCTGTGTTGGGTCCGATAGAAATAGCTAACCTCAATCACTGAGGAACCTGTGTCGATCGATGGGGTAAATTTCTGCTGGTCATCGCCAGCACAGCAATTTTTGGTTCCGAGTCCCACTGGACTCATGAACGCATTTTACTTACACACTTGAGATCAGTCAGCGGGAGATAACAAGATATACAATACAAATTGTGACAATGCATGTACAGACTTGAACCTAAGACAGAAGAGGAAAGTGAAAATTCAATGTAACAGACCGAGCTAAGAATCCAAAATCTTGAACACAATTGTATAGGCTTAATTTGAAGATTTTCATGCTGTAAAAAAATTGTACTTACCGCTAGCGCCATCTGTAGAACACTGGACTTGATTCTAATGGACCAGAGGAGGTGTCTCCCACCCCCTCGTATGAGGAAGGAAACAGAATGAGTTTCCGAAACATTGTATTCCTTAGAATACCAAACGATGGACGAAGCCCCAAAACTTAGTAATCCTGAATTATTGTGTTTGTTTTGTATTTAGAAATCAACAGATATCACAAAGATTTTGCACACACGTTTATTTATGCTGTTTTACCATAGGTCTACTGTCCCAGATGAGTAAGCTCCTGTGGTCGAGAGTTTTAGAAAATTACGGAAGCGTACATCTGCAGCGTGATTCGCCGGAAGTTACAATACAACTTTTTCAGAGTTAAGCTTCTTGGATTAAAGTAATTGAAGCTGAACATTTAGCCGTTACCTGTAACGGGAATGAAATCGGATTTTTCTCTAGGAAGGTGAAACGAAGCTTCAAAACAAAGCCGAATATTTTAAACTCGGGGTACGCAAAGTAACAAGGGAATTGTGGGAATTAAGTAAATAGGAGCTTCGTGGTTTAGACCTGCCTGTAAGATAATATCATTAGATCGACCGAACAGTTGCGTACCTGTTTTCGGAAAACCACACGGGGGTGTCGGTTGACATGCTAGGTATTTACATTTGTTAATGCTCGGTCTGTACTGTCAGGATTTTATGACGACAGTAGTGAACTTCCGACGTCCGTAATAGGGAGCGTCACACCACTCGGGAGATCCGGTTGTCAGATCTTGGCCGAAAACCGTCCATCCTCATTGATTTTTTTTTGTACCTTACCTCATTCCCTGCGGACGAGATAGTACCTCAAATTGCGGACGCGTGTCTCCCTCTATATCCTTCCGTGTTCATTATTAACTAATTAGCTGCATATTCGACGGTATATGCTCTGGGCTACGGACGTCATCATTAATTAAATCATAAAAAAAGTAAAAGAAATACAAGTTCGCTAGGACATAACGGTACATTCAGTTCGCATTACTGTAATGTTGATAGAAAACTGTTATATGTAGATATACAGAAATTGCAGGCATGTTGCATGCTATAGTTATTAAAGAGAACGTAAACATGTATTCCCACAGGGCTCCTCCAAATGTGTGCACAAAGCACATTTGTCATGCTTATAAGTTTGCTCTCAGATTTGTAATCTGCCGCCACACAAATTACACATGTCCCTCCTGATGAGGGACGCGGTAGCGTAGTTGCTTGAGGCACTGCTACAGGCCGGAAGGTCGCGGGTTCGATTCCCGATGAGGTGGATTTTTCAGTCGACCTAATCCTTCCAGCCGCACCATAACCCTGGGGTCAACTCAGCCTCTAACAGAAATGAGTACCAGGAATCTTCCTGGGGGTAAAGGGCGGTCGGCGCGTAAGGCTGACAGCCTCACCCCCATCTGACAATAGGTGTTGGTATATGTCTTACATGTTAATATAAACGTAACTGTGCTACATGTTTCGACCATATTAGGTCATCATCAGGCACGTATGAACGTAACTCAAGTGATTGAAATATTGGTTATAATACGGAGACGTAATCTTGCGCCTGATTGCTTTATTGCTAGCGAATACATATATATTTATATATTAGGTATATATCTACGGTTTAGTATACAATTCATGTTATGATTAAAACATAAAAATAAAGATAAAATAAAACCATGAAAATAGAAATGTTAAGAATATAGCTTTGATATACTGGTGTTGTGTAAAGGTGAAGTTGCTCCCGTGCTTAAACACGACACGGTAGAGACGTTGGGGGGTGACGATGTATTAACTTCGGCGCTAGATGGAAAGTAGCCCCCGCACTCCTTGGAGAGCGGGCTGGATCACTCCCGGAGCAAACCTTGGGCGCTGTGGAGAGTAGACAAAAAGTCTGCTGCCTCTACTCGTTATGAAACCACATTTTTCCCTGTCTTTCAGTTTGTCGTCTAGTCATTGTACTGACCGTTGTGTTGTTCACTGTTGCTGCCAGGCGACGCTGCGCTTGATTCATGTGTTACCATGTGAAGGTCACGTGGTATTTAATAAGCACATTACTGCCTCCTGGTTTGGCGTTCAGTTAATCGGCATTTTTCCCGGGTTTAAATTGTGGTTTGCGTTGTAGTGTATTTGAAGACGCTGTCAGTATTGTAGAGTACATAGCTTTGAATTACAAAATGACCGGTGAATAATGAATTGTTTGGACGTGGCTTAAGCTAGGTATTGCCTTGGCATTTTCGTCAAGGAACTACGTAAAGACATAGAAACATTCCAGTGAAGATAGCCGGTGACCTGGCTGAGATTTGAACGTAGCACCTCCAGATGAATGTAATGGTTACCGCTACACTGACCTGCTCGGAGCGCGAGTCTTCTGTTTGTAACACTCCAGTAAGACTAATCCTTGTACACGTAGTTGGTTTGTGTAAATAGGTGTCTTCTCTTGAAGGAGAAGCCGAACTTGCAGATGTTCTTTTTAGGGGCTCTTACTACATTATTATATAATTATATATATATATATATATATTATTAAACGAAACGTATTTTAATGAAAGCGAGAAACTATGTAATGTCTCTACAAGGGTGATTATCTCATTGGCATATAATTTTATTTCTTATACGTATCTCACCGTTACAAAGCTAGTCACACTTCAGGTTTCAGAGTGCACAGTTCGAAATTAGTTCCCTTCTGCTTCATTTTTATGTACAGTCTGTTTATTCCTGCTGCTCCCACTTGGAGCGGAGGACATCCGTGAAACACTTCGTTTCACTTCAGTTTCTTCTTATACAGACAGTAGGACTCCATGGACCTACACAGGACAACACAAAAACAGAATAAACGCAGAGAGACATCCGTGCCTTCACTGAGATTCGAACCCAAGATCCCAGTGTTCGAACGAGCGAAGACAGTTCATGCCTAACACCGCGCGACCACTGTGATATGCTTTTGTACGTACAGTATAGAGAAGTATTTCAAAGCATGTGTTTTATTTATATCACATGTTCAGTATTTTGTACAGTGTATCCTTTTTTGATAAAATTGATTAAATTCTGTTTATTATGAGTGTAAAGGAGGAAGAGGTATATTAAAATTTCCCTACCACTCTTTTTATTTGAATAAATAAAAACTCTTAGAGCCACAGTTCCCAAGCGTGTTGTAATATATTCTTGTACGTGTAGATTCTAAACGGCTCTGACGGTGTGTATAATGCTCAGAATTGCTGGATTTTTTTTTAAATTTATCCATCGTCCGGTATTAAGAAAACACAGCGTTTGGGAAACTGGATCTGTTTCCATCCTCAGGTGAGGAGGGAGACACCATATCTGTTGGAGCCCATAGAAAGAGCTAACCTCAGTGACTAAGGTTAACTATCTTCATGCAAATTCTAACGGGTTCTGCCGATGGTGTATAACAATCAGGATTACTGCGTTGTTGGACTTGGTCCATTGCCTGGTGTTCTAAAAACACAAAAGAACACAAGAGTTTCGGAAACTGGATCTGTTTCCGTCTTCAGGTGAGGGGACGATTGAGGTTAGCTCTTTCTATCGGACCGAACAAGCGGCCTAAGTCTCTAACGCCTCTGGTAGATGGGGGAAGCATCTAGATACCGCTGAGCCAGTAGAGGCCGAACTCGCTGGCTAAGTCGGGACTGATGGCACGCACCAGTACCGGTAGGGTATAGAGACTGGTAGAATATCACAGGGGGACGTACAATAGATCAAACTGGTCGCGGTGCATGGAGAAACCCACCCCTTCCAATAATAATAATAACGGACTGAACAGGCTAGTTGTTGTCTCTCACCCCTCACCCTGAGGACGGAAGCAGACCCAGTTACCGAAGCACTGTTGCGGAGCAGAAGCCAATAACTTAGTAAGATTCGCAGTGTAGCTCGGTCCTTACACATTTTTGGAACGTTATGCAAATCATGTTTTTTCTAAGTATGGACAAGGTGCATGTTGCTTCATCTTGAGGATGTAACAGGGGTTTCAGTTACTGCGGAGCAAAGGAACGTTGAGTTTTTTTGTATACGTGATGTGAATGGTCTTGTTTTCTTGCCTATCTGTGAAATTTCCATCGCCAATCGTCTTACAGTAAACTGAGTAATTTATTCCTTTGCGGTCCATAATTTTTCTCTTAGGGCTTCATAAATCGAGAGCTGCAGCTGGTCTGTTGTTAATTTCTAAATTAAAGCTATTTTATGATTAAACGTAAGTAATGAAGTAATGAGACGAAATTTGCTTATTTAAATAAACTTTTATTCATCTAGGTTAGGTAAAATGTAAAGTTGTCCCTGTGCTTAACTAGTTAAGCACTGCGCCATGAAGGCGTATGGGAGAGTGGATGTGTAGATTCACATTTTCTTGGCCTCGGTAATAGCTGAAGGTGAGTGGTGAGCTTCACGCCCTTGCCGCTTTACCCCCGGGGAAAGAGCTCCCGGTACCCACTGGATAGGAGGCTTAGTGCGCTTCAGAGAAGGTCTGGACGATATGGTGAAGAGAAAATTCTGACCCCACTGGGACTCGAACTCCGACCCCTCGGTCGTCCAGCTCGTAGAGAGTCGCTATACCGACTGAGGTACCCCGGCTCACAGTGTTTTTGCAATTTCTTTTGTGTTCTGAAGCGATAGGCATAAATATCATGTTTGGCGTTATCAGGTGTTAATTAAACGAACTGCACAAAATTCTTACGACATAAAATATCTCTGTTATACTCATACATTGGAAGGTGATTTTTCGTTATGTCTTGGAACACAGATTAGTGGAGGTTCTTTTCATGAGAGTGGACTGTTCTTCTGTGTGCGCAGTTGTCCCGTTCCTGTGCTGTACCCATTAATCACGAAGAAAGGCAGATAAGATTCGAAGCACTTGTTTGTACTGCATAGAATGGTACCTTACGTCACTGTGTCGCAATTTGAATACCTCATAAACCAATCAATACCGAAACACAAAATTCTTACGTGTCTTTCTGCTGAGTCAGTTCGTTGCATGCATTGTGCAAAGTGTTTCAACTACAAGTGCTTACGTAACTGAGGCAGTGAACAGTGAGATGGGTTGGACAAGGGCCGCATATCACGTAAACTGGAAATGCTTAGGGAATTGCGGAAACAACTTCGGTGATCTACCAAAAATTGCAAAATTGAAAATAATTTATTAAAGCAGTACAGTTGTGGGTATGAGCGTTTACGCTGCAGCGTCTGTTGGCAGACTTTTGTGCTGTGCGGGGAATACCCCGTCCAGGGGAATAGTCTGAATGTAGTCACATGTGTTTCACCAAAATGGCAGCGTGCATTTGAAACAACTATTTCCTGCTAAATTCTGTACACATTTTCTTTAACAGAAATGAATAGCGAAGTGGTTTGGGGGTTATAAATCACTGTATATCTTGATGAACGCTTCTAAAGAATGGAGTAGTCTACATAAAATCTGTAAATTTTGGGCAGGAATTAAAGTTCTTTGTTGAACAAACATCTGCGGTAATATTATGTGTGCATTTCAGCTGGGTTGCGGAAGCACGCGTTATAATATGAATCTTTCGTTCCGTGCACACTGTGCTATCCATGAGCTCTGTCAACAAATCAATCGAGGTTTGAGGTTCTCACAGCAGTGGTTATGAAGAGTTCTGTCTCTTGGATATAACGCCACGTAATTCGTTGAAGGATTCGGAGGATTATGTCACCTACATCTTTGAGGGTTGAAGAATAAGCGAGGCACGAAATCGTAAAGAAACAAGCAAGCAGAACTTGCATGGCTTACTTATCGGTCTTGAAGATGGAGGTGACATGAACATCATAAATGTCGGTTGACTTTTAATGGAGTACACTGTATTATATCAGAAGGTTAATAACTCTGTCAGTCCGTCAGTCAGTTAATATTGCGATATTTTGACAGACGAGCTGACGCTGTAGTGTATGATTATTGCAGGATTTAAGCAGGCGATTTAAGCAGGAATAGTTTATGTAGGATTTGAGACTTTCACGGCGGTGACTATGAAGAAAGCAGTCTTCTGGGATTTGGCACCGTGTATATGTGGTGTTAACCGACGGACCGATTCTCACGGTCTCTTCTCTTGCGGATTTCTTATATTTTTCCTTCTACCCTGAAGATGGAGGCGATACGTTCCTCCGAAACGTCGGTTAGCACCACATATACACGGTGCCAAATCCCAGAAAACTGCTTTCTTCAATATTCACCTTTGTTCACCTCTTTCACATTCGTGTATTTTGTTTAACGGTTTGTTTTCGGAAAATTACTGCTCGAAATCTTCAGTTACTCAGAACCAGCAAGCAGAATCTTTCACATTTCGCTATTTTGGAAACCAAAGTAAACTGTAACGGTACTTACCTGGGCAGCAGTGAAACACCTTCGAAGTTATTCTAATTTTTATGCTTTTAACGCGTTAATACTAGCCAGGTTTGTAGATTTGGTACAGGGAATGTACGTACTTCGGAGTCAGATCGTAATGTAATGCTTAGAATTTATCTCGTGAGATGTAAATTGTGAAAATATGGCTGATTTGTGTTCGTTATTAATCGCATGGAAACGAAATGAATATTCATATTGTCAGCTATCAAATAGTGGCACGCGTAATTACCTTGGCTTTAAAACTGCACAGCTTGGTCGAATGGAAAGCCACTTGCGTTGGACTGACTGTGTTTGGGAAACTACTTCATTGCTCGCACCACATTAATTTGGACCAATGATTATTGAGGGCATTTGAAGTGGTAACCAGAGTTTGAATGATTAATCAGGATATGTTTCAACGAACACGAGCCTTACAAGTCACCGAAATGCCTCTCCAGAATCACCAACTATTGTTTTGGTATGGTTGTGAACTAGGGTTACAGGAAGCAACGCGAAGGAAACAGTTTCTACAAAAATTAGATAAAATTTTTACGAATTGAAATTACCTGGATTAGTACAGAAGGGGGCTGTGATGTGCTGGACGTAACAGCTTTGTATACACAATTTTAATCTGCACGAGGTCATTTAGGTAGAGACAATTTGATATGTGAAGAGAATTAAGCGATAATATTAAAATTATTCTGAGAAATAGGTTGCAATAATGCTAACGGTATTGTATCTGACTTTGGCAAGGGTCAGGTTGCGTGCAATTGTGATTACTCTTCCAAACTTACACGAGATAATTACTTGAATATTGGAGTAACCACTGACGGCTTAGGGGAGCAAATCAAAGGAACGTACTGTGACTTGCCGCCTAAAAGCCGAGATGTCGAAGTCAGCCGGCGTCCATTGCTAGACAATGGCTCGGTAGTCACGTTTCTGCTACAATAAGAGCAGTGAATGCACCGTTGCCTAGGTGACAATTGTAAACACGTTTTCATGACAACGGAGGGATAAACTGTTCGACGTGGTGTTCCCTAGTCGGTACGCCAAGCAAATATGAAACAAAGTGCATTCGTCAGCAGAGTTCAGAAGCCAGAAAACCCGTGTGGAGGGGGGAGTCATATACCTCCACTGTGACCCTGCGAGTCGAAGGAGGCGACGAAAAGAGAAGCCTCAAATCTGAGACATTAAAATATGTTCACGAGTTCCAATGGACTCGGACCCGAGAAAGACTGCGCTGGCAAGGACACAAAAGACACACCCGTCCTCTCGTCAGAGAGGGCGCCCCACAGAAACAAGACCGTAACTGTCAAACAGTAATAGGGGCTCGACACCAAGACCGACCGACAGTCAAAATATGACTTTAAATTTGAGAAGCCAGAAGCGAGAAGTCTGTCACAGAAGTGCAGAAAATACAAACAACAGTAAGGGATTCGCCATCCAGAAATAGTTGAATGTATGAATTATTATAACCGAGTGTAATTGTGTAACAAACAAACGTAATCGTGAAATGCAGAATTATTAGTCACGCATACCCCCGTACACGTAAAAGAAATACCTTTCATATATATGTTAAGAAAGTACTGTAGTTTCGCATTGCTTGTGAATACGATGGCATCCATTTGTTCCCTGTGGATTTCCTCTCCACCTCGGCAGCGGCCAACGCGATAGGAACAGGCACTGTCTGCATTGAAGGCGTTGTCGCCGGTTGAAGCAGAGTAGTGAGTGAAGGCAAGCTCAGAGTGTTTACTTAATGCAACCCACCGTAGAGTCAAGTCAAGAATGCGGGGGTTCTTGGTATGCCTTCAGTGCATGGTAGTTGAGCTACGTATCCGTTTTTCAGACCGCGTCGATGTCAACCGACTGCACCGCGAATTTGGCTCAGTACACCAATAGTGATTAAGGATCAAAGAGGAGTTCTGAGATAGTTCCACAGGAACTGCTAGCAAATCTAATTCACCTCCTGGGTGAGGATGCATCACAAACTTGCGAACAGAAGGTATTGGATTTTTTCGAAATGCCATGTGTTAAGAATAAGATAAAGACGCAGCGTTCTCTATAGCCAAGTAGGGCCTATACATTTATAGAGAGTAGATTCTAAAGGGTTCTGATGATGGTGGACAACACACAGAATTACTGGGGTTTATGGACTTTTTCCATCGTCCGGAATTCTAGGTAATAGAATACACAACGTTTCGGAAACTGAATCTGTTTCCGTCTTCAGTTGAGGATGGAAGACAGCTACTCAGTTGGGCCCATTAGAAAGAGCTAATCTCAATCAATAAAGAGGGAAGCCATTACAGTCACAGATTTACGCGAGTTCAGTTTAATGTGATTTACGTCCTTTTAAGTAATATTTGAGGTTTTCACGACGGTGACTATGAAGAAAGCAGTCTTCTTGGATGTGACGCCGTGTGGATATTGTGTTAAACCTGCTCACTCTGATTCCTCGCTCGCGGATTTTCTTCTACCCTGAAGATGGAGGCGATACGTACCTCCGAAACGTCGGTTAACTACCTACACGGCGCCACATTCCAGAAGACTGTTTTCTTCTTTACATCGTTTTAAATTCATGCTTCAACGTGGTCAGTAACGGGGAAAATGGCGGACGACGGCCTGCCAATAAAGAAACATAAGATGCACATAGCGATGCTATGAAATCCTAAATAAAATAGTTCTTAAAATAGAAATAACTAAGTAAAACATTTTTACATTTCGGTTTGGCTTGGCACGGCATATGCGCGCAACCCCCAGTCCCTCATTTCCCTTAATTTATTATGGAAAACTAGTTCCCAATTTATGCTTTTTTTTTTAATTAACGCGATGTTTTCAGGAAGGAATTACCGCATAAATCTATAGGTCTCTGCATTGGAACTTCATTAATCAAAAGTAAACGCAGGAAAGAGTAGCCGAGGCAACGGGTATATATCACGGAGGGCTGCCTCACAATTTATCAGAAAAGTTGACAGTATTTTACCTTGTACATCAACTTAATTTGCAACGTCTCAAAAATTTTGGCTCGAAAATCTCCAATGGCAGCATTGAACAGTTTAAGTTAATCTGTAGTTGGCCATACACTGAATGATATCTGCATTACCGACAGGCAAGTACTCTCCCAGAAGAAAGTACTTCATCACATTAAGTTGATTTATATATTGTCACGTATTTAGATGACTGTGACGCGGGTTTAGATTGGTGATTCGGTTTAATGGATCGTCACGAGTTGTAACCATAAATAATTATAACAGGCACGTCATGTCTTGTATTCACTTCTCTTGTAAGCACTCTGCACTAGTCTCTCATTTGCCTTCAGCTCTCCTGGAACACACACACACAGAATCGAAGTCGAAGTAACATTGCCACTGACGGTCAGTCAGTCAGTAAGTCTTGGTGTCATGACCAGATATTTATTACCGTTTGACAATTACGTTCTTGAATTTTGTAGGGCGCCCTCTCTGACGAGAGGACGGGTCTGTCTTTTGTATATTCTGCTGGTCGTTGCCAGCGCAGTCTTTCTAGGGTCCGAGTCCCTTGGTACTCGCGACCATATTTTACTGCCTCAGATTTGAGAATTCCCTTTCCGGCAGTGAAATTAAGTTTAGCCATCTGTGAGCCGATTGTCTAGAAAATGTGGGAGCATCAACATCTCATAACCCCATCGGCCTCCATGGCATGTTACAGGGAAACCTTTAATTTTTCTTCGAAAGTTAAAAAGACGGACAGACCGATAGATATGTAGACGCGCACACAATGGCATGGTGCTTTCATAAGGTTGCTTCTCATTCCGTAAGGAAACAAATAGGCTATAAACTACGGAATATGGGTAAAGCCAAAATAATAACAAATTAATTTCCATTTAATATTTTAATCTTAGGCGTCTCTCCATATCTCAGTATTGGTGTGAATCCAGCTCCAACTTAACTTCAGTTTTCAGGAAAACTGTAATGTCACTGCGACGAGAAGGTATAGAACATGTGCGGACCAGGTTTATGTCAAGTAATTACACTGAACAAACGCATGCTCCGCGCGTACAAGACTGGCACTACTCTAGCTGAGCAGTCGACAGTTTTGGGACTACCGCGTGTCATTGCCAAGTCGATCGTATGAATTAATTCGGGCAGCAGTTACGAATCCGGTAGCCGAAACGATTACATCCTTGACGTGAGGTAGGTCTAATGGTATTCGACTTCGTGACGAGTTTGCTACTCCAAAAGACTGGAAAACACGTGAGCATCTGCCAGCGTTTGAGGGTCAGCAGATCCTTTGTGAGTGATGAAGCTGTTTCGGACGAGAGAATTGTGATGCATTTAGGAGATCACGGTTATGCTGTTAGTAAAAATTGTGGTGGCACTGCCTCTGGCGGAGAAAATTGTGGTAGTACTGCCTCTGGCGTGAAAAATGTGGTAGCGCTGCCAGTGGCGGAGAAAATTGTGGTGGCACTGCCTCTGGCGTGAAAATTGTGGTGGCACTGCCTCTGGCGGAGAAAATTGTGGTGGCACTGCCTCTGGCATGAAAACTGTGGTAGTACTACCTCTGACGGTGAAAATTGTGGTAGTACTGCTTCTGGCGGCGAAAAATGTAGTAGTACTGCCCCTGGCAATGAAAATTGAGGTACTGCCTCTTGCGGTGAAAATTGTGGTAATACTGTTTCTGGCGGCGAAAAATGTGGTAGTACTGCCCCTGGCGATGAAAATTGAGGTACTTCCTCTTGCGGTGAAAATCGTAGTAGCGCTGCCTCTGGCGGTGAAAATCGTGGTAGTACTGCTTCTGTCCGTGAAAATTTTGGTAGGACTGCCTCTGGCGGTGACAATTGTAGTAGCATTGCCAACGGCGGAGAAAATTGTGGTGGTACTGCCTCTGGCGGCGAAAATTGTAGTAGCGTTGCCAATGGCAGAGAAAATTGTGGTGGCACTGCCTCTGACGGTGAAAATTGTGGTGGTACTGCCTCTGGCGGTGAAAATTGTGGTAGTACTGCCTCTGGCGGCGAAAATTGTGTTAGTACTGCCTCTTGCGGTGAAAATCGTAGTAGCGCTGCCTCTGGCGGTGAAAATCGTGGTAGTACTGCTTCTGTCCGTGAAAATTTTGGTAGGACTGCCTCTGGCGGTGACAATTGTAGTAGCATTGCCAACGGCGGAGAAAATTGTGGTGGCACTGCCTCTGACGGTGAAAATTATGGTGGTACTGTCTCTGGCGGTGAAAATTGTGGTAGTACTGCCTCTGGCGATGAAAATTGAGGTAGTATTACCTCTGGCAGCGACAAATGTAGTAGTACTGCCTCTTGTCGTGAATCAGATTGTGGCGAACTGTCTGGCCTCTCCCGGATGCCTGACATTTACATAGAACACGAGACGTTGACAATGACGATATTTGATTTTTAGGCGCGTTCCCACGCCTATTAATATCGTTTCGTCCGTCCGCCTCTACGCATAAAGCAACCGAAGAGCCGCTTAAGAATTATCATATAAAATGTAATATTTTAGAGTTTAAGTAGAATTCTGCAGCACGTTCAAACTGTAGTTAAAATTAGACGAAACCGAAGGCTGATTTACATAAAGGCATACAAGCTTTTCCTCATGCCATCTTCAGTTTACCACGTGCGGAACTCCCTAAATGTCTACCAGAGCGAAAAATGCTTCAACCGTTGATTAGTAGAAAGTAGAACACATTTTATACCAGGTACGTCTCTTATGTCTTACGGGGTTTTTTTTTTCGGAATAATTAAACAAGAGAACGAACACGCCGCAGTTGTTCGCCGAGCGCGTGCATATCCAGACTTGTGTATTTATGGGATATGAATTTTCCACATTTAAGAAGGTACACTTTTCCATGGAAGGTAATGGCTGTGTGTTCCGGTGCTGTGTATACACATGAAGCCGTCGAAAATGAAATGTTGTTAGGCAAGTTTGGCTAACGTTTTACAACAAGGTTTCAGCTCTGTGTTGTGACAAGACAAACAGTGCGACTGCTCTCTTTCCCCCCCTCACAGGTAACTCAGCTGCCGGGTTTAGAAACGCGGTCTCTACGTATATCGACGTGTTAGTGACGTAGACAGTTTAATCATCATTAGGAAGTTACTAGATTACATTTTCAGCATATTTCCGATATTCGCTTGTCGGTGGAAAATTCGAACGTACGTAATAATGCTCACTGGTTCGTATGGTGGATGGATTTTATAACTTTCCGTGGATACGGTAGACGAGACGTGTAGCGTAAAAGGCAAGGTAACATTAATATGGGTCGGGGTAGCTCAGTCGGTATTGTGGTTGTACTACAGGCTCGACAACCAAGGAATTGGGCCGTAATATCTGGTAGCGACAAGATTTTTGTGTTCACATTGTCCAGACCGGCTGTGGGATCCAATAAACTTCCTGTTTTAGTGGGTACTGCGGACTCTTTTCTCTGGGGGTATAGCTGCAGGAGCGTGAAGCTGACCGCTCATCTACGTGTAGTGCCAACGTTAAGAATGCACAGAGCTTACTTCCACCCCCCCCCATACTTCTTCATGACGTAGTGCACAGGTACAACTTTACATTTTATTGGAGAGGTGTGCTGGTGGTTATACGTCTGTTGCAACAGAATTTCTTGCGTACCTGAGTATCGTCAGCTGAGGGGCGTTTGAGCTATCCGATTCTCTGCGGGTCAGTTCGGTTTAATATCTTAGATGTCACTGTCCTTGTGTGGTCGTGCTGCTTAACCAAGCGTTCAGTTATAATTCTATGCATCGTTTATCACTATATCTCATTTGCGTGATGGCTGAATACAAGGACTTGGCTGACGATGGAGGCGATGTTTTCCTCCGAAACGTCGGTTCCCACAAGATCTACACTGCACCACATCCCAGAAGACGGTATTCTTAATCGTATTTGGTTATTTTATATACTCATAAGCTAAAGGTAAAAGGTAAATGTATCCCTGTAACAGGCCATGGAGGCCCATAGGGTTGTGAGACGTCGAGGTTCCCACATTTTCTAGACAATCGGCTCACAGATGGCGGTGAGGTCAGCCTTACGCGCCAGCAGCCCTTTACCCCCAGGAATATTCCTGGTACTAATTTCTGTTAGAGGTTGAGTCGACTCCAGGGCCATAGTGTGGCTGGAAGGATTAGATAAATTGGAAAAATCCACCTAATACGGACTCGAACCCGCGACCTTCCGGTTTGTAGCATAGTGCCTCAACAAGCTACGCCACCACGTGCCCCCTTTATATACTCGTAGAATTGGATTCCTTCCAGTAATTAGTAGTTCTTAGCTGTACTGGTGGAATCATTTGTTCCTGTTATGGAATGGAATGGAATGGAATATAGGAAGTTCATTCTCGTGCTTTCAAAGCACGTGCCGTACGTAAACATATTAGCTACGTAATTAATTTATTACACGGGGAAATCGTATGTAGTTCCTTCGTTCACCACTCGTAGCGCTAGTAAGCCGCTGGGGGAAGACCTTACAGCACGAACGTAGCTGAACCGTTGCGCCAGTGTGGTCGAACCGTTGTCTTCAGCGAAGTGCTGGGAGCGAAGGTGAGTGTGATATTGTCTGTTGTGTAATCTTTGCCGTTTTGGCTTCAAAAGTGTATAGTATTTTACCAGTTACACGTTGCCCAGTTGGGGACACGAGGAATGAGAGTGAACTACACTGTTTACTATTACACTTCGTTTTTTTTTTCAGTCGTTCATTTTGGATTACAAATTATGAAATCACATGAGATTTATTCTCACTATTATGATACAAGCCGAAGAGTCGCGGGTTCGATTCCCGATGGGGTCATTGGATTTTTAAATTGACCTCATTCTTCTAGCCGTACTGTGGACCTGGGGTCGACGCAGCCTGTAACAGAAATGTGTACCAGAAATCTTCCTGGGAGTAAAACTCCGCCGGTTCATAAGGCTTACAATCTCACCGTCATCTGTGAGCCGACTGTCTAGAAAATGTGGGAGCCCCGACGTCTCACAACCCAATGGGCCTTCACGGCCTACCTTTATGCTGTGACCAGTATCATAGCGTGCCGTAGTATACTTTCTGGAAACTCCACAAATATTTTAAAATATTGATTTTGTTGTTCACTCGTGTCGGGCTGGTTGACGTAGAGGTAACGCTGTAGGTTCGCATTCGGAAGGTGTTTCGGTTCGAATCTCTGCCGAGACGCCGCAATCATGACAGATATTTCGTGCTTTTCCTAAGTCTCTCCGCCACTTCCAAAATCCTTTCCGATTCATCTGTTGTTCATTATCCTAGCCGTCGGTGCTGTAGTGTGAGCTGCCTACAGCGTCGCAGAACAAACCTAACCCAACCTGTTCCGTGCTGCGATGCAAATTGTGAGCCGCGAGTCGCCCAGTCGTTGTGTTAACGTTTAAAGAACTAGAGCTGATGCACTCATCAGGAAATATTGCTGCAGTATTTAGAGTCATAGGCCGGACGCGAATGTACGGTTTGGTATTCCTAGTTCTTAGGCGTTTGAATTGAGGACTTGATCGAGTAGGTTGGTGTACAATTATTGACTTTCTGGACATTATCCATCATCCTGTTCTTTTATTTGAGGGCAGCGTTTCGGAGATTGGACTCTCTGTCCGTCTTCAGGTAAAAAGCCCGCAGTCGATAGAGCTACTCACAATCTCCGGTTGATGTAACTGAATTTTAGAGGTCCTCAGATCGAATGTCGGCCGAGACGCTGGTTATATTGACAGGATTTCCATGGCGTTTCTCTGTATCTCCAGGTAAATGTAGAGAATTTACGTCGGATAGGCCACGGCCGCTTCGTTCCAAATTCTCTGTCATCGACCATTCGATGCTGAGATGACAGCACCGTAAGGAAACCGCAAAAAATTGGGACTGAGTGTAAGAAGACGATGCCTTCTTCAGACATTCAAGTGCAGTGTGTTCGTGACAGCAGAACTTTATTTGTGCCTGTAAAGAAACAAGTGGTACTTAGAAGGCACAGATTGTTTTCTTGACCGGAGGGCATTGTAAAATAGTATGAAACACACGCAAATCAGACGAATATTGAAGTATTTTCACAGTACAATAGCGTAGTCGGTATAGCGACTGACTGCAGGCTGGACGACCAGGGGTCGGAGTTCTAGTCCCGGTAGAGTCAAGAATTTTCTGTTCTCCATTTCGTCCAGACCGGCTCTGGAGTCCACCCAGCCTCCTATCGAATAGGTACGGGGGGCTCTTTTCCCGGGGGTAAAGCGGCCGGAGCGTGAAGCTGACCACTCACCTCCAACTAGTGCCGAGGTCAAGAAAATGTGGATCTATAAATCCACTCCCCATACACCTTCATGGCGTGGTGCTTAATTAGTTAACCATAAGGACAACTTTACCTTTACTGTCAGGTATATAAAGCACGAGAAGGACAGCATATTAAGGGGGGGGCAGTAGAACCGCTGCTTACTGTGACCCTCTGCAAAGGGCTAGTGCTCTATTAATAGCAGAACTTGAAACAGAAACTGCAGTCCTCTACCACAAATTAATACCACGTCGTCTCCCTCCTGTTGTGTGATATTCCCACTAAGCTGAGAACGAATAGGTTTGGGGCAGTGCCAGCGGCAGCGTTGCTAAGAAGTAAGTAAGATGTGTTGACGCTGAGGACCTATGTATATATGTGTAAACGCTGGATGTGAAGAGTAAACCCTAGACTGAATTATCTACGAGAATATTCGATCGTTATATCCGGTCATTTAGATTTAGCTCGGGACTTCCCCGAGCCAGCCGCTTGAAGTTGCAGTGGCTGTTCTGCGTGGTGCGGAACCGAGGCCCGTGACTTTCTGTTTTCTTCTGTTTGGCGAGAAGACCGCCTCTGTGGTCTAGCGGTCAGAGTTCCTGGCTACAGATCGAGAGGTCCGTGTTCGATTCCAGGCACTACCAGATTTTCTGAGAAGTAGTGGGTCTGGAAAGGGGTCCACTCAGCCTCGTGAGGATAACAGAGGAGCTATTTCAAGGAAATCGCGACTCCGGTCTAGATAACCGAAATTAACGGCCGTGGGGATCCGTTTCGCTGACCACGCGACACCCTCAATCCGCTAAAGTTGGCACTAACTTCGCTGACAAGCGGCGGTCGCTCGGTCGGTATAGTTCGCTTGCGAACTTAAGCTACAGAATTTGTTTTGTTTGTTTCTGTTAGGCGAGATGTGCGTGTGGTATCACTCCCGTGCGTCTGCTGCCAGTCTCCCGTATTTAGACTCATATTTTAACCAATTAATATTTACGATTAGGCGCGCTTGGTTTATTGGGAGCGGCGATAGCTCGGTATAGCGACCGGCTACGGGTTGGACGGCCTGAGTTCGATTTGCCGGGAGTATAAGATTTTTCTGTTCTCAGCAGCGTTCAGACCTGCTCTGGGGCCCACTCAACATCCTATCCAATTAATATGGGGGGGGGTTCACTCCATTTATTGCCAAGGTCAAGAAAGGCGACCATGCATCTTTATGGCGCAGTGCTTAGTCGACTAAACGCAGGGGCAGCTTTACCTTTTATGTGTTGTCCACTGTCTCGTACCCGAACGCACCATCTCGCGAAACTGGATCTGCTTTGGTCCTGTGTTGAAAGTGTGAGAAAGTTCATGCTCGGTTGCCCCCGTCATTTCTAATCTGAGTCAGGAAAGATCAAGTTTCCGGAAAGTTGTGTTCTGCTTTGAATACCAGACGACATAGAAAGTCCAAAAACCTGTATTCTTACGCGCTGTATGTGACATTCGCAAGAAACCTTTGAAACGGCTTGAACAATTCATAAGTTCACAGTAAGTTAATATGAGGGCCACTGCGTTGGGACTGCACTACTTGTGCCTGCCCTTTCCGAACATACCCGAAGGATTTGAATACAATTTGATATTACAGGTTTAATCGAAATCAACGGCCGTAGAGATTCGTTGCGCTGACCACGCGACACGCACTGTCCTTTAAATTGGCACTAACTTCGCCGAAAAGCGGCGGTCGCTCGGTCAGTATAATTCGCTTGAAGACTAAAACCACGGATTTTGTTTATTGGAGGTTTAATTTTTGTCCACACCGATTCAGCATAAGTTGCGCTTGATATGAATATCAAATTGAACTTGTCGGTTTCTGAAAATTGGCATATAGTGTCATGGGATCCTTAATGGTGTAAATAGACATGGGTCCGTATCTGCGATCGGTAAGTTTGATTTGAAACATCTTCTGATATGGTGATTATTCGTCAAAATATAAAGTCATTATGGAGCAATTGGTGTAGTAAAGATTGGCAGGGGAAACCGAAATACTTGGAGAAAACCTGCCCCAGTTCCACTTCGTTCACCACAAATCCCACATGATCTGAACCGCGCTGGAACCAGCTACTAACCGCTTGAGCTATGGCGCGGCCAGGGCACGAAGGTAACGAATTTATGTTTTCCGAATGAAGCAGGAAAGAATCTTGAATAGGCGTGGACTCGCCTGGTCTCCTTGTTACAGCAATCGATTGAGCGGTGTTAATCGATAGTTTTAGGTACTGTAAAATTCTATTTTTGATGCAAGTGGAATAAGAAATCTGGGGTAAACACAGCCTGTCCAGTAGTTTCCGTTCTGTAATGAAGTTACGAGGTCTGGTTTTCTTCGCATGTGACTTCTTGTTTGGACTTGGCTCAGGATTAACGTCCGAAATGCATCATCGCCTGGTTAATTTGCCGTGTTGAAGCGAAGCGAGCGGCTGTCGTACTGGATCAAGCTTTCGTGTCAGAACTGAGCTAAACCGAATTGAATTGAATTTGGGGGTGAACTTTATGCGGTCTCATGCGTGCAGTACAGGTCTTTTTTTGGTTTTTATTCCACGCAGTGTAACCTGCCAGAACAGGTATTAGACTAAACCTGAAATTATTAACACAGTTTTGCCAGTAGCATTAAAAAAGTGATAAGAGATATGGTCGTGAAATTTTATATATTGAAATTGTGGTTTTTTTTTTTTTGTAGCTGGTAGTCATCATTAAGCCTCACTATTATTCATCATAATGGCTCATATGCGTCCATGGGGGATTTGAAATACTGCGCAGTGAACATTTATTATTTACTCTATAGCCGTCTAGTTACATTACCGGCCGCGAAAACAAAATACTGCCATCTGCAAAGTAATGGAGCTCATTTTTATGCAATAGAATATTGTGCTGAGTAACGCACATGCCGCAACGTTAAATAAAATAAAGCCGTAAATGCAACAGTTGTTCTGGGTTTATGTTCGTGGCCTAGTTCGGCCATTAATTAACGATGCATGGAGCTGGTTGGTGTATCGGTAATATTGTAGGCTTGTATTCTAGAATTCTGAATTTGAATTTCGGCCACGACATTAGTTGTTCCGAGATTTTTTTTTTCGTAGTGTCGCGCGTTAAGTGACTAGGCTTTGAATTGGTAATTGAATTTATTGGACTCTTGCAACTACAGGTAACTATGCATTATACGATTCACTATAGGATACGCAAGTTGTCACTAGTCGTTGCTTGGTAATGGATTCCAACAGTAGATTCCTTAGCTTCTAAGTTCAGCGGCTCCAGTCCTCGCTGGCTGGCGACTGTCTCATAACTCCTCATGGCCGCAACTCATGACCACTGACTGCCTCCTTGCCGTGTCTGGCCGACGCTGGCTGCCACCCGCTATCACAGTCTGGTACAGACTGAAGACTGCCTGCAGACTACTCTGTCTCAGAGTTACTTGAAGACTGGCGGTTTACCGCTAATAAGTTCGTTTTGGCGCCAAGCCCCTTGAGACCCACGACCAGTATATTTTTCGCAAGTGAATATTTGCGCTTATAGTTGTTATGTGACATCCTCTCTCTGTCTTTTACAATTGATGCTCGTTCTCGCCAGCGCAGTCATTCTCAGGTCCGAGTCCCGCGGGACTCATGACCACATTTTAGTGTCTCATATTCGAGACTCGTCAAACCTGGAGGGCCAGGTCCCCGTATTTATACCCCCCAGGGACAGGGTAGCCCAGTTATACCCCCAGGCACTAGGGTTCCGTTTTCATCACCTCCTACGACTCGCAGGGCTACGGTGGGGTATTCGACCCCTCCTACAGTTAGCCTCCTTAATTAGTCTCAGCGGGGACCGCCTACAACAGTTCCTATATTGTTGAATGCATATTAGTTGCCGCGGGAACGTCTTTACGGAGGTGTACCTTAACAGTAGACGTCTTCTATGACTCCGCTATTCCGACCTTCCACGAACATGTCGTTTTTCTCAGTCCGTTCAGGCGAATTTCGGAGCAGTAATATATCTTGAATTAACGTGTGGCAATGGTATTCCGGGTGCATAATCATTTTTCAATCTCACGTCGATACTCGTAACCTGTGCAATTCAAACAGCGTCGTTAAATCACTCTGCATAAGCTAAAGAGGTTATGTAGTCTGACATGAGATTGTGGTTACGTACAAGGAGTTTGAAAGTATTTGCATGGTTTTGGTCTGTTCCTGTGTAATAAAGAGATACGATGCAAAGTTGTCTATGTGCTTCAGCAATGAAGCACTGCGCAATGAAGACGTATGGGGGAGTGGATATATGGCTCCTTTCTTGACCTCTGCACTAGATGGAAGTGAATAGTTAGCTTCACGCCCTGGCCGCATTACTCGCGTGGAAAGAACCAGCGGTATCTCTTGGATGGGTCCCACGGCTATTGTGGACGTTGTGAAGCAGATAAAAATCTCTTTACCCTGCTGGGAATCAAACCCCGGCCGTACAGCCCCGTTGCTATAGCAACAGAGCCATCCCGGTTCCATTGTAGTGTAACTGCATTTACATGAAAGGTAATGAATCTGGGTGCTCCATTGTGGGCTGGGCTCCAGTTGGATGTGTGAGGTTTTGGTGGTTTAAACTCTCCCTACGCCACAACCCCAGGGCGTGAAGCTGACCAATCACCTTCAGCTAGTTCCGAGGTCAAGAAAATGTGAATCTATATATTTGCTCCGAGCGGTCTAAGGCGCTAATGTGTTTCGATTATGAGACAGATTTAACGGAGTTGGTTGAGTCGACGGTACTGGTTATATGCGACAGTTGACCTATTTTTTCCCCCTTGGCAGTACAGCCCCAGTGGGCCTAGGCCTACCTGCATGGACTTCTCCGTTCACTTTGGTTTTTCTAGATCTTACACATTCGGTAGGACTCCTTGGGCGGGTGATCAGCTCGCCGCAAGGTCTCTACCTGTACATAAACACAGAAAAACGCACACACACAAACTAAACATCCATTCCCTGAGTGGGATTCGAACCCACGATCCCGGTTTCCAAGCGAGCGAAGACAGTACGTGCCTTAGACCGCTCGGCTACCGTGACCGGCCTGTTGGCCTTTAGACCTCAATCATTTTAAAGACATTTCGTATACACCGGATGCATGGATACATAGCCACAACCAAGCTATCAAGAGGGCCTGTTCCGAAACGGGCATGCGCCACGTGAAGTAGAGGTGACGTTAATGCGGAGGAAGTTCTGAGGTGATGCTTACAGCCTTCAGTGTTTCCAAGATACAGATCGCGAATGAGCCCGTATGTGACACGCTTGGGCCTCCTCAAGATTGAATATAAATAAAATAAAACGCGCTGATCCCAAACCCCGACTCTGCTCTGCATGATGGACAGATTGTGTAAGTGTAACTTCCGGTTCCTTGAAGAGATGAGCGTACGAATGTCATGTCAAAGGCATGACTGTAGCATGACGCATATTTGCTTGAAGAAACAGACGAATAGCTTCGGGCTGAAACAAGATGCAGAGCCCACAGAGGCCAGCCTCTTGAAATGGAAAATAACTTTTTTTTTAATTACGTTTAATTCAGAACGCAGAGTCCGAATAAGTTTAGTTAAATTTTTGAACGTTGAGTTTATTCATTCCATTCCAGTCGGTCTAGAAAACCGAGATTAACGGCCGTAAGAGTCCGTTGCGCTGACCACGCGACACCCTCTGTCCGCTAAAGTTGGCACTAACTTCGCCGACAAGCGGCGGTCGCTCGGTCTGTATAGTTCGCTTGCTGACTAGAGGCCACGGAGTTTGTTGAACTACTGACGAGAATGTTGGACCTAAGCAACTAGAACTAATGCAGTAACAGAAAAAGAATACGTAGTTTATTTTAGAGCGGTTGAATCACATATAGGAACAGGAATTATTACCAGCATTTTTGTCGGCAAACACCGTGGGAGGAGAGACGTTAAGAAAACAACGCTTAGAAAAATCTGGGGTAACTCCTAGTAATACAGAACGGAGCCCCTACGCGTTCATTAGTTTGGGAAACAGTTTTCTCTGTTTTCTCACTTCATACAGATATTGTATAGAATGAAGTGTTCGATCTTCTGGGATATACTGCCATGCAGTCCGTTGAAATTTACTCTACGTTGTGGATGAATATGTCATCATTTTCAAGGTCTAAAAGTAAGCCAAGCAAGAAACCTGAAGATTGAGACACTTATTCCTACGAAACGTCGGTTTACTTCAACGGGGTACACTGCGCTGTATCCCAGAAGATAGAGCTTTTCATGTTCACCCCTTTGAGAACTTTAAATCTTGTATGTTATGCAGCACTGCTAGGAAATGTACCATGGGCGCTTTTCCACACCAATCTGAAACACACTCAAGCTGATTGGCGTAATGGTATTATGGAGGTGCTTGGTTCAAAACCTTGGGCGGAGTGCCTGCTGTTCTCACAGTGGGTTTTTGCAATTTCTTCAGTCCATCCAGCAACTATGTTGGTAGTAGGCCACGATTGCTTCCTTCACATCCTCTGCAGTTCGTTATGCATAAGTCATAATATAATTTGACTGTCTAGATACTGAAAGCATCGTAANCCCCCCCAACATTATATACACTTCTGTGTATGCGGTTGGTAGAGCGTCAATGCAGGAGCGAAGAAGTAAATACTCCTCTCCGAGGGCAGTAGTATGTATATTTATACTGCGAAGGTTTGATGAGCCATTAGGCCTCTGCAGACTGCATTTGAAGTGAAGTAAGCCTTTAAAGACCGAATTTATTCTAATTAATATATATAGATCCAGTTCTTACCTCACAGGGAACGCATTACGTCTCCGTTACAAAGCCCAACCGATTAATGCTGTTTATTGTGAGAACCATAGATGACACACAGATACATTGTTTGGGCAGAATGCAGAGTTCTTGTATGTTGAAGCAGGTGGTACATGTTGTCACATGTAGGGGGGTACGCGTGACGAAAATAACGGGTTCTAATTCGGATGATTGGATTTATTGGCACTTCGGTTACAGTCTCTCTTAGTTAAAAATAATACAGCGGTATCGCTGAGTTACAGTATTTACAGTTCTCCGTTGCACACGCACTAGGATTCTCAGTTTCCACTACTCGTCTCCTAGCAACGGATCTCAACACAGAAACTTATCACTTCAAATCACTATGAAGTCTTGCCATTTCATGTTCAGTCACCTTGGAACCCAAATGAAAACTCTCCTGGACTCCTAACTACACTGCACTGCGCTCTGCACTAACCAAAATCAAAAAGTCAAAGTCATGTTGCGACTGACGGTCAGTCAGCCTGTCTGTCTTGGTGTCGAGCCCCGGCTGAGGCTCGTGACCAGATATTACATTTTAAGTGAAAGTTACAGTTCTGTACATGTGGGGCGCCCTCTCTGACGAGAGATCGGGTCTGTCATTTTTCAGTCATTGTCGACAGTATTAGTCCATTGTCACTATGTACACTTATTTACAATTGAATCTTAATATCTAGAGTGTATATTATATACAAGGCCTCTTGTCAGTCTAGGCTCAATACAGCAGTAACCTAAGCTACAACAGGTCTTCGTTATATAGCCTCCGCACCGACAACACAGAGAACGCGTCACGTGATTCCTAGCCAGCGAGTTCATTGGCGCGCTGACTGTTGCCTAGCAACGAGGTACAAGTATATCATTCGTCCACTGAGACACATCTTCTATTGTTGCACGTTGAAACATGTTTACAGAGCCGTTGCCTAGAAACCCTTAGAGCAAATCCGTTACAATATAGTAACCACTGAGCTTTAAAGGGTTAAAATAAGATTTGTTTTCCACGCCGGATAAAATTGTCATTTGGAATGTTCAGATTTCCCATATTATAGGATTCTAGATCATACCACTGTGAATATCTTACCATTGTTTCGGAGTAATATGCTGCCTCCAACTTCAGGGTAAATTGAGGCACGTTGGTACCCACCCATTAGACTACACTGTGTTAGCACAGACCACAGCAGTGTCAGTCTTCAGCACTGCGGAAGCATTCGGCCCCATATTTTCCACTTCCGCTTCTGTCCGCTAGGTGAACATTCCGCTTGTAAACACGCCATTCGCTACTTTCGCCTCCATACAAATTACTGGAGTCCTTTGTTGTTTTTCTTGTATTCAGAGTTCCAAACACTTCTTCTGCAGTATAATTCTTCCTTTCAGACCTGTTAAAACGTACCTTAATTTCAGCTGATTGTAAAAAGGGCTGGAACTCTCTGCTCTAGTCACGTTTTGTTCGTAACCAATTTCACGATTTTATGATTAAGCTTCTCACAGCGGTGGTTAAGAAGAGTTCTGCCTTCCGGCATATAGCGCCGTGTAATTCGTTGAAAGTATGCAAACGTTACGGAGGAACATGTGGCTTCCATCTTCAGTGTCGAAGCGTGAAAACAGGCTCTGTATGCGACCTGCTTTCACTCTTATTTCTTGATCATTCGACCCTGAAGATGGAAATGACGTGTTCGCCCGAAAGATCGGCTGACTTTCAACGGATTACACGGCGTTATATCTCATAAGGCAGAAGAACGCTTCAATTTTCACGATTATGTTCAAGTTAGACGTTTATTTACGCATGTACATGCGCGCGCACGCCCAGTAGTAATAATGGTACGGTCCTCAGTTGAGACACAAATCCGTTTTATTGTGGTTTATGGGAAGACTGAATAATATACTATTTGTCAGATTCTGTTACGTGAAGAATGCATGGTAAGTTTCGGCACAACAGTTGAACCTTTGTTCCGTTCTTATCAATCTTTGATATTTACTTACCTGGACGCTAAAGCACAATAGGCCACTGTAGGTCGCGGTGCAAGGGCCGAGAATGCCTGCCCCTCATACATTCATACCTGGACGTTACATGGTAGAGTCATTAAGTTCGTGGAATGTGGTTTTATCGCGTCATATTACAAGGTATTCACATACACTTACGCAGATCCACATCGGCCCTCAAAATAGCAGCCGTTGGGCGTTATGCAAGTCTGCCAACGTTGATATAGCTGCCGAAAACATTGCTGAAACATATTGACAGTAAATTCCCGTACGACGCTTTGCGGCCATTCCACGAACTTATTGACTGTGGTGGTATATGCATATACGTATTCTGTACTGTTACTTATTTGCTAGGGTTTTGGCTGTTAAACGAGGTACTTAAGGCTTGGACCCATGGTCGTTCAGCAGAACAAATTGATTTGTCCATGAGAGTCTGCGCCAGTTGTGTCCGGAAGTGTGTTTAGAATTATGGAAGGGAAATGAAATTAGATATAAAAGTTTCTGACGATGGCACATTAATACATCTATTATGTTTCTGGACATTATTCATCGTCCTGTTTTTATTTGGAGACTGTATTCTGTCTCCGTCTTCAGGTAAAACCTACTCCGTTAGGCTCAATCGATACATGTAGCCCTGGTGAATAATGTCCAGGAACTTAATATTTGTAACACCCAGTAAAGTATTCATAAATTACTAGGCGTATGCCTTCCATGTGGTGACTGAGGAAACGTATGCTGTTTAATGCATAAAGGAACGTCTACAGCCATAACCCCAAATGCCTGAAAACCAGTAGTGTTCATAACTTCTTTACAGTATCGCGCTTCGTACTGCTTGATGTATCTGTTCATGGAGAATACAGAAATTGCATTTCTAAATTTCTTCGGCAGCGAATGATTTTTTTTTCTTTTACTCGTCTGTACTGTGCATCATTCTTATGTATTTAATTTTCCGTAACAGTATTTGAGGAAGACTATAGAACTCTGTAATTTTCTCACCTCACCATCAAAACTCCAGATGTTTCCTCGGTGTTTTCTAAATGTTTAAAATTGCATGACCCCACGTGTAGAGCAAACGCGACGGTGTAATGTTTGGTTATGTTGTGGTACTGGGCACTGCAGGTTTGTATATTCCGTTTGGTGGAGGGCTTGGAAGTCTGCGACAGGCTTTGAGAGGGTAGTTTGGATTCTCCTAGAGACTAGACTAAATACAACAACAGTGGACTTAATACTGGCAAAACAAAACAACTACTGAGCTGTCTGCCTTGCCCACAACTATACCATTTTCAGATCTCGTATTTAAATGTATATAAGACTAGAAAGCCGAAGTTGGGCGACATCTAATTATGGAACGGAAATGAAACACAGCGTTACAACCCTGTTGAAGCCGTGCTCTCCCCTATGTAGGACTCTCCTAAATCGATATGAATCGTTGGTTGGAGGCGTAGTCTACCGCAAGGGTAGGCATCACAGAAAACGCGGGCAGATATTCATGACTCGAGAACTAGGAAGCCCAGTATAGGTTCTGAGGTTTCCATAGCGGTGGTTGCTAAGATTGTAATCGTGACACACCCGAATAGTCTTGTAGGCGAATACCGAGGTTTCGGAGGAGCGTAATGCTTCCATCTTCAGGACTCTTGAAGATCTAGGCAGCAAGTTCCTCCACAACGTTAGTTTTCGCAATTCAGAAGGCCACAGTCCAGCAGTCCTTTTGTTTGAGGTTTATATCTTGCGATCGACTTACCCAGATTTGCTTGTTTCATTTTGATTTTGGAACTTCCAGAAATATGTGTTTTATTTACTTGTTAATTTTCTGTTCATTCTTTAACGAAACTTTAATTGATAAGATGATATGGCATCAGAATGGGATGATAAGTGAATACCGAGTTGGAAATTACGTTGATGAGAGCAGCCGGGTCATAATTTATATTACTTTCCTGAATTTTATTTTGAGGGAAGGGGGGGGGGGACTGAAGAAAATAATGAAATGCGACAAGATATTTGGCCTTCGGCTGATACTTGAACCCGGGACCTCCCAGATACGAAACAGAAGTGCTAACCATTCGAAACAGGTTGGTATCCAATGGGTACCTGGCGTTCTTTCCCCGGGGGTAAAGCGGCCTGGTCGTGAAGCTCACCACTCACCTCCATGTAGTGCCGAGGTCAAGAAAACGTGGATCTATACATCCACTCCCCCGTACGCCTACATAGCATAGTGCTTAATTAGTTAAGCACAGGGACAACTTTACCTTCGTTTGCTGATGTTTTTAACCAGGTTTCAAGTCCTTGTTGTTGGATTTGAGCAGGAACCTACACATACATCCGGTGTGTGTGTTTGTGTGGCACTGAGGTTACATAAGAGCGCGAACAGTTCCTTCAGAACTCTCAGGATATCTTGATTCTGTGACGTCATCACGGTCTCTCAGTCTGTTACCTTGTGATGAGCTCCATAGCGACCAGATACTTTGTCCAGTTCCGCAACTGGAAAATGATAAGTACGTGTTTATGAAGCTGTGACTGAGCAGGAAGTTTCGAGAACGAGAATTAACCAAGAACAGAGAGAAATGTACAGCATAAAATTTCTGATCTGCTAATTGATATTGAAAGAAAGGTGGGGTGGTTGGAGCATGTGATTAGAGTGGACAGTGCAGGGGTGGCAAGACAGTTTTGGGAGGGAGGAAGAGAAGAGACCGAGATTTCTTGAGGTGCTGAGCGTGACGTACGAAAGCCGAAAGTGAAGAAACGGAGGCAAGAGGCAAGCAGCAAAGAATGATGGACACGTGTCGCGAAGCAGGTGAACGTTCTTAACGAGGGCCAAAGAGCCAAGGGATAAGTAAATAATTACTTGGGGATCTCCGTGGTCTGTAGTCCGCAAGCGAACTATATCGACCGAGCGACCGCTGCTTGTCGGCGAAGTTTGTGCCAACTTTAGCGGATAGAGGGTGTCGCGTGGTCAGCGCAACAAATCCCCACTGCCGTTTATTTCGGCTTTTTAGACCGGAGTCGCTATTCTATTGAAGTAGTTCCTCAGTTATGCTCACGAGGCTGAGTGAACCCGTTCCAGATCCATTACAACTCATAAAATGTGGTAGCGTCGGGAATCGAACCCGGGACCTCTCGATCTGTAGCCAGGAACTCTGATCACTAGACCACAGAGGCGGTCAATTTCTCGAGGGTGGATAGCATGGGCTATGTTATCAGGAGCTCCAACAATTTCTGGGTGGTGGTGATAATGATAATATCGCCATGCACATGTACTGATGCCACCACACTGAAGGGTAGGTAGGATTTCGATGCCTAGTAGAAGCGTTTAAATATTTAACCTTCATCACCGCTGTGACCAGAGGCCTCTGAGGGCCGCTAAGTCCAATGAGGCCTCTTTCGCCAGGGATTAAGTGGTCGGAACATGCAACTGACCACTTAACTTGTTTCAGTTGGGTTTGCCTTTACGTCCCTCAGTGTCATTCATGCTGAATTCTGCCCTCACTATGCTCCACCCTGCATCTAATTCGTTGAGTGGAAGATGGTGTGGAGCTTCAATCCACTCGTCCTATATGCATTCATGTTAATTAATTAATTAATTCAGAAGGGTTGTAGCGATGGTATATTGCATTTGGGAAAACAGAGTTTGTGAACTGCCTGTCAGTGCTCAATTATTCTGAAGGAAATGTGATGATTTAGATTGTGCCGTGATGATAGAAACAGATCCAGTTGCCGAAACATATTTTTCTAGGCTCAGGGATCGAGAACAGCTTTTAATTGGCGAACTGAGGAGGCATTTGCCCAGTTTTAATCTGCGGACGGAAACAGACCCAGTTTCTTAAGCGTGTGCTTTCAGAATACTAGACTGTGCACAAAGTTCAGAAACTCAGAACTCGTGAGCTTAGCGTTATGACTTTTATTATTAGCGGCCTTACAAATCGCGGATGCTGCTCTGTGTGACTGTGGCTAGTCCAGTACTCGGATTGTACCCCGCGGCGGCCCTTTGTGGCCGTAAGAATTTCAGAGTTGCTGGCAACACACTCCGCCTCTGAAATGACTCGTTTTGTGTAAATATTAGCACTGTGGCTATAATTAGCCCGCGCCCGCTCAGATAAAAATAAGCATGACGAAGGAAACACTTGTTTATTGTTGCAGAGAACAAAATACTGACTTTCCTCGCTTTAGGAATTATATACTTCTGATTGTGGCCGGGTATTGGCAGCCTATCCTGTCTGTCAGTCCGTGCATGTCCGTCTGCAACTACCCATGCGATCAGTGGATGTGCTGCAAACTACCCGTGAAGCACAGTGGGTCTCCTTGGTACAACTACGTTTTACTAGTGCTGTATCTGATTCAGGAGGAAATTAAGAAGGATTGAACTCGGGTAATGCTCGCTACCATTCAGTCCAGAACCTTTTGTCTTCTTGCTTGTTGCCCCAGTACATAAAAATTAGAATATAAAAAACTATTAATTTTGCCTGTGGTTCTGTATGGGTGTGAAACTTGGTCTCTGACATTAAGGGAGGAACACAGACTGAGGGTGTTTGAGAACAGGGTGTTGAGGAGAATATTTGGACCGAAGAGAAATGAAGTGACAGGAGGTTGGAGAAAACTGCATAATGAGGAGCTTCATAACTTGTGCTATTCTCCAAGTAAAATTAGAATGATCAAGTCAAGAAGGATGAGGTGGGCAGGGCATGTAGCACGAATGGGGGAAAAAAGTAATGCATATAGGATATTGGTGGGAAAGCCAGAAGGAAAGAGACCACAGGGAAGACCAAGGCGTAGGTGGGTGGACAGTATTAAAATGGATCTTAGAGAGATAGGATGGGATGTTATTGATTGGATCGATCTGCCTCAGGATAGGGACCAGCGGAGGGCTCTTGTGAACACAGTAATGAATCTTCAGGTTCCTTAAAATGTTGTGAAATTCTGGAGTAGCTGCAGAATTGACAGCTCTTCAAGAAGGGCTCAGCTCCATAAGTAAGTAAGTAAGTATCCTAGCGGCTTCCGTAGTCTAGAGGTAACGTTCCCACCTCATGACTCGTGGTACGCGGGTTCAAATACCCGGCGGAGGTCGTCGAATTTTTAAGGGCGGAAAAATTCAGGGAACAAGTCCTCCGGGATGGACTTTAAGCTGTGTGTCCCGTGTCGTAACTTTACGGCACGTAAAAGAACCTCATATCCCCAAAGGGAATCACTGAGCCAAATTCCAGGACGTTTCCCGCCCAACAATAGTCTATAAGGCCTCTGATAAATGGGGGAAGCATTATAGACACCGCTAAGCAAGTGGCCGAACTCGCTTGCTCGGCGGGACTGATGGTACGCACCATTTATCGGTAGGGTAAAGAGACTGGTAGAATATCATAGAGGGAAGCACAATAGATCAAACTGGTCGCGGTGCATGGGGAAACCCACCTTCTCTAAATAACTAAGTAAGTAAGTATCCTGTAAGGCTTCCACATACTTGGGAAGTTCTTGCTGGATGAGTTGCATGAGGGCTGGACGTAGGAACATGGATGTTTCTGTTCACCAGCGCTTTGTTCAGGTCGACTCTGTGGCCCACTGAACCTCCTATCCACTCAGCACTGACTGCCCTTTCGCTGGAATAGAGCGCCCGTGATGTGTAGGTGGTCACCTGCAGTTAGGCCCAGGCTTGATTTTACACCCCCCCCCCCATATGTTTTTTTTTTCACCACGTGCTTAATTAGAGTTTGTTGCCTTTTTAAAGTACATCTTAATACCGAGTTTGATAAATATGTGCCAGTCTCACTGAAAGTGATTTATGAGAGGCACATATGACGTCATAAGCCTCACACTGTGATGTGCATAAGAATGTAACTTACTGTCTGTTTCGCGTTTCTACCACGGAACTAATAAGGGGAATCCAAAGGTAAGATAAAATTTTCCTCCGTACTCCTGCCAGTGGATACTGCATCCAAGACAGTGTGAGTGATGGACAAGTATTCCAGTAGAGTTTGGGGGGCAATTTGAGTTATAGTTATTGTGTGTTTCAGTTATACGGGCACATTTTAATTTCCCAGTTCCTTGTTTAATGGTTTAGATGCTGCATGTCCTGATATTGACAAGGAAATGAGTCATATCGCGGGCGAAGCACTGTTTTTTCTAGTTCTCCTTAATGGGCAAGTGTAAGGCAAATTTTCCATACGCGGAGAAGCAGTTTAACATGGAAATGCTGGATGGTGTTATTAGATCGGACATTTTTAGTATCGTGTCGGAGAAATTGTTACAAGCTGTAGAGGTTTTATTACGTAACTTTTCGTTCCATGCGGAAACGGAAGTAGAAGTGATGTCATCCCTAAACTAAATATAATCATGGCGCAAGAAGGACCTAAGGTTGCAGAATTGCTCACGGCCATTATCAGCAGAGAAACGTCCCCTCCCACCGCGTAAATAGAGAATGCCGGAAAGTAAAGTCACCTTTTCTGCGTGCCATGAAATTGATTTTAAGTTCATCCAAGAGTAGAGTTTCGCCCTGCTGCATGTTTTATGCTAAGTCGATTTTATCCCGACGCTCACAGTCCGTAGGGGCACTGTGCTACAATCACGAAGATCGCGGCTTCGATTTCCAATTATGTCATTGGATTTTTCAATTAGCCTAATCATTCCAGCCGCACTATGGCCCTGAGGTCGACGCAACCTCTAACAGAAATGTGTACCAGGAATTTTCCTGGGGTTAAAGGGCTGCCCTCGCGTAAGGCTGACCTCACCGCCATCTGTGAGCCGATTGTCTAGAAAATGTGGAAGCCTCGTTGTCTCACACCCCTGTTGGCCTCCACGGCCAGTTACAGGGATAGCTTTACTTTTTTTTTTTACCTTTCGTAATTCGTACTCCCATAGTGATCGGAATTATCTTTCATTCTTTACGGTGAAACTGGTTGCGGAACTGAAGCCTGAGCCATGGGGCCATACACACATGATCCCTCTTTTCCTCACGGAGTGGGTGCCAAGGGAGGGAAAGCCCCAAGTGTCTCTGAGGACCGGCTGTGGGAACCGTTCGAAATGCAATCAAAGGCGTGGAGCTAGAGGTTGCAACGGTTTAGGCAAAATCTGCACCGAGGTTGCACAGCATGCGTCACGAACTACGGCGCAATATGCAGTGCCAGGGAGCTAGAAGTTGCAACGGTTTAGGCAGAATCTGCACCGAAGTTGCACAGCATGCGTCACGAACTACGGCGCAATATGCAGTGCCAGGGAACTATAAGTTGCAACGGTTTAGGCAGAATCTGCACCGAAGTTGCACAGCATGCGTCACGAACTACGGCGCAATATGCAGTGCCAGGGAACTATAAGTTGCAACGGTTTAGGCAGAATCTGCACCGAAGTTGCACAGCATGCGTCACGAACTACGGCGCAATATGCAGTGCCAGGGAACTATAAGTTGCAACGGTTTAGGCAGAATCTGCACCGAAGTTGCACAGCATGCGTCACGAACTACGGCGCAATATGCAGTGCCAGGGAACTATAAGTTGCAACGGTTTAGGCAGAATCTGCACCGAAGTTGCACAGCATGCGTCACGAACTACGGCGCAATATGCAGTGCCAGGGAACTATAAGTTGCAACGGTTTAGGCAGAATCTGCACCGAAGTTGCACAGCATGCGTCACGAACTACGGCGCAATATGCAGTGCCAGGGAACTATAAGTTGCAACGGTTTAGGCAGAATCTGCACCGAAGTTGCACAGCATGCGTCACGAACTACGGTGCAATATGCAACGCGACATCATTGCGCAACTGTGCATTGTAATGTGGCAGGCTAGGCTGAAGGAGCGGTGCAACAGGTTCTTTCAGCCTCTTATGCATGCCCCTTGCAAGATTGCAGTCAGGGTCATGTGGTGGCAACGTTGCGTAGCGAATACGTGATTGCGCATTCTACAGGACTGCTGTTTTTCGTTAAGACTATTTCAATACCTTTGCTTATGTTCATGGCATTTGAATTTTTGATAACTTAAGTAAATAGGTCACTAAAGCAGAATCATTCTTGAGAAGTTCATGGTCGCCAAATTAATCAAGAATTTCCCCGCTTGTTTTGGAACCCGGAGGTTTCTTACCGTGAAGAATGCCGCGAAAACCTCATATCTTACATTGCGTTTCTTACGGTGTCCACAAGAGGATGCTTTGAATTTGTAATGCATTTTATTATGTTCCATATTCTCCTTAAATTTGCGTTATTTGTTTATTTGCCCATCTCAGTAGCCGCGCTATGTGAAGCATGAACTGTCTTCGCCCACTTAAGCGCTAGGATCGTGGGTTCGAATCCCACTCAAGGCATGGATGTGTGTATGCGTTTATTTTGTGTTTGTTCTGTCCTTTGTTTAAGTAGAGGCCTTGCGACGGGCTGATCCTCCGTCAAAGGAGTTCCGTCTGTTTAAAAATGATTACGAAACTGAAAAAGAGGCCAGGGCCCAACAAAAGGCTGTAGAGGCATTGATGAATGAATGAATTTATTTATTTACGGTATTTAATGTATATAGCCTAATACTTTGTTCAGTATACTCCTAATAAATAGTATTATTTTGTGTAATGAATATTACCAAGCAACCAGCGTTACCTAAACATAAGTTTTACTTAATCCTTCCAAGTGATTTTAATTAGCCCTCAATCGTTACCTTGTACAGATTTTCTTCTGACTTAACGGAAAGTGTTGTTAAATAAAGTAAATAGCTAAAGATATTCAGGGTCGAACATACGCACACAGTTCACTGGATGCTTCCATGGACATACTGTCACGTTATAATTTATTGGGATTTTAGATAAATCACGTTAAGCTGCTGTAGGTTGGAACTTAATATCATCTTCACTTTTCGTCCCAGCTCCACGATTGTTTTCGGTAACTAATCATCGTCATCACTGGCACGACAGCCCTTTGTGAGCCCTGGCCTTCCTCAGGACTGCTCGCCATTCTTCTCTATTCGATGCTACTTTCCTCCAGTTCTTTACACCCAAAATTCTTATGTCCTGCCACACACATTCTTCTCTCAAATCCTTTGAACATTTTCCAGGTCGTCTTGAATATATCCGTCACGCCCAACCCCCAAGCTGGAGGACCAGGGTATCCCTCTCTGTCTGGCTCCTACCCGTTGACCTGTCCGGCATGGGTGACTACCAGTAGCTACGCTACCACCGTCATAGCTCTCAGGGTCTCAGGAGCTCTCAACCCCCACCACCACGATAAGGTGGAGATACCATCGCTGGGGTTCGGTAACTAATATCACTCGAAAATGTGGCAAATCACAAATAATTTGGAACGACACCTCCAAATCACATTCACGAAGAACTAGGAGCAGGTGAAATGCCGGTTCTTTGGCATCGTTCAGTTCACATCAGTTTGCCTTCGAGTATTTTATCACGTGATTTGCTACCACGTTTCTTTCCCTGGAAGTTCTGTGTGGAACGAATACATTTGTAGCAGCTCGAATGTCAAGCTGTATCTTGAATAAGTTGTTAAAATATTTTGAACTATACCGACCGAGCGACCGCCGCTTGTCGGCGAAGTTAGGGCCAACTTTTGCGGATAGAGTGTCGCATGATCAGCGCAAAGAATCCCCACGGCCGTTAATCTCGGTTTTGTAGACCGGACCCGCTACTTTTTCAATCAAGTAGCCCCTCAGTCATCCTCACTAGGCTGAGCGGACCCCTTTTCAGACCCACTACTCAAAAAACCTGGTAGCACCAGGAATCGAACCCTGGACTTCTGAATCTGTAGCCAGGAATTCTGACTAGTAGACCACAGAGGCGGTCGACGAATTATATCGGGCTTTATGCGATGTAAAACCTTACTGTACTCTTTAATTTTTTCTGTGGACAGTATCAATTTCATTTGGGCAAAAATTACTATTGTTTAAGTTTTCCAGTAATAGATTTTCTTTATGTCCGTGTAAGTGAAGGATGTGATCAGTGAGTTACGAAACCCCGCAAAGAATGCCAGTCCTTTTTTTTTTTTTGCTGCCAGTGACATTCAGTGGTTATTTCAGTGTGTAAATCATGTTAACATTAACACAGACTTACATGGTAGTCATAAAGAACAAAAATAGCAACGAACAGCCAGATGGAACCACAGGTCACATGTTTTAAATGTCAGTGTGTAATGTAGTTAACACGAAAAGCGACGCGAAGTGGCTCTGTGTGTGTTGATGTATTCATTTGGAAACGAGCATTGCAGCAAACCGAATCGGTAATTGACTGCCATGTATTTAGATGTGCTTGTCGTGCAGTAGGAAGGACTCCTGTGTAGCTCAAATTTCTGCCGCATTGGCTATTAGTCTTCTATTTTTGGACTACTGCAATGTTTCAAAATGTCACTCTTAGATGTAGGAGAGATACACAACTGGATCATGTTCCACCGTCCATTTCTTCTTGATTGTACTTTGCTGATAAAATGATTCTCCTTTGTCACATTAACACATTGTCAGCTCTGCGAAGCCTTCAGGAAACATCTGCCTCTCTAAAGGCGCGTCCACATTACTCGTGCTCGTGCTCGCCAGGCTTGTGCTCGTCGGGAGACTCGTCTGGATTTTACTTGTGCTCGTAAATCTTCGTCCACACTACTTCAGTTGCTCGCCAAGCTTCAGCTCGTGAGGATCAGTATATTTACTCGTAGTGTGTATAGGCTGTAGTCATATTTTAATTTATTGGCTATAGTTTTTAAATAAAAAATTTAAAATTAGCTTGTCTCGTGACTTGTCATATCGTCCACATTACTCGCGAGCATAACGAGTCACACGAGCACGAGTAATGTGGACGCGCCTTAAAACGGATTGGCCGTTTAGCAGATACGGCTGAAAAAGCTGGAGAACTCCTAACCGAAAAAATATCAGCTGATTCTATGTAGATTTTTCGTAACAACAGCCATTGGCCTACATTAACTTCCACGTAGTTGAGTCAGAAGATTTGACGCAGAGTTTATAGAAGCCATTCATTGTACCAGATCCTAAGCCAGTTCAGTACACGACCTCACAACCCATTTGTTTAAGGTCGATTTTCTGACATTTTCTCATCTCCACATGTTTTCTAAGTGTCTACCCCAGCAGGTTTTCCCGGTACAAATCTTGGCGCGTAATGATGTGTCTCACACCGAGATACTTGTCTCCTCTGTCACAAAACACAGCGCTGGCTCCCGCAGGACATCACCTCCAAATGAAGTCCTTACCTACTTATGACTCGTGATCATGCCTTATCTCATTCAGCTCCACACACTTCTGCGTTTGCGCCGTCGTTCTGCGTACTGTTTTAACCTTGGACGGCACTTGGTATGTGACGGGTACTCCGGCCATTGCAGACAGTCTGTGTTAATGTCCATGTAACCGGTCCATTTGTGTCGAGCAAGTGAATACACTGTGAAAGGTAAAGTTGTCCCTGTGCTTAAGTACTTAAGCACCGCGCCATAAAGACACATGGGTGAGTGGATATATGGGTCCACGTTTTCTTGACCTCTGCACTAGTTGGAGGTATGTGGTCAGCTTGACGTCCCGGCCGCTTTACCCACCCCATTTGATAGGAGCCTGGGTGGGCCCCAAACCCGATCAGGGTGACATAACATATTTACTCTACCGGCTGTCCGTCCAATAGCCAATAAACACGCTGTTTAAGTTTGAATTATGTTATTCCTATTGTTTAAAATATTTTAATGCAGTACAACTTGTCACTGCTGCCTTGCATTTAAGCACGGCACTGTGTAATACTGATAAAGGCAATGTACAGTGTTCAAGATTTATTAGAAGTCCCTAACCTGATAATAAGATCTTGTATTGATACCGTCCCTGCATACCGAATGACATCCGAAAGGTTTATTTTCAGTTTTGTTCAAAAGAATAAAAAAAGGACAAAAAGGATGCGAGACAAACTGAACTGGACTGAGGAATTTCAGAGAAGATGAAAATGATGTAAGTTTGTTACGTGTTGTACAATTTTGCCGAAACATAGGGCCACACAGCCTTGCAGCAGAAGCGGAACTGAAGCAATACAGTTTTATAATCCTCCCGTGTACCAGCGAACAATGCAAATTTGCGTGTTACATCAGCTTCAACTTCTCCGGCTTGTTAAAAAGAATATAGTCAGCAGTGTTCACTTCGCTATGGCTGAAGCAGAAGGCGGAGAGTGAGATTCGTCTCGTTTGAAACTCAAAATAAGGAAATGGCAGGAAGTTACTGGAGTAAGTGCACTGTGTGTTTATGTTATCCCCGTACTTGCTCTCAGCCCCTTTTACTTTTACCGGATGTAATGCTACCATTCAGTCCAGAACATCTCGTCTTCTCGTCTGCTGTCCAAAAACACAAAAATTTTACCTGTGGTTCTGTATGGGTGTGAAATTTGGTCTCTGATATTAAGGGAGGAATATAGACTGAGGGTGTTGAGAATATTTGGACCGAAGAGGGATGAAGTGACAGGAGGTTGGAGAAAACTGCGTAATGAGGAGCTTCATAACTTGTACTCTTCTCCAAGTATAATTAGAATGATCAAGTCAATGAGGATGACGTGGACAGGGCATGTAGCACGAATGGGTGAGACGAGGAATGCATGTAGTATATCGGTTGGAAAGCCAGAAGGAAAGAGACCACAAGGAAGACCAAGACGTAGGTGGGTGGACAATATTAGAATGGATCTTAGAGAGATAGGATAGGATGGGATGGTATGGATTGGATAAATCTGGCTCAGGATAGGGACTAGTGGAGGGCTCTTGTGAACACGGTAATGAACCTTCAGGTTCCATAAAATGCTGGGAAATTCTTGAGTAGCTGCAGAATTGGCGGCTCCTCCAGAAGGGCTCGGCTCCATGAGTAAGTAAGTATGACTTATTTTAGGCGTATTCATTCATAGGGAACGTAAACGCTTTTCAACTAAAATTATTTTTTTCAGAATAAGTTATTAGACGTACATACACATTTACAGACCTACGTTCTTGCCCGTTTCTAAAAGTACGATAAATTCTCTCACAATGTTAACTGAATTTAAAGTACTCCATAAGACTGCCAGCAAACGTACGAAAATGGTCCCACAGTTTAGATGGTTCATATTGGTGTCGCCTGCAATGATGTTAGCTCCTTACCTCTTATTAATTACAGACGCGAGGGAAACGTTGCGTTACGTGAATGGATTAAGTATCCATTGTTTACATCGGCATTCTAAATGCAAACTACATCGCTGATGAATACAGCTAGAATTAAAGCACTTATTTAAAGTACGTCATACATCGTAGTGTTTCATTTGCATAAGTGGAGTCTTCGCCCCGTTCTGATTTTTTAGAGCTCATGTGACACATGGTCAGAATTTAAAGACGCGTCATTTGCAGGGCTATTGCAGTTGGAAGTAGTGCTGTCTGGGTTATGCGCAGAAATAGTACGCACACCTCAAAGCAAGACTTACCTTAGTTTAGAATTGCAAGTGATTGTGTACGGATCATCTGCAGGAGTACGTGCAGCACAGCAGGAGTTCTCTCGCTTCGAAATTCCTAGCTTCTCACCCAGCTCAGCTCAAGAACACGAGTGAGAAATATAGTTCCGTTATGTTCACAATTTACGATGACATTGTATGTCAGAGTTTCACAAATAAAACTGAAGCGGCCTTGTTGTGCACTGTAATTCGTGAGAAAATGAAATAATAGTTTACTGATAATAGGGCCTACATGTAATAATTCGCAGTGAACCAGTTTCAAACAGCAGCGTGTATGTGTACCGTTGCCAGTATGTAGTACTGTCAATTCGTACCCAAGAGGATACACGTTCTATACAATGATAGAAAATAACAGTAGAAATGTAAGAACGACCCAGTAGAAAATTGAAGAGAGAAATACAACTGTAGGGGAATTCGTAAGTAATTTTGGACCTCTTTGACCTGTCTGTGATTGCTAGGGACCCCTAGCCCCGACCTGTAGTATTTACATGGATCGAATGTTGAAATGCCATGTTGCCATGCGCATGCGTGCGACGGACTTTGAGTAGCGATTTTGAACCGAGGGTGTATACACTTATGTAGCCGCAGTGACTGCGTGAGATACGTTTCATCCAAAGACTAAAAGTCGTCTTCAAGGCTTTGTGTCACGTTTTCTGTTTTGTTGAATAAATATAGTTTTTGTTTAAAATGAAAAAAAAAGCGTGATTTGTCTTCATGTTTAAAATTTGCTATAACATTTTCTTTGAGATAAATTAAATCGCTGTAAGATTTGAGGCTTTAACGGCGGTGACTATTAAGAAAGCAGTCTTCTGGGATTTGGCACCGTGTATATGTGGTGTTAACCGACGTTTCGGAGGAACGTATCTTCGCTTGCAGATTTCTTATATTTTTTCTTCTACCCTGAAGAATACACGGTGCCAAATCCCAGAAGACTGCTTTCTTCAAATTAAATCGCTACTCGGAAGGGCTACGAGATATTTTGCTCAAAGACCAAAAGGGAACGTCGAATGAAAGAGGCTCAGAAACTTTGAATGAGGCGTGTTCAACGAAATTGTGTTTCCGTCAGCTGGAAGAAGGGAGGTTAGCCGTATGTTGCTATACCGCATGCAGTCGTGCCGCAGTGTTTTACTTCTAGTACCTAACATCAAGATGGAGGCTACAGATATATTTGAGGTGACAAGTCATGTCGGATATTCTAAGTTTGTTCAGCTTTTGTGGAGTTGCTTGTAGTAACAGCTCGGTGAAGCTTAATATATCAGTCACCACTTATTGCCTTTTTCCCGTGGAGCGGTGGAGACTGAAATTGCTTTTTGTAGCAAGGGGCAGCGTAGCAGGCGAACCAGATACGGGGGAAATATACGTAAAGACATGGATTTTATGGAAAACTAAGTTGTGAGGGGGTGTTGCTAACAGGGGTGGAAAGGTGTGCACTCACACCCAGAAATTGGGATCACAAAGAAGAGAACTGAAACTTCACATGACGATTGTTTGAATTTTTTCTGTGTACTTGTATATAAATACGCATGCAAGCGTTATAGTAGCTAAGAAATTAGTAATATATAGTGGGAATAGAGTAGGTAAATACGGCGAAAGCAACTTCGCCTTCAGTGTAATGCAATAAAACATTTTTAGGTAACGCTGGCAACCGTGAGGAGCGTCTGTGAAGTTCCCCCAGTGCGTCTGTACTCCCGGAACAGCTGGACGGAGTTTCGCGGAATTTGATAGTGGAGAGTTTTAAGAATATTTGGCGGCCGCTTCGTAATTTATTTAACTCAAACTGCTTTAACGACCACTTTACACCGAGGCTTAGTCGCATTTATGCTCGTATCTTGCTAAATATTTATCGGACTGGAAAATACTTCGGACTGACGTTGTGGAGAGATGTGAAGCACAGTTTGTACCCAGCATACCGTATTTGGCAGTCCTTCAGTTTTTAGATAATTAGGCAAAATGAGTGTTATGAGTACATTTTCGAACTTAACGTAGCTGTCAACTGTTGTTGGTCTCCTGAACGCGGTCGCAGCGAAGGAAGAAAATGAGTCTTTAATGATTTTAATCTATGTTTTATTTTTAATAATTTGCTAAACAATTTTGATACTAGTAGATATTTAATCTTCGTTTAGTGTGAGTAGTAACAGCCGTAACACTGATTATTTATTTATTCTGTGGGCCTATATACAAGGATCATTCGAAAAGTAGCTTCCGGTGAGCTGTTAACAAAGTAAGGAATGAAAAAACGTTTTACAAAAAGTTCGTACATACTTAAACTACTTTCCAATGTAGTCACTGCCGGAACTGAGGCACTTATATCGGGGAATAAGTTTTATATGCCTGTGTCAAAGAAGTCTGTATTTATGAGCTCAGCCACGTTTTGACACCTTCCATCAAATTCCTCTATTGTTGAAGCGCTATGATCACAGCCAGTTCTTCAGGTATGTAAAAGAGGTTACAGTCGCTTGGAGCGAGATCAGGGCTATAAGGAGGGTTGTCAAACAACTCCCAGTTGAAATACTCCAACAGTGCTCGAGTGCGAACAGCTGTATGCGGCCGCGCATAGTCATGGAGAAGCACTACACCGGATGTCAGCATTCCGCGCCTTTTTCTCTGAATTGCCGGCCCTACACAATTTTTAGTGTTTCGCAATATACGTCTGACCTTGTCATGGCCCATTGTTGCATGAATTCCACAATCAGCAGACTCTGGCAGACAGCGTTTGTTGAAACTTTTTTCGCTTGTTTGGTGAATGTGTGCGCCCACTGCTTAAAATGAAACCCAGGTTTCATCACCTGTTACTCGTATGATATGACTGAGAAATCCATCGCCATCTTTGTGGTATCGTTCTAAAAAACTCAAAGCCGAGGCCATTCTCTGCGTTTTGTGCGCATTTTCGGAGACATCCTAGCGCAAAAATTGCGATAGCCTAGCCTAAGTGTGATAATCTCTTACAGAACACTGTGTGAAATTTGTGAAAATTCTCAGAAACTTCTCATAGATTCTTTGGTCAACACTTCGAACAAGATCATCACTCACTACAGACTACTTCGCTCTTCATCGTGAGCATTTGTTCGCCTATCTTTGAACATTCTACACCCTGTCCTAGAGTTCCTTCACTCATTATATTTGGCCATAGACTGCGCATAATTCACTGTGGATTTTCGCAGCATTCATGTTTTTAGCGTGAAGAAAGCGGACAACAGTGCGAATTTCGCAGCTGACCAGATTATCAATCGCACGACACACCACAGCTCACTCTGTAGAGACAAGAACAAACACTAGGTGACCAGTTATATGATGGTTTACAATGCAGTGAGTCATGTGACGTAACAGCGCTTGCGCAAGCTCTCCCTCGCTCTTACATTAGTTGCACAAAATAAATGGGAGTTTACTTTCCTAACTGCCCTCGTAGTTTTGATCTGTTGCCAAGTTATCATCGCCAAACAGTGAATAGTTGCATGTGAATTTTGTGTTTGATTGTTATAAAGGAAGGTTTAATCGTAGTCTTAATTTTTTCCCATTTTCTTTTGCCGAATCCCCCTTATTACATATACACTGTTTACTTTCCTGTTCCGGGTTGTGACGCTGTGTGCGAATATCAGAATTCTGCTATTATGTATAGCTCATCGCCTTATATATATTCCGCTGCCAGGTTGAGATCACACCGATGCAGACCAGACCAGGGCAGACAAGTCTGTTGGAAACTCTGATAACGGAATTAGATGTGGGCGATCCAGTAGCGTTAAGTCACGGCCATGCACGACAGCTCTTTTTCTTGTTTTGTCTGAAGCATGACTGCTCGTGCGCCTCTCCTTCCTAGGCAGAAACGTTTCTTTGCGTTAATGCCGGATGACTCATTCCTGTATGATGGACAGTGTCCAGAATTATGGAATTATGTTAAACACGAATACTTCTAATACGCAGTTCAGCCTTTTTCTTCAATTTTTTTTATTGCTAGTGGGGTGGGACTAAGTCTCTTGTACTGCGGCCACTTCTGGGCTATTGTACCAGCCCCAGATGATAGGTGAGGGTGATTGTGGAGCAATTGGTGGAATAAAGATTGGCAGGGGAAACCGAAGTACTCGGAGAAAACCTTCCCCAGCGTCACTTTGTCCACCACAAATCCCACTTGACCAGACCCGGGATCGAACCCTGGCCGCCGCGGTGGGAAACCAGCGACTAACCGCTTGAGCTATGGCGCGACCTTTTCTTCACTTATTTCCATGGCCCTTTGAAGGACGCAATATCTTTTAGTTAACAGTCCGAAAGAACACTCCATCAATTCGTCGCGTTCTCCCCAGCCTGTAATTGAAAATTACGGTTTGTACGAATGTCCCACAGGGGACTAGGTCTGATAAGTTGACGCAGAGGGTAGGTACCATGGGCCATGATTACAACTGGCGTTGCACTGTTACAGTCTGGGAAATTTCAATTCACCGTCCGGAACATTTTTCAACACAGCTCGCCCGAAATACGTAACTGCTACAAGTACCAACATCTAGACAAATGAATGTACAGTCAGTATCAGCTTTTACTAGCAGAAAAAGCACCTTGCTTTGGAAGGACGTTTCATATGGCATTTTTTTCCCACCCAAGCTGCCTACATAATTAGGGGAGCGTTCTCTTGAAGTACATAGCAGACATTTCCAATCGTTTTCGCTGGGGACAGGCAGGTTAAGTTGGTTGTAAAACGAACCAGACTGCAGTACGTGTCTCAGAAACTGTTCTGATTTCCCCACTCTGTAGTAAACTGCCACACTGCAAGGACATTCACGCTACTGACAATCTGAAAGCAGATGCACTGTCAGTAAGTAAGGTATTCTACGTATTTTAAAGACGCGATATCCAAATTTTAAGAAAAAATTCGGGCAGCCTTCTTTAATTTCTTTATTAACACTGCTCGATTGCGCGGTTGGTATTGCGATTATCTACGGAGTGGACTGCCAATCGAGTCCTGGTGGGGTCAAGATTAAGGCAGGTACATAGACTGCGGTGTTTGAGAATATTAGGGCCTAAGAGGGATGAAGTAACCCGAGATGGGAGAAAACTGCATAATGAGGAGTTTCATAACTTGTACTCTTCTCCAGACATAATTAGAATGGTCAAGTCAAGGAAGGTGAAATGGGCAGGTCATGTAGCACGAATGGGGGAGAAGAGGAATGCATATGGGATATTGGTGGGAAAGCCATAAGGAAAGAGACCACTAGGAAGGCCAAGACGTAGGTGGGTTGACCGTGTTAAAATGGATCCGAGAGAGATAGGATGTGATGGTATGGATTGGATTGATCTGGATCAGGTTAAGGACCAGTGGAGGGCTCTTGTGAACACGGTAAATTTCGCCCAACTCTTGCTGTAGACAGACATCCAGAAGAAATGTCGAAATTGAAACATTTGGACTTTCATCCAGACGTGACCACAATTTGCTTCGTGCAGAGAACACGCGAGAAGTACCGAAAAGGCTGACGTTGTACAACTGCGCAAGGTAGCCCCAGTAATGAGGAGCTTTTTAGTTCAGGATCTGTATTGAGTTGGTGGTTATTGTTCTGTGCATAGTGATTAAATACAGACAGTAGATCACGTGGGTTGACGCGACGAGTTGCACAGTGGTGTGACACGTCTGGTGCGGCGAGCAGCCATGACATTGTTTCAGCAGCAGTGCAGTGCAGTGCAGTGGTTGGGGAAGACAGTCACGTTACTAATTTTAGTACGTCATCCGCTGAAGTTTGTTTTGTTGCAAGTTGTGATCTCAGAAACGAACTCTCACAGCTGTTTTCTTTTTCAGGTGAGTGAGCTCGTACTTGGCGCTGTAGTTCTGCGGAGTGGGAAATTACACGTAAGTTGATTTCTGCTTCGTATCTCTTTACATCGTGATCCTGTACTTAATTATTATTAATTACGTAAAGGGTAATTGGAAGTCGTCCCGAGTTGTTCAGCGTTTAAGAACTTCAGGTGTCGGAAAAGTAAGTGTGGTTTCGAGAACCAATATTTATAGAAGGAAAGTTCTAAGAAGAACTGATCGTCTGCACTCATTTGATACGACACGGACCTCATAGAAAACGAGACCAGCAATTAATATGTTGTTACTTGCGTATTTGGTGCCGCGGTAATGGTTTTACTTAGTCGTTGCTTAGCAGCGATTAAGCGATACACATAGAGAGACAGAGACTTATGGCAGGGGTTTAGTATGAAGTTCGTCATTGAGTTTCGCACAGGTGCCGTGATACACCAAATTTAATAAAGATAGGTTTAGGCACTCAGAAGTTGTTTGGACGGGGGGGGGGATTCGCCTGCTTTTATTCTTACAAAATAAGGAATGTAAAAGGGGCACTGTGCTACAAGCCGGAAGGTCGCGGTTCGAGTCCCGATGAGGTGGATTTTTTCAATTGACCTAATCCTTCGAGCCGAACAGTGTTCCTAGGGTCGACTCAGCCTCTAACAGAAATGAGCACCAGGAATCTTCCTGGGTGGTAATGGGCGGCCGGCGGGTAGGGCTGACAACCTTACAGCCATCTGTGAGCCGATTGTCTAGAGAAAATATCGGAGCCTCGACCTCTCACAGCCGTATGGGCCTCCACGGCCTGTTACAGGGATAACTAAATCATAAATATATTGAAGCAATATTTATTTTAAAATGTGCCAAAAATATTTTTGAAAATAATAACTATCCAAATGGGCACCGTGTCCGGCCAAGCGATGCTCCGCTTCTTGCCATGCGTTTGATATCGCTTCTCTTGTTACCTGCTCAGCGAATTCTCGTACGCTTACTTTCAAATTGTTCAGGTCACGAATTTTGTCCATATAAACGTAATTTCTTACATAGGCTCCAGAAGAAAATATTAAGAATTGTCAAATCAGGGCTCCTGGGTGGCCACAGATCTGAAGCACCCCTAACAACCCATCTTCCAGGAAATGCTGCACAAAGAACGTTCGTCACATGTCTTGAGAAATGCGGCCGTGCGCCATCTTGCTGGTGGTCGCTCGTGAAAGTGTTTGAGCGTAGGAATGTCATTGTTTTTGTGCATTTAGACACAGAGCCTCTTAAAACCCGACGTTTATTTTTCGGTCGAAGTTAATTTTGCTCTCTTAACTTAACCGGTATTTCTTAACATGCGTCCCACTCATGAGTGAAACATGTTCACCACACCGCTTGCTTTTTATGTTAATAACATAATTCTGATAACATTAACCGTTACTGCTCTGATTGTACTCGATTTTCAACAGTTTTTATGACTATTATTAATATGTGTGAATGTAATTAATTTTTGTTTATTTTTAACACCTGCGTTATGTAACTGCGATGTGGCAAAATGACCTTAAATGGCGGGTGTGTAAAAATGTATAACCCCTTAAACTCTACTACTTCACTTACCTCCTTTAAAATTTAGTTCTATGCACTTTGCATACAGAGTGTATGCCTTAATTTTTTTTTTGCCTTATGATTCTCAGCATAAACAACGATTGTTTCGCTGTACACTGTTATCGGGTCTGGTATTTGTAATTGGATCACATTGTGTTTTTCGTGAGTAGTAACTCAGTCTTAAGTGTCATTTATATGGATATCTGGCTGGGAGAGTTAGTGTCAGTGTTCACATTGTAAGGTCAGACATTGCAACATGCGTTAAATTGTAGTCTGCTCCTGATTAGCGCCGATTTACAGCAGATGGCATATATCTGGATTTTGCAGAGACGAATGGCTTTGTATTCGAAATAAAATGTAAGGAGGACATAAGGCTTTCGTCTAAATCAGCACTTGTACCTCTTATCGTCCCTGTACAACTTCGTCAATATATTAAGGTTCACACTTCAAAAGCATTCATTTCTTGCTGTTATTCGAGCACTGTATGTTTCTGTTGAACTGGCTTTCATCAGGTGTACAAATTATAGAGGAAACTGCTGCCCGGTTGGGTCGAAACGTCTAGTGTTGAATAATCGAAAGAAACGAATGCTTTTGAAGTTTGGACGAAACTGTACAAGGACGGTGAGAAGTGTGAGTACTAATTTAGAACACAGTGCAACAGGATGCTGCAGTCCTGATTTTGGCACTGGTTGCTAAAATTAAGTCACGTGTGTATGACTTGCATTTTCTATAACCAGTCCTGGTCTCCATATGCGTTCAATTTTTTTTTGTGGCCGTGAATAAAGCTGGAAATAAAAATATACAGAAACCAATCTTCTGGGATGTGGCACCGTGTAGATGTGGTGTTAACCGACGTTTCGGAGGAACGTATCGCCTCCATCTTCAGGGTACCGCAAGCGAAGAGACCAAGCCGTCTGCTTCGAGTGAAACCTGAGGGACACTACATGAATATTCATTTAGGCCTCGAATTTCGCCCAAATCGGAGCGACTCTTAAAGTACCAAGGTTTAGCGAATTTAGTTCGTGAGTTTTAGCGTGAAGACATGTAGGTTTGTCTTGCTGATGAACGCAGTAGTGTACCGTGATGTGGAGCTTGGATGGAATTTCTTGATAAGCTGAACTCATTGCGAACATTGTGTGCACAAAGGTATCCCTCATTTCAGTTGTAGTTTTAAGGGCTCCGTCCTGACAGTGGAGACAACGTTGTCATGCCTGAAAATGTTTCTTGTCGAGAGATTTCGGTCTTCTGATGGTTGTGTTGCTCTGCCGAGATGGTAATGCAGAGAGTTTCTGCTTGTGCTACCACAACGTCTCATGTCGGTTACGAACTTGGTCGGCTTGAAGAAGCAACGGCGTATGAGGTAAACAGAGAATTGTAAACAGAAAAAGGAACAAACGAACAAAGAAGCTGATAGTGAAGAATGCCGTCTCCTGGGTTGTGGCGCCGTGTAGATATTGTGTAAACCGACGTTTCGGAGGAACGTATTGCCTCCAACTTCATGGTATAAAAATCCGCGAACCAGGCACCAACGTGAGCAAGTGGCTACAGAAATGAGGGTGTAGTTAGTTCAGTGAAGGACAGTATATGGATTTCTGATAGGGCTAATCGTGTTATATAAGTGACAGGTGAATCTGGTTATGTGGTTTTCTCATGCGCGTAGATCTCAGAACTGTTGTGTCATGCTGAGTCACGGCCATCCTGTCTTTTGCGCTGTGTGAAATGACTATAAAACATTTCATTGATGATAATTTTTGAAGAAAAATAAGAAGAGGATTTTTGCTCTGTAATGTTGGCATAATATCGGCAAAGAAATTCACAGGAGATTGACTGCGACTTTTTCTTGTTCGCCTCAAAATTGTTTTGAGAGAATCAACGTCATTTTTTTTCGACAAGGTTGGTACAGCTGCTTGAACCAGCACTTTGATCGTCGTCTTCTCTCCTGCCCCCGTTACTTGCATTCCTCTTCACGAAAAGATCATCATGCAATAGGCCATGCCCATATGCCCCCTCATTAATTCATCTTTTTACCTAAGCAGCGTTAAAAACAATCACATTCACGTATTCTTATCACTGGATATTTCTGTATCGAAACTGTTCACTTTATGCTGAAGTCTCTTGAAATACAAATTTTGTACACTTCGAGGCGATTTGGTGTAGCCTTTGTTCTCGTTATGCCGTCGTACATATAGGCCCACTGAACGCACTCGAAATGTAGCTTTTCAGTTATTTTCTGAACCCGTCTCTCTGGGGGGAAAATAAAGGTAAAGCTACCCCTGTAACAGGCCGTGGAGGCTCATAGGGTTGTGAGACATTATGTAGACAGTCAGCTCACAGATGGCGGTGAAGTAGTCATCCTTACGCGCCGGCCTCCCTTTACCCCCAAGAAGATTCCTGGTACTCATTTCTGTTAGAGACTGAGTCGACCCCAGCGCCATAGTGCGGTTTGAAGAATTAGTTAAATTGAAAAAGAAATCCACACTCATCGGGACTCGAATCCGCATAGTGCCTCAACTAACTCGCTACTACATGCCCCCGTCTGTCTTGGGGAAAAAATAAATGACGTAATTGTTGGCCTGATGAACATACGAGCAGGATTTTAGGGAGTTCTGCCTTAATCTCATTCGCATACTCTTACCCCTGGATTTTTGTGCATGGAAATTAACGTTATGTTTAAGTCTCAAGAAATGCCAGTTTTGTACACTTTTTTTTTATTATTTTGCTAGTGGGTGGGACTAAGTCCCTTGTACTGCGACCACTTCTGACCTATTGTACCAGCCCCAGATGATGGGTGAGGGTGATTGTGGAGCAATAGGTGGAATGAAGATTGGAAGGGGAAACCGTAGTACTCGGAGAAAATCTGCCCCAGCGCCACTTTGCTGGCTTCCCACCGCGGCGGCCCGGGTTGGATCCCGGGTCTGGTCAAATATGATTTGTGGTGGACAGAGTGGCGCTGGGGCAAGTTTTCTTCTAGTACTTCGGTTTCCCCTGCCAATCTTCATTCCAGCAATTGCTCCACAATCACCCTCACCTCTCATCTGGGGCTGGTACAATAGGCCAGACAGTGGCCGCAGTACAAGGGACTTAGTCCCACCCCATTAGCAATAAAAAAATATCAGAAAATCTGGTAGCGCCGGGAATCGGACCCGAACCTCTGGATCTGTAGCCAGGAACTCTGACCACTAGACCACAGAGGCCGTCTGTGTAATATCTCACAGCATGAAATTTTGTGTTCAGAGGAGCCGAGTGGAGACCAACGCACTGGCGAGGTTACGGATTTAGAAGGATTTATGCTGTATGCGCTGACAGCTTTAAATGCTGCAGCCCCGGATTACGGGGCCCAGTACTTGTGAATATTGAATGCCTAGCGCATGCGCACCTTTGGTTTGGTGTACAACCCTTGGAGTTCATATAAAATTTGTGAAATGTCCTGTGCGAATGGAACCAGTTCTAGTTGTGAATTAACACAAACTTACTGATGTAATGGGCTTTACAACACGTTAATGTAACTGAGCAGCTTCTCCCGATTTCTCTTGTAATTGACTGACTACGCATATCACAATAAATTCTTTTAATTCCATATCAGACGGATTTCCGCTTGTCGGCTGTCTTCAGAAATATAGTGATAAGTTTAGACGATGAATTACACGAAGCGATATTGATAATACTCTAGCATGTAGAGGCCCATTGCTAGGTAACGACCGCCAATAAACGAAACAACGCCTGCTGCTAGACAACAGATTCTTAATAAGCAAATATACATAGCCGTTACTGAGTAACGCCCTCTCAAACAAACATGTTTCCAGGGCAACGAATCCACATGCAATAATAGAGGGACTGTTGGAAACTGTGTTTTCTACGCGGCCCGTACCGAAATGTTATAAGCAGGACAATTGTTGCTATAGTTGTAGGAACGAGTTGGGTCAATAAACCCAATCAAAATCCCGTCTCTAGTCACTCATACAGGTGACAATACACAGCAATGACATTAATATAGTCAAGATTTTACTTTCGAATTTAGTTTTTAAACTCCCCATTCAATTGCTAGGTTTTACTGTTTATTTTAACTTAAATCATAGTTACTAGCAATTATATATTGCCTTGGAATTTGGATCAGTCATATTATATAAATTCGTTAACATATTTTGAAGTAGTTAATGGTTTTATTAGAATGTTGCAGAACAAATTATTTCGAGCAGAGAAGAGTTTTTCCCTGCCAAAGTAACATGGAAATGTGTCCCCGTTTTAAGTTTAAAATTTAATGGGCAGGTTCTGAGTCATACTCGTATGTGGGATTTGACTTCAGCACCACAGAAACGAACCCATTTCCAAATGTTAGCGCGTATATAAAAGAACCCCCATCCCGAAAAGTTGCAATCTCAGTTAGATTCCTGAACGAAACAGCCGCCTGTGACTGCACCGGTTTGTTTGTATAACCAACGTGGATGCGCATTTGTTAGGGTTCAAAATCAGTCACGTATTTCCATTTCGAGCATGCGTAATTTGAATATTAATTGGATGGGACAGGTAACAGCCAGTCTTGCTTGTTGGTGTGCATATCACCTCCATCGCTGAAAACGATCGAACAAAACGTAGTGCTGCAGGAAACTGCTGTTTCTCCCAAGTTTTGTAGTAAAGTTTTGAGGGAACAGCTTCACAGCACTCACTCACTCATGGAGGTGAGCCCTTCTTGAGAAGCCGCAAATTGTGCAGCTACTCAAGAATTTCTCAGTATTTATGGAACCCGAAGGTTCATTACCGTGTTCACAAGAACCACCCACTGGTCCCTATCCTGAGCCAGATCAATCTAATTCATACCATACCATCGTATCTCTCTAAGCTCCNTAATATTGTCCACACACCTACGCCTTGATCTTCCCAGTGGTCTCTTTCCTTCTGGCTTTCCCACCAAAATCCTGTATGCTTGTCTCATCCTCCTTGACATGATCATTCTAATTATGCTTGGAGAAGAGTACAAGTTACGAAGCTCCTCATTATGCAGTTTTTTCCAACCTCCTGTCACTTCGTCTCTCTTCGGTCCAAATATTCTACTTTATAGCATTGTGACGAAATAATTTATAAGGGTTTAGAGGCACGTAGCATCGTCACATGTCATAAAATTTCGCACAGCGTGACGTACGTAAATTAACGTGACAACTCAACGTAATCGAACCCACTCCGTCCCATCCGTCTTAACCTGCCACCTATTAGCGTTTCTTCAAGAATATACAAATATGTTCCATTAGGAGGAAAAATATTTACTGTAACTTTGTCGGTACAATTACTATATACAGTGAAGGGAAGACGAGGCAGTCAACGAAGGCCTGTCAGAATTTACGTGTATTGTGCTAGCCGAACTGTACCGGTTTTCCTTGTTACACTGAAGCGTATGTACCCCTGAATGGAAGAGATGTCGGGTTTGCACTCCAGTAATTGTTCAGAATGTGCTTCTGCGCTGTGATACGCGGATATGGACTTTTCGGGGAAGATGCTGCTTCCATCGTCAGGGTTAAAGTCCTTGGCTTCAGGAATTTTTCCTGTACACAAGGACTGCAAGGAAGGTGGCCATGGATCTGAGGACTAGAGGGTAATGAAAGGAACCTTGATAGGGCCAGTGGGAAAGAACGACCCTTTCACCACAAGTGGTAACTTGAATAGTGAGTGAGGTGCAGCGGCCTTTATCAAAGAGGCAGAGTTTTCAATAGGAAAAATAGAACTGTGAGACAAATGGGAAATGATTTCTCACAGGATGGAAATTTGATCGAGAAAGTTGGGAAGATATGGCACGTTTTATGGTCCTTGACGGATGGAAAGTGGTGGGGTGGGGAGGAGGAGCTACTGCTTCCTTACTTTCAGAGAGTAGATGAGAGGCTTCCGCGTTCTGCCCAGGGGAACATGTTGCTGAGGTGGAGGTCGACCTATATCGCTTCCCTTTCGAGCCGGCCCCTGCGCCAGGACTGCTTGACCATTGTGCTCATGTCCCTCTAGCAATAAGAATTGGAACGGTAGAATAGTTTTGATTAACCATCAGTATTAAAGTCGACTGTTAAACTTTAATTTAGGTGCGTACCGTGCTTTACTTAAAGCCCAAACTTAAGTTAGTCAGGCAACTCAGTAAGCCGTTCATGGTGGTAAAAGTCAGTATAATATAAAATACAGATCTGATGAAGGTCTACCTGGAACATGTAACATGTAACATGTGTGATGTGGTGAACACTGAGCAGAAGAGAAAGACAGACAATTCTATACAGCTGTGCATTGTGATGGACCTATTTATATGTGCTTACCGTTGATGGCATCAATGACAGCAAACGGCGTCTTTGAAAAGCAGTGGAATACACCTTTTCACTCTTGAACTGAAAGTCACTAGTATTGAGCGTCCCGGCGTGGCCCTGTTACAGGCAAGGGCACCAACACTGAGCTGTCTGTGAATGCAGTTCACGTGGGGCAGTGGTTGTAGGAGTGAGGTTTGATTTACGCTGGAAGTGGCTCATGTAAAGCCTCTCTGTAAGGCAGTTTTTCTTTACATGTCGCAAAGCTGGTACTGAATAATGTTTAAGTAGGTGCCATAGCTCGCTGTTTCTGCTGTTCTGTTATAGGACTGAGAGACTACCTTTCTATGTCCGAAATGTGAAGTTTAGGCCCCACTGCCAGGATGAGGCGGCATTCAGCAGTACATTTCCCACTCGCCAGACGAGGTTTATCGGTGCCGCGTGGTTCAGCTGTCGCTTTGCATTCCGCCTCACGATTGAGAGGGTAATCAGTTACCGCATTGTAACAGAAACAAATCCCCAGACTTATTTTTGTTGGTTGACATCTGTGACCTGGTGAGTGGCGATTCATTATGACTACAGGGTCAAGTGATCATGCGTTCGATCATCATTGCGAAGAAGTTTTGAAGAATTGTGTTCATATAAGCATAGACAAGAAAAGTGGAGTCGTCGCTAATCATTATCCCGACGTCATGAAGGCTTATATGGGGCGAGCAAACAAAATTCCACCCAATCTTAAGATTTCACTACTTCACGCCGTTAAGAGTCACCCCGAGTTCCGGAGTTGGTCCGAACGTACGGTGACGAGGAGGAGAGCTCTTCCTCATTGCGGGAACCAAACCCTGGACATCCAGTTTGCAGGAAAGTCGTGCATCACCGGAATAACGCTGGTATTGGCCGCAGATGGGTGCCACATGAATCCCTGTGGAGAGACTTCACTTAAACTGGGAGGTGCTGAAGACTTCGCGAATTTACAGACGCACACGATCACGCATTTAATGTGTTTCAGTCTTCAAATTAGAAGTTTCTAGTACAGCCACCGTTTATTCTCAAATTCTGAAACGAAGAACAAGCAAAAAACATTACATTCCTCTGTTATCAATTGGATTTGCCGTTCGACTTGTATGCTGTTTGGGTTCCGAATCTCTTGCACTCATTTCTTCCGCCAAAATTCAGCACTAATTTCCTTGGTCCAAATTTTGCGGCGTACCGGTTCTCTTAAGCAGGAAGGATTGTACAACATGTACACATTTTCGGAGATCTCTTTTAACACAGAAATATGAAGAGAAACATAAAAAACATACTCTTTGGCCTGTAGTCCGCAAGCGAACTATACCGGCCGAGCGACCGCCGCTTGTCAGCGAAGTTAGTGCCAACTTAAGGGGATAGAGGGTGTCGCGTGGTCAGTGCAACGAATCCCCACGGCCGTTAATTTCGGTTTTCTAGACCGGAGCCGTTAGTTCCTTGAAATAGCTCCTAAATTATCCTCACGAGGCTGAGTGGACCCCGTTCCAGACCCACTACTTCTCAGAAAATCTGGCAGCTCCGGGAATAGAACTCGGACCTCTGGATCTGTAGCCAGGAACTCTGACCACTAGACCACAGAGGGACGCCAACATTAAAGGGTCCTAGTATTTGTCACCACCTGGTGATACAGAAGAGAAAAACGAAAAGTAAAAAGGGCATTTGGAAGCTTGACATTTGGTCAGAAGGAAATATGCCTCCGTATTCGTGTGGGAAATTCGTTGTGATGTTACGAACGAGATGGAATGGCGTGACTTTGGGGTCAGTGACGATGTGTCAAGGGTATTATAGCAGTAGTTGATATATGCAGTTGCTAAAATACGGCTGTATATTAGGAAGTTCTGTAGCTCATGAATCTCGGCTTCACGTACCGTGACTATGATCTGTGCGAACATAGCAACAAGTTTTAGAGTTACAGGAAGGTGAGAAGGGTGTAGTCTGAAGGTTCGAGACACATCCCGTGAGTAAAAGCAGAGGGGGGGGGGCTGTAATCCGGTTGGCTCGAAACTGGAGCTTCTTCTATACGGCTTACGTCTCCTGCACTTCTTTAGGGCTTCAGAGTCTTGTGCTTATTCGTACGTTGGTTGTCCCATTTGCTCTCGAGACTCTAACCCCACAGATGGTGCCCCTTTAACGAGGAAGATACGTCTTCATTTTAGCATGGCCCTCCTTCCTTCACGGTAGAAAGAGAGTAGGCTTATGAGATAGCCGTGGTGTCTGTCTCTCTCTCTCTCCATTGCAACTTTCGAACCAGCTGATGGAATTTCAGTAAATTTGGTACGAACTCTTTATGTTTTATCGGGCACTGTCTGAATCCCTCCGTACTTTCAATGCCTGCAGCTATATCAACATGGCGGACACGCGATATTTTTAGGAATGATGTTTATTTTATGGTCCCGAAACAAAGTATAGTAATATATATTAGAATTTGCAGATTTATTCGTTAGAATGTAAAATATGGACGCGTTCATGCGATAAATTTATTTAGCTTTTAGTCTGATGATAACCGTAAAGCCATTCATTGGGGCTAGGAATGTGAGACTTGATACATGAGATAGATCATAAACATTCCTACACGTCACCACCACCACCACCACCACCACAACCGCCGCCACCACCNCCGCCACCGCCACCGCCACCACCATGGACTGTAGTTAGAAAGTGCTAATTTTCAAGATGAGCAATGAATCAGCCTGGAGCGCCTCTGCACTTCGAGGGCTGCCGTGAAGCTAAGAGGCCCGAGCATGTGACGATGCGCAATGACTAGGCTGGACAGGATAATGGGGTTGCGGCTACTGACGAAGCTTCATTGCAGAGGCAATTAATACAGCGTTCATTGTCTTCGCTGTTTGTTCTGGTCTGCAGTTCGCGAGTCATGACTTGCATGTGTTGGGTCGGTCAGTTGGATTGGAAACCTCGTACTTCAGTCGGAATTGATAAGAGAGCAAAGCAGAAGTATTGCATTGTTTTGGAAATTTAATTAAAGCTAAACAGTTCGTGAGTTACTTTTGAATTAAGTTGGAATTTGATTTGTCACGTGCTGTAATTCAAACACGAACGTACACCCGCGTTGTAAAGACTCCTTTGACACTTTGGGACTAACCGCTTGTCATCTAACCATGTAAAGGGGGGGGGGCACTATGCTACACGCCAGAAGGTTGCAGGTTCGTATCCCGATGAGGTCATTGGATTTTTTAGTTTACCTAATCCTTCCAACCGCATTATGGCCCTGGTGTCGACTCAGCCTCTAACAGAAATGAGTACCAGGAGTCTTCCTGGGGGTAAAGGGCGGCCGGAACATAAGGCTGACAACCTTACCGCCATCTGTGAGCCGATTGTCTAGAAAATGTGGGAGCCTCGACGTCTCAGAACCCTTTGGGCCTCCATGGCCTGTTACAGGGATAGCTTCACATTTTATAATGCGTGGGGAAGATTAAAATCGTGAAGTTCATTATGCAGCTTTCTCCGATACTGTTACCTCCCCGCTTCTTGTCCAAACATTCTGTTTAGTACAGTCATCTCGAACACTTCCAGATCTCTTAGAGTCATCAAGTTTCATCCACATGCAAAAGGAAGAGTAATTTCAGAGCTTTGTGTAATATTTATGTTTCTAGATTAACGAGAAGAAAGTGTATGAAAGGTAACATGTAAATTTGGCCATGAAGACATGAGGGAGTCTTGACCCCAGCACTAGATGGAAGTGAGTGATCAGCTTCACACGCCGACCGGGTTATCTCGGCGACAGAGCCCCCGGTACCAGTGGGATAGGCTGGGTGGGCCTCAGAGCAGGTATGGACGCTGTCGAGATGAGAGGGACCTCTACCCTGGCCGTCGCTATGCCGATTGAGCTCTCCGGCTCTGAAGACGAAGTTATTCGAAACTGAATCCTGATAATTATTCCAGTATGTTATATGTTCTTGACCTTCTAAGACCACAGCTGCTTGTAAATGATATTTAAATATTCATCTCCGTACCTCACAGAAAACACTGCGTGTGGCGTAACAGCTGCGTAGGGAAGTGATGTCACTCTTGGAAGGAGTTGCCATTTTGTTGCATTCTGATGATGAGTCATGGGGTACGTAGTTGGTTTTCTCTAATTTTATTTCTAGCACAATCCTTGCTATCGTCTAATAGAGCTTCTGTACGGTTATATTGTCCTTGTGCCGATCACGGTAGCCGAGCGGTTTGCAGGGGCCCATACAGGTACGAGTCTGGCTCGGCAAGCTTGACTTGGGGGCCGGGCTCTGATTAATTTCACCACAAACGCATGAGGTGACACCCAACTTTGCGACCCACACACGGACGCGTTTGACTCATTGGAACCCGAGCGGAGTCGGACTCGCGAGCCAGATTCGTACGTGTATGGGCCCCTTAATGCATGTACTTGTCTTCGCTCTCTCGAAAACCGGGATCGTGAGTTCATTCGGCCCAGATTCTGTAACCAGTGCAATTTATACTGCTACTTTCAATCTAATAAATTTGAACACTTTTCGTAAACCATGGTTTATGTTGCTTTAGCTAGAAACAAGACCCTCCTTGGCTGTAGCTCCTATATTATTTGTAATACTCCTCCAAGCCTTCTTGGGCGCAGTATCCACAGTATGGGGTCCCAGAGCCGCGGTCCTGTTTAAGCTGATGCTGTTACTTCTACGTCATTGAGATTCTTAACTTTAAACCTTCCAATGCCAAACTCATGTACTAATTGAAAGCCACTCGCTGGCTTCCCACCGTGGCGGCCCGGGTTCGATCCCGGGTCTGGTCAAGTGGGATTTGTGACGGACAAAGTGGCGCTGGGACGGGTTTTCTCCGAGTACCTCGGTTTCCCCTGCTAATCTTCATTCCACCAAATTCTCCATCATCATAATCACGCAGGGCAGGTACAATAGGCCAATCAGTGGCCGCCGTGCCGAGTGGACCCAGCTGCACTCCACCCCCCACTAGCGAATTAAAAAAATGAAAGCCACTGCCTAACTTTTTTTTATTAACCAGATTTAATCATCACAGTCAGCCCCTCTGTGCTGTCTTCTTATGTGCTTACGACGTTATCAGTTTGATTGTATGCCTTCTCATCAGGAAAAGTCCAAGTTTTTAAAGACTCTTCGGGTGTGGGATGTTGTGCTTTATAGACAATGAGGTTTTGTGATGTAGCAGAGTTTCCTACTCCAGCCCCTATTGTCACCACTAATTTCATTTAGGTTTGGAAACATTGTCCGTCTGTACTTTGCTATGAAGCCTCTTAACAAAATATTCATGTGGTGGACGGGGCATCGATCGAGTACATGCGCCCTAGTTCTTCATGAAAGCTCTCGTTTGTTTCATTACTTTTTACTCAGTTGGGGTATGCATATTGAGAACATTAATAGCATATATCAACCGACCCGTTTGTATAAATACGAAATGGTATGATTCCCTGACATCCAGTCGTTAACACACGCTGCTCTCTGAAGTGCTCATCTGATTACCTTATGGACTTATACGAAAAAAGCACGACACCAGGTTCCCTCTTCCGTACAAGCATGTGTTAATATTTTGTAACATGCTCAGTCTTTACAGTAAGAAGTACGTAACTCCCAATCCCCAAGATGGAGGACCGTCCCTTGTAGTATATCTGCGATGTATCCTCAGCGTGGTGATAGGACTTTTAGAAGTGCTCAGACCAAGAACTGTGGAGGCAGAGAAGCAGCCGTTGCTAGGTAACACTAGCAAGCAACAGTTGAGGAGGTGTCACGATATGTGACGCGTAGAGCCGTTGCTATGTAGCGCCAGCAGCGTAGGTGTGCGCGGTGACGTTACGCAATACTAGAAGAGATGATGGTTCTCTGTGGGTCCTCTCCAAGGCCATATGACTCAACCGACGGAGTTGAGTTCAGCGAGTGAGTGCAGTGCAGTGCAGTTGAGGCCGTTCAGTGGAGGAGTTGAGAATGTTAACCAGCAGACAACGGAAGCTGAAGATTCGTTAACCGGGAAACTTCTAGTGAAGACATTGCAGAGGAATAGCCATTATTGAAAACTGTTACCAAGTAAAGACTAGTGAAAGTAGACTGAGAAGACTTACTGCGGAGTGATTTGTAGTGTGGAAATCAGTAATAGTGTTATAGGTATTTGTAGTTAGACCTGTACGTGGGCAATCCAAACCCTGTCTGTAATCACTCATATACGTGACAGTAGATTATAAACATAGCAACAGATTAGTGTAATTTATATACGAGTATATAATTTTAATGGAAATCTATGTGCTAAGTTTTCAAAGGTTATATTTGAGTCATGACGTGTTGTAGAAGTCTGTACGATCGAAAACTTTTATGATGACTGACGTAAAGTTTACACGGTAATGAATTTCTAAATTTCCTGTTCAGCTGTGAACAGTAAAAAAAAAATGCAGTTCGTGGAGACGAACCAAGGTGCACACCGTAAACTCTGGACTCTCGATCAAGATTTTATTGATAATGTAGGAAGGCTTCAGTTTATTGGGAATCGTCATTTGGGTCGTAAATACCGTGGTTGCGGAACTGAAAGTATTAATAATTCATGAGCCTCTTGGTCCCCGAGCTTCCATGTTTCCCTGCATGTCCGTATAATCTGCTCTTTGCTTTCCTCATGAAACTCGATTCAGGGACGAAGTTAACCGAAAGTGACAGTCACGTGGCGCACGGCTGGACACGCAGCCAAATCTGCTAATTGTATGGCTAATTGGTTGGTCCACAAATAATTTAATGACGCCGTATATCTTTCTCAGGTTACATGGTGTCGTGGGACTGAAGAAAACAGCGATGTCCATCAGGATAGTCCATTTACTTGGCCGACATTCGAATTCAGTAATTTGCGCCGAACACAGCATTTGAGCCCACACGCTCGGGTGTCGTGGTTGAATGCACGTGGTTAATGCTACGTCTGATGTTTTGTCACGAAAGTGCGCAGTTGAACTGAAACATGTTGAATATTTCCCATCGTCTGGCTTTGGTTGAAGGAACGGAACGTTTTGGAAGCTGGCTCTGCTTCCGTCATCAAAACATGTTTGGGCAAAATAGCTGGAGTTCATGTCTTGACCAGGAAATCAGAAACAGTTTTCAAAATGTTTTCTTTTATAACCAAACCGGGACTGTGAAAGGTGCCCAGTATACTGGACTGGATGCCAATTTCATATACCTAAGTTCATGTTTCTAGGCCCCCTAATGGCCGACATACCCCACCCCACAAATTTAAAAAGAACCTCATGTTTCAACTGATGAAGGACTCAACTTCATGGATCTGTTGATATTTCAGTTTGGCCTTGTTTTATTTTGCGTCTGTGTCAGCAGCTCATACTGCGTAGCGTCGAATTGTGTTGTGATTTAAAGAAAACCCCAGTGCGTTGTTTCTCAAATTGTGAGTCCGCGATCTGGTGTATGGGGGGGGGGTGCCGAATTCACAATAATGAAAGAAACTAGCCCACATTTGTATCCATGCACAGTTGTGGCAAGTCAGTAAGTCAGAAGGACTTGATGGATGTGTGTCGGGGAATGTGGCTGCAGCCGACAAAACATCTCGCGACCTTCTTTGGGGGGGGGGTGACTGTAGGTTTGAATTTGATTGGCTGATGTATATCTAGCGACAATTGAGCTGTTTCCACCAAGTTTTATGTCTGATTGTCTGATTTCATGAAAGGTTCTGTTCTACGGAAATCCATAATTATGGAAATTAATTGTCTGATATTGAGATTCAGTGCTGAGGTCCTGCCTCGAACCTTCTCTCTACCCTCTTCCTGGTCTCTGTCCTCTGAATGTTCTTACCATAGTTTGCGATGATTTCTGCTTTGCCCAGTGCCTCCCAAGGCCAGAGCACGTTTCTCTTCTATTTCAGAACCGTAGCAGTAGTAACTAGAAGGGTGTAAATCAAGAAGTTGCTTGGTTTATAATTGCCACCGTACATTATTGCTTAAATATAATCGTGATTTCCAGCGTATGTTTTTACATTTTAGGGAAGCTAAAGATGTATAATCGTAATTTCCAGTGCATGTTTTTACATTTTAAGGAAGCTAAAGATGTATAATCGTAATTTCCAGTGCATGTTTTTACATTTTAAGGAAGCTAAAGATGTATAACGGTGATTTCTAGTGCATGTTTTTACATTTTAAGGAAGCTAAAGATGTATAATCGTAATTTCCAGTGCATGTTTTTACATTTTAAGGAAGCTAAAGATGTATAACGGTGATTTCTAGTGCATGTTTTTACATTTTAAGGAAGCTAAAGATGTATAATCGTGATTTCCAGTGTATGTTTTCACATTTTAAGGAAGCTAAAGATGTATAACGGTGATTTCCAGTGCATGTTTTCACATTTTAAGGAAGCTAAAGATGTATAACGGTGATTTCCAGTGCATGTTTTCACATTTTAAGGAAGCTAAAGATGTATAACGGTGATTTATAGTGCATGTTTTTACATTTTAGAGGAGGTAAAATGTATAATCGTGATTTCCATAGAATGTTTTTACATTTCTATGGAGTGAAGATGTACGTATAAGCCTCTCAAGGAGTCCTACCAAATGTGTAAGATCAAGAAAACCCGAAGTGAACGGAGAAGTTTATGGAGAGGTAGGCCTAGGCCCACTGGGGCTGTAGTGCCAAGGGGAAAAAAAGATGTATACTCGTGATTTCTAGTGCATGTGTTTACATTTTAGAGGAGGTAAAGATGTATACTCGTGATTTCTAGTGCATGTGTTTACATTTTAGAGGAGGTAAAGATGTATAATCGTGATTTGCAGTGAATGCTTCGCCGATCGTAGGACGAACCACTACAGTGAGTGCTTTACATATCGTAAGAGAGCAATGATTTCCAGTGAATGCTCTTAGGATTTTATAAATAAATTATGTGTATATGCCGTGATTTTCAGTGAATGCTTTCCAGGTCGTGTGGTGAACAAGCATATATACGCTGTGAATGCTCTCCGTGTTACTGACCAGTGGAGCAAGATGCAGTCAGAACCCCGTTCCATTGCTGTATTTAAATCTCTTTGTTAGACAACCAGAAATGGAATAAACAACAGCAGAAAGCAGAGTGAAGGTATAATTAAGTGATTTTTATTCATAACAATCTCGATACGGGATATACAAAGGAAAGGAGATAAGGTGCAGCCCCCATTACAGTGCCCTTTTTAGTACGCGTGACTTGCAGTTTTTGTGTGGGTATACAGTAAAACGACTCAAGCGAGCAGGACGAGATGAAGGGATGGGTCTGTGTTTGCTGCTTAAGTCGTAAGTGGCGCAAGAAGTTAACAGAATTTCATTGTTTGTTGTGTTTGCTGTTTTCCTAGTGATTCATGCTTCAGCGTTCAGGCTTTGCGTGGCGCGTGGAAATCTGATTTTGGAGGTTACGTCACATCACAGCGAGTTTTGCGTCTGTATGTGGGCAGATACTTGGTATCTGGTTGTGAATTACGAAGCCTTTCGAATTGGGGATCAATCAGATTGATTCAGGCTTCTGGAGATCCAGGTTTCGTGTCTCTTGTCACTAGGTAAATATAAGGATCAAAGGTGTTTTTGCGAAGCTGAGCTGGTCAAGACGTTCCCAGCGCTTTATGGCACCGTGTCCACGGAGGCTGGCCACTGGTCTCTCCATATCTGAATCAGTTAGACACACTCAAACACCCTCACAAACAAACAAACAAACACTCCGTGGCTTTAGTCCGCAAGTGAACTATACCGACCGAGCGACCGCCGATTGTCGGAGAAGTTAGTGCCAATACCCTCACATCTTTTTAAATATCATCTTCCATCTACACATAGTCTTGAAGGTAGTTTGCCCAAGACGCCATACGGATAACTTGTGTGCACATCTCTACTTGATGATTTGATCATTGCACAAATTGGCACAGTTGGCGAAGAATGCAAATTTTGAAGCTTCTCATCAAGAAATTGTCTTCATCGTGCGTTTGTTTCCTCCCTACTAGATACAAGTAGTCTTTCATATACAGGCGCACACACGTTATGTATGCATACACACAGAGTAACCCCTCGTTATAACGGATTAATGTGGGAGGGGGTTGAGTGTCCGTCATCGCTGATGTCCGCTATAAGATACATAGTCGATACACACAGTAAACATAGAAACACAATGTGATTACATAAAGGTTTTTTATATTGGTGTCCTTTTTTATTTTTAATGGTTGTGTAATTACAAAGCCTTTTAGTGCCTCACTACGTCTAAAGATTCACAACTTTACACAGTCAGGATTTGTCCGTGATACCCGGGTCCTTATATATATAAAAGATTCTATTTTGTTCATGCCCATCATTCGAAGTTTTCCAGTTAACGTGTGCGAAACCGTGTGGTGTAACACACACTGCACGTGTTTCTATCGCTACGAGGTCATCGTCAGGTGCAGGGCACAAATATATTGAAAATCGGCACTGGAATGAAATACGAGTCAAATTGTAAACAAACCTGTAAAGTACTCGTATGTCGTATCCGTTTACAATTTGTACATGAGTAAGTAACTATATTGGTAAAACAGTGTGTCATTAGGTACAAAGTGTAGGTTCTCCCCCCTCACCTGAGGACGGAAACATGTTCAGTCTCCGAAACGTTCTGTTCTCTAGTTTTTAAAATACCTTACAAAGGACAAAGTGCAAAAATTCAGAAATTTGAATAATGTACATTATGTTATTTTTTTAATGTTTAGGATTTTTTACAGTAATTTTCAGTGTTTTTTTTTGTAATATATGATATCTTTGATCTAGGTACTAGTTCAAGATACTTTTTTTTTAAGATTTTAATTTCTTCGTTGGTTTTCAAGTGTTTCGGCTTGTGCTGCGAATGTTGGTGGGGCTGCTGAGAATAATAAAGTGTGGTTTTCTGAATCAGTATGCCGAAGTGAAGTCGCGGTGCATTATGTTACTGCAGGAGTAACTGTAAGCGAAGGCCCCGTATTTAGAGGTCTGAAGACGGACGTTTTTATGACAGTGTAGCGTGTGAAGCTCACATACGGATTACACTGTCAGAAGGACTTCCCAAGAAGGACTAGGTTGTATGGGGTTGTTTAGTTAATTAGGAATTAATCTTTACGTTTTCACTCCCGTCAGAGCACCATCAGTCCAGTGTCTTTTGCATAGTCTCTCCAACAGCACAGTGGATTTAATGAGAGCTGCCGTTTATTACACTTGGTGAACCTCTGGTTTTATTTAACTCCATACAACCCTGTTAAAAGAACTGCTAAAGAAATTGGAAGTTGTCTTGGCCTCCGCTGGACTCTGACTTGAGAATGACTGTGCTGGCGAGGATCAGCAGCAAATGTAAACGACAGACCCATCCTCTCATTAGAGATTAAATTAAAATTACTGTGTCGTGAGTCTCAAGGGGCTTGCGCCAATACGAAGTGATTGGCGGTAAACCGCCAGTCATAAAGTAGCTCTCATTCGAGAGTTCATTCTTAAGTTAGCCGCTTCGTGCGCTTCCGGTTCTCTGCTCCTACACTTCCGGTGCTGTGGGCTGGATTACCTGTATACAGTAGCATTCGGTGAGGGATGCCAGGATGGTAGAGTGGGGGAACAGGCCATCTTGTTCTGTCACCTCTTATCCGCACCTTTCTTGAGAATTCTTTGTCAGGCTCAGCTATATTCAGTATACAGACTGTGCTACCCCGGCTCCATTTCTGAGACGGGAACTCGCTGTTGGCTGTTCCTAGATACTGGGTGGAATGCATGGGACATTAGACTGTTTTGAGACTGAACTGCATTCGCAGGAATGCATTCCCGTTGCAGGCCGGAGTCGCTGTGGAACAATGAGTCATTACACGTGACGGACATGAAGGCACAGCGTGAAGGTGAGCCACACGCGGAACAAGAGCTGTTGGCATTAGCAAGAAGTGTTCCCTACATTCACACTATCCAGCAAACGTGTCTATTGCCGTAATTAAAATGCAGCACACCGGTGTGAAGTGAAAATAGCCGCTACACTTTTTGTGTACGTTAATTAAATGTATGATGAACTTTGTAACTATGGCCTGTATGATGTGTAATTTGCTTCCTACATTAATAGTACACATCTCTACCCCGCTGTTCTCTGTTGCTGTAACAAGCTCACATGCCTTTAGCAGCAATGAACTTTAATTTTGTCGTCGTGTATTTTGCTTAGAGTAATAGTTAATTGCCCGGGCTGGAGTTCCGTAATGAGCGCATTTCTTCTTACTAGAACAATTTAAATTTTGATTCTGGTTTGGCATAATGAACCGCCTTAAAGTGGTCAGCTCTTGCGTGGACAAGATACTCGGTGGTTGGTTGGTTGGTTGGTTGGTTGGTTGGTTACGGAAAAGGAACTGAATTATTTTCTCTGCAGACTTCCCTTCGTCATTTTAAGAGCTGAATGCTCCTCCCCGAGCAGTCGATGTGTACCAATTACCATTAAAGATTTTCCTGTGGAACTAGAATGTTCATTACCGTTATCACACAACCCCGCCAGCGCAATTGTAGAGTGTTGTTTTGGGCCTGTCCGTCCCGAGAGCTTAAGAATGCCACGACGTTTGGAAGTTAGTTCTGCTTCCTTCTTCATGTTTAGAGGATTCGAAACAAAACCTGGGCCATGGACTGAGAGAATCCGCACTTCGGGAACCAACAGAATATGTATTTTTTCGTATCCGGATCGCTTAATGACGGAAATAGAATCGGTTTTCGAAACACAGGGGTGTTAATAAACCCGGACGGTGGACGAAGTCCAAAACAATAGTTCAAACAACGTTTCACACTATTACAGAAACCGTTAAATGTAATCATAATATAGTATACACTATATGCCCTATATTATACGTATATCCAGTGCCGTTCGTCAAAAGCTACAGAGTGAGCGGAGGCAAGAGTTGGTATTTGAATATTTGAACATTTGAACATTTGAACATTGAACAACATTCAGAGTTTATTTTACCACCTACTCGTGTTCGATATTGGCACCTCGGTACTCATAAAGTTTGTATTCCACGTTCATCTGTACATTTTGCAGCAAAAGGGACTTTCTCATTACACAGACAACGTGTTTCACGAAACAGGCTGTAAAATGCATAAATGGATTGCGTTGAAGGTGGACCCAGTCGAGATTCCGTCCCATAGTGTCACTGCATATTTCACATAAAATAACTAAACTCCATGGCTTGAGTCCGCAGGCGAACTATACCGACCGAGCGACCGCCGCTTGTCGGTGAAGTTAGTGCCAACTTTAGCGGATAGAGGGTGTCGCGTGGTCAGCGCAACGAATCCCCATGCCCGTTAATTTCGGTTATCTAGACCGGAGCCGCTATTTCCTTGAAATAGCTCCTGAATTATCCTCACGAGGCTGAGTCAACCCCATTCCAGACCCACTACTTCTCAGAAGATCTGGTAGCGCCGGGAATCGAACCCGGGACGTCACATTTCACATATTTGATTCTATTAAACCACGCTTTTTTTTTTTGCAGTCCTCTCTTTTACTGCTGGGCTCCTGGCGGCAAATAATTAAAAATGCAAGTGCATTCAAAACATCGTTAGTTTTAACGTATGGCAGTTTGGATATACTTATTATCTTACCAGATTCTTCACAGTAAATTTAAAAAATTGTAAAGCTCACATGTGCTGACCATGTATATTAATATTATCCTTCAAACTGTTGTCTCTGTGAGGACCGTCAGTTGTATAGTGATGTGTTAAGCGTTACATTTCTTACTGCGCTGTCTACTATTTTAAAGGAGAATGGTTGGTTGGGTGCACCACGCTGTAATGGGTATCTCTTTCCGTGGTGATAGAATGGCCAGAGCGTGAAGCTGCCCATACTTCTGCGTAGTGCAGAGGTTAAGAGTAGATTCTTACCTCCACTCCCTAATATGCCTTCATGGCATGCTGCTTAATTAATTAAGCACGTGGATAACTTTACGTTCTTCCCAGTCAAGCTAATATCTCCTGGAGATCCATGAACTGCCTATAAGCAGTTAACAGATGTGTTGAAATGTACGTGAGTATCCGTTAGACGTTCAGATTTTTGTTTAACGTAATGTAAAATTCAAACTGTCAAGATGAAATAGCTCCGAAGTCTTCGCTTTTCATTCATTGTAATTAAATTCGTATGCCAGATGCAGTGTTACACAATCCGCTCTGTGGTGGCAGCCTCACAAACTTCCTCATGTGCACTTATATCACTCGTGGCAAGCAGGTACCTACCTGCACTGCAGTATCCGTGGCGGTGATCTCATGCTGCAATCCACCCACATCAGGAAAACAGAGTTTGTGAGAAGCGTTCCTTGATCTTCCGGCGAACACGAACTGTGTCGGCTTCTGAGCAGATGGACATGTTCCAGTACATAGGGAGGATGTCTCTCACCATTCCAGTATGTAACAGAAACCTGCATAATTGTTTTATTTCTGCAACATCAATTCTTTTTGTCACATTTTCAAGCAGACCAATTTTGAAGAGAATTTTTCTGGTATGTAATGCCGTATGGTCCGGTAGACGTTCACTGGCGTTTCGGAGGATCTTACTGTCACGTGTTTAGGGGTGCGTGACTTATTGACGACTTTTGGATTGAATGATTCAATTTGTTGAAAACTTATACACTCAACATGTAACTACAAGAAATACAACACTATCGCTGATCTACACATTTTACAGTTCACCGTTACACACACATTACTGTTCCCAGTCTTCACTAGTCGTATCCTGGCAACGGATCTCGACTCAGGAATTAGACCAGTCTCACTATAACTACAGCACACCCTAAGTCTTTGCACAGCCTAATTTCTTTCTTCTCAATTATCGACTGCCATCTGAAGAGAGGACCTCAATTCTAATTCTAGCTGGCATGTAATACTCGTTATATAGCTCGGGTGGGCCCCAACATAAAACACAGTTTCCTAACAATTCCTATATTGCTCTAGAGATGTGTTTACCTCGACGTTGCATAGAAACGGCAGTTCTTCTATTGCTGCTTGTGTTTTTGTTGTCGCGGGAATGTGTTTATCGAGTCATATGTATTATAACGCACGAATCCAGTGTTTAAGAAGGCGAAAACAGTTAATGCCCTAGACCGCGCGGTCACTGTGATCCTCTGTGTAGAGCTACCACTTCGAAAACCGAGGGGGTGTAGAGATAACATTAAGATTGATTTCAGAGACGGAAGGTGTGAGGGTGGCAGTGGATGGAAGTGGCTAAGAATCGTACTTAGTTGCGGACTTCGGTATCAGCGGTTTTGAATCTTCGGGTTCTACCACCATAGTGTTCCTTGGTGGCCGAATTCTTTTCGGTCTTCGAGACGTACACTCACCAAAAAGGGGGTTTCCCTCGGCTTTATATGTGTTGTGTGATTCCTACCATCCCAGCTCTGCGTTTCGTAACTTTGGTTTAATTACCTCAGAAATTCTAGGAGGTGCATGTAGGGAGTGGAGTTTCCCAGTGTTCTCATGGCTTAAGTTTGGTAAGACGCGCACCGGCTAACGAAAAGGAATCGTTTAGTCACGGTAGGCTGCAGTACCGTTCATAGGGAAACGCACGCCGTTTAGTCACTTGAATGAGACGTGTCTAGACGCGTCTGAGAGAGTAGCGCCTGCACGGTTTCGCATGCATGTCTTGTCTCTTGTGTTGGCAAATTCCGACGGAAAGTTCGTCCTAATAGTACACGAGAGGGAAGTATTCTGTAATTCCGTAACGGAGGAGCCCACATAACAGAAACGTGACTGAAAACTTACGGAAGGACTGAATACGATAAGTAGCGAAACAGTTTGTTCGTATTTTATTAGAAATTCGCCCAAAATCATGAAAAAATCATTTGCTAACGGTATCACTTTGACACCGTCCCACCTTCTAAATCTCCCTTCCTCCAACTTTGTATATTTGTTACGGAAACTCATTGATTTCAAGTGAGCTAGGCTACCTGGAGTTAGTGGACGCCATGTGGTGTCCGCGGGCAGGTTTTGTATGATATTTTTTTTTTAAATTCGCTTA